>NC_069510.1:120780156-121112656 GCF_027579735.1 Bombina bombina
GAACAATTCCTTCATGTTTTTTCGCAATTGCAGTAATAAAGTGTGTTCAGTTTAAAATTTAAAGTGACAGTAACGGTTTTATTTCAAAACGTTTTTTGTACTTTGTTATCAAGTTTATGCCTGTTTAACATGTCTGAACTACCAGATAGACTGTGTTCTGAATGTGGGGAAGCCAGAATTCCTATTCATTTAAATAAATGTGATTTATGTGATAATGATAATGATGCCCAAGATGATTCCTCAAGTGAGGGGAGTAAGCATGGTACTGCATCATTCCCTCCTTCGTCTACACGAGTCTTGCCCACTCAGGAGGCCCCTAGTACATCTAGCGCGCCAATACTCCTTACTATGCAACAATTAACGGCTGTAATGGATAATTCTGTCAAAAACATTTTAGCCAAAATGAACACTTATCAGCGTAAGCGCGGCTGCTCTGTTTTAGATACTGAAGAGCATGACGACGCTGATAATAATATTTCTGAAGGGCCCCTAACCCAGTCTGATGGGGCCAGGGAGGTTTTGTCTGAGGGAGAAATTACTGATTCAGGGAACATTTCTCAACAGGCTGAACCTGATGTGATTGCATTTAAATTTAAGTTGGAACATCTCCGCATTCTGCTTAAGGAGGTATTATCCACTCTGGATGATTGTGACAAGTTGGTCATCCCAGAGAAACTTTGTAAAATGGACAAGTTCCTAGAGGTGCCGGGGCTCCCAGAAGCTTTTCCTATACCCAAGCGGGTGGCGGACATTGTTAATAAAGAATGGGAAAGGCCCGGTATTCCTTTCGTCCCTCCCCCCATATTTAAAAAATTGTTTCCTATGGTCGACCCCAGAAAGGACTTATGGCAGACAGTCCCCAAGGTCGAGGGAGCGGTTTCCACTTTAAACAAACGCACCACTATACCCATAGAGGATAGTTGTGCTTTCAAAGATCCTATGGATAAAAAATTAGAAGGTTTGCTTAAAAAGATGTTTGTTCAGCAAGGTTACCTTCTACAACCAATTTCATGCATTGTCCCTGTCGCTACAGCCGCATGTTTCTGGTTCGATGATCTGATAAGAGCGGTCGATAGTGATTCTCCTCCTTTGGAGGAGATTATGGACAGAATCAATGCTCTCAAATTGGCTAATTCTTTCACCCTAGACGCCACTTTGCAATTGGCTAGGTTAGCGGCTAAGAATTCTGGGTTTGCTATTGTGGCGCGCAGAGCGCTTTGGTTGAAATCTTGGTCGGCTGATGCGTCTTCCAAGAACAAGCTACTTAACATTCCTTTCAAGGGGAAAACGCTGTTTGGCCCTGACTTGAAAGAGATTATCTCTGATATCACTGGGGGTAAGGGCCACGCCCTTCCTCAGGATCGGCCTTTCAAGGCAAAAAATAAACCTAATTTTCGTCCCTTTCGTAGAAACGGACCAGCCCAAGGTGCTACGTCCTCTAAGCAAGAGGGTAATACTTCTCAAGCCAAGCCAGCTTGGAGACCAATGCAAGTCTGGAACAAGGGAAAGCAGGCCAAGAAACCTGCCACTGCTACCAAGACAGCATGAAATGTTGGCCCCCGATCCGGGACCGGATCTGGTGGGGGGCAGACTCTCTCTCTTCGCTCAGGCTTGGGCAAGAGATGTTCTGGATCCTTGGGCGCTAGAAATAGTCTACCAAGGTTATCTTCTGGAATTCAAGGGACTTCCCCCAAGGGGGAGGTTCCACAGGTCTCAGTTGTCTTCAGACCACATAAAAAGACAGGCATTCTTACATTGTGTAGAAGACCTGTTAAAAATGGGAGTGATTCAGAGAACAAGGGATGGGGTTCTACTCCAATCTGTTCATAGTTCCCAAAAAAGAGGGAACGTTCAGACCAATCTTAGATCTCAAGATCTTAAACAAGTTTCTCAAGGTTCCATCGTTCAAGATGGAAACCATTCGAACTATTCTTCCTTCCATCCAGGAAGGTCAATTCATGACCACGGTGGATTTAAAGGACGCGTATCTACATATTCCTATCCACAAGGAACATCATCGGTTCCTAAGGTTCGCATTCCTGGACAAACATTACCAGTTCGTGGCGCTTCCTTTCGGATTAGCCACTGCTCCAAGGATTTTCACAAAGGTACTAGGGTCCCTTCTAGCTGTGCTAAGACCAAGGGGCATTGCTGTAGTACCTTACTTGGACGACATTCTGATTCAAGCGTCGTCCCTTCCTCAAGCAAAGGCTCACACGGACATTGTCCTGGCCTTTCTCAGATCTCACGGGTGGAAAGTGAACGTGGAAAAGAGTTCTCTATCCCCGTCAACAAGGGTTCCCTTCTTGGGAACAATAATAGACTCCTTAGAAATGAGGATTTTTCTGACAGAGGCCAGAAAAACAAAGCTTCTAGACTCTTGTCGGATACTTCATTCCGTTCCTCTTCCTTCCATAGCTCAGTGCATGGAAGTGATCGGGTTGATGGTAGCGGCAATGGACATAGTTCCTTTTGCGCGCATTCATCTAAGACCATTACAACTGTGCATGCTCAGTCAGTGGAATGGGGACTATACAGACTTGTCTCCGAAGATACAAGTAAATCAGAGGACCAGGGACTCACTCCGTTGGTGGCTGTCCCTGGACAACCTGTCACAAGGGATGACATTCCGCAGACCAGAGTGGGTCATTGTCACGACCGACGCCAGTCTGATGGGCTGGGGCGCGGTCTGGGGATCCCTGAAAGCTCAGGGTCTTTGGTCTCGGGAAGAATCTCTTCTACCGATAAATATTCTGGAACTGAGAGCGATATTCAATGCTCTCAAGGCTTGGCCTCAGCTAGCGAGGGCCAAGTTCATACGGTTTCAATCAGACAACATGACAACTGTTGCGTACATCAACCATCAGGGGGGAACAAGGAGTTCCCTAGCGATGGAAGAAGTGACCAAAATCATTCTATGGGCGGAGTCTCACTCCTGCCACCTGTCTGCTATCCACATCCCAGGAGTGGAAAATTGGGAAGCGGATTTTCTGAGTCGTCAGACATTGCATCCGGGGGAGTGGGAACTCCATCCGGAAATCTTTGCCCAAGTCACTCAGCTGTGGGGCATTCCAGACATGGATCTGATGGCCTCTCGTCAGAACTTCAAAGTTCCTTGCTACGGGTCCAGATCCAGGGATCCCAAGGCGGCTCTAGTGGATGCACTAGTAGCACCTTGGACCTTCAAGCTAGCTTATGTGTTCCCGCCGTTTCCTCTCATCCCCAGGCTGGTAGCCAGGATCAATCAGGAGAGGGCGTCGGTGATCTTGATAGCTCCTGCGTGGCCACGCAGGACTTGGTATGCAGATCTGGTGAATATGTCATCGGCTCCACCTTGGAAGCTACCTTTGAGACGGGACCTTCTTGTTCAGGGTCCGTTCGAACATCCGAATCTGGTTTCACTCCAGCTGACTGCTTGGAGATTGAACGCTTGATTTTATCGAAGCGAGGGTTCTCAGATTCTGTTATTGATACTCTTGTTCAGGCCAGAAAGCCTGTAACTAGAAAGATTTACCACAAAATTTGGAAAAAATATATCTGTTGGTGTGAATCTAAAGGATTCTCTTGGGACAAGGTTAAGATTCCTAGGATTCTATCCTTCCTTCAAGAAGGATTGGAAAAAGGATTATCTGCAAGTTCCCTGAAGGGACAGATTTCTGCCTTGTCGGTGTTACTTCACAAAAAACTGGCTGCTGTGCCAGATGTTCAAGCCTTTGTTCAGGCTCTGGTTAGAATTAAGCCTGTTTACAAACCTTTGACTCCTCCTTGGAGTCTCAATTTAGTTCTTTCAGTTCTTCAGGGGGTTCCGTTTGAACCCTTGCATTCCGTTGATATTAAGTTATTATCTTGGAAAGTTTTGTTTTTAGTTGCAATTTCTTCTGCTAGAAGAGTTTCAGAATTATCTGCTCTGCAGTGTTCTCCTCCTTATCTGGTGTTCCATGCAGATAAGGTGGTTTTACGTACTAAACCTGGTTTTCTTCCAAAAGTTGTTTCTAACAAAAACATTAACCAGGAGATTATCGTACCTTCTCTGTGTCCGAAACCAGTTTCAAAGAAGGAACGTTTGTCGCACAATTTGGATGTTGTTCGCGCTCTAAAATTCTATTTAGATGCTACAAAGGATTTTAGACAAACATCTTCCTTGTTTGTTGTTTATTCTGGTAAAAGGAGAGGTCAAAAAGCAACTTCTACCTCTCTCTCTTTTTGAATTAAAAGCATCATCAGATTGGCTTACGAGACTGCCGGACGGCAGCCTCCCGAAAGAATCACAGCTCATTCCACTAGGGCTGTGGCTTCCACATGGGCCTTCAAGAACGAGGCTTCTGTTGATCAGATATGTAGGGCAGCGACTTGGTCTTCACTGCACACTTTTACCAAATTTTACAAGTTTGATACTTTTGCTTCTTCTGAGGCTATTTTTGGGAGAAAGGTTTTGCAAGCCGTGGTGCCTTCCATTTAGGTGACCTGATTTGCTCCCTCCCTTCATCCGTGTCCTAAAGCTTTGGTATTGGTTCCCACAAGTAAGGATGACGCCGTGGACCGGACACACCTATGTTGGAGAAAACAGAATTTATGTTTACCTGATAAATTACTTTCTCCAACGGTGTGTCCGGTCCACGGCCCGCCCTGGTTTTTTTAATCAGGTCTGATAATTTATTTTCTTTAACTACAGTCACCACGGTACCATATGGTTTCTCCTATGCAAATATTCCTCCTTAACGTCGGTCGAATGACTGGGGTAGGCGGAGCCTAGGAGGGATCATGTGACCAGCTTTGCTGGGCTCTTTGCCATTTCCTGTTGGGGAGGAGAATATCCCACAAGTAAGGATGACGCCGTGGACCGGACACACCGTTGGAGAAAGTAATTTATCAGGTAAACATAAATTCTGTTTTTCTGTGACACTCTAAAGCTATGGTTGGGCACTTTGTTTATAAAGTTCTAAATATATGTATTCAAACATTTATTTGCCTTGACTCAGAATGTTCAACTTTCCTTATTTTTCAGACGGTCAGTTTCATATTTGGGATAATGCATTTGAATTAATCATTTTTTCTTACCTTCAAAAATTTGACTCTTTTTTTCCCTGTGGGCTGTTAGGCTCGCGGGGGCTGAAAATGCTTCATTTTATTGCGTCATTTTTGGCGCAAAAATTATTTTCCGTTTCCGGCGTCATACGTGTCGCCGGAAGTTGCGTCATTTTTTGACGTTATTTTGCGCCAAAAATGTCGGCGTTCCGGATGTGGCGTCATTTTTGGCGCCAAAAGCATTTAGGCTCCAAATAATGTGGGCGTCTTATTTGGCGCTAAAAAATAAGGGCGTCTCTTTTGTCTCCACATTATTTCAGTCTTATTTTTTCATTGCTTCTGGTTGCTAGAAGCTTGTTCTTTGGCATTTTTTCCCATTCCTGAAACTGTCATTTAAGGAATTTGATCAATTTTGCTTTATATGTTGTTTTTTCTCTTACATATTGCAAGATGTCTCACGTTGCATCTGAGTCAGAAGATACTACAGGAAAATCGCTGTCTAGTGCTGGAGCTACCAAGCTAAGTGTATCTGCTATAATTTTTGGTATCTGTTTCTCCAGCTGTTTGTATTGCATGTCATGACAAACTTATTAATGCAGATAAAATTTCCTTTAGTACTGTTATATTACCTGTTGCTGTTCCGTCAACATCTAATTTTCAGAGTGTTCCTGATAAACATAAGAGATTTTATTTTTTTAAATCCATTAAGAAGGCTATGTCTGTTATTTCTCCTTCTAGTTTACATAAAAGTCTTTTAAAACTTCTCTTTTTTCAGATGAATTTTTAAATGAACATCATCATTCTGATACTGATAATGGTTCTTCTGGTTCAGAGGTTTCTGTCTCAGAGGTTGATGCTGATAAATCTTTGTATTTGTTCAAGATGGAATTTATTCGTTCTTTATTTAAAGAAGTATTAATTGCATTAGAAATAGAGGATTCTGGTCCTCTTGATACTAAATCTAAACGTTTAAATAAGGTTTTTAAATCTCCTGTAGTTATTCCAGAAGTGTTTAATCTCCCTGATGCTATTTCTGAAGTAATTTCCAGGGAATGGAATAATTTGGGTAATTCTTTTACTCCTTTTAAACGTTTAAGCAATTATATCCTGTGCCATCTGACAGATTAGAGTTTTTTTGGGGACAAAATCCCTAAGGTTATGGGGCTGTCTCTACTCCTGCTAAATGTGCTACTATTCCTACGGCAGATAGTACTTCATTTGGGGATCCTTTAGATAGGAAAATTGAATCCTTTCTAAGAAAAGCTTACTTATGTTCAGGTAATCTTCTTAGACCTGCTATATTTTTAGCGGATGTTGCTGCAGCCTCAACTTTTTGGTTAGAAGCTTTAGCGCAACAAGTAACAGATCATAATTTTATAGCATTATTATTATTCTATAACATGCTAATATTTTATTGGTGATACCATCTTTTGATATCATTAGAGTTGATGTCAGGTATATGTCTCTAGCTATTTTAGCTAGAAAAGCTTTATGGATTAAACTTGGAATGCTGATATGTCTTCTAAGTCACCTTTGCTTTCCCTTTCTTTCCAGGGTAATAAATTATTATCTCAACTGTTTCTGGAAGGAAGGGAACTTTTTTACCAAAGGATAAAAAATCTAAGGTAAATTTAGGTCTAATAATCATTTTCGTTCCTTTCCTCATAATAAGGAACAAAAGCCTGATCCTTCATCCTCAGGAGCGGTATCAGTTTGGAAACTATTTCCAGTTTGGAATATATCCAAGCCTTATAGAAAACCTATAGCCAGCTCCGAAGTACCCATGAAGGTGCGGACCTTATTCCAGCTCAGCTGGTATGGGGCAGATTACGTTTTCTTCAATTTGGATCAATTCCGTTCTCAATCTCTGGTTTCAGAACATTGTTTCAGAAAGGTACAGAATTGGCTTCAGTTAAGGCCTCCTGCTAAGAGATTTTTTTCTTTCCCGTGTCCCAGTTAACACAGCAAAGGCTCAGCATTTCTGAAATGTGTTTCAGATCTAGAGTTGGCTGGAGTAATTATGCCAGTTCCAGTTCTGGAACAGGGGCTGGGGTTTTATTTTATCTCTTCATTGTACCAAAGAAGGTCAATTCCTTCAGACCAATTCCGGATCTATCAATATTGAATCGTTATGTAAGGATACCAACATTCAAGATGGTTACTGTAGGACTATCCTGCCTTTTGTTTAGCAAGGGCATTATATGTCTACAATAGATTTACAGGATGTGTATCTGCATATTCCGATTCATCCAGATCACTTTTAGTGTCTGAGATTCTCTTTTTAGACAAGCATTACCAGTTTTGTGGCTCTACCGTTTGGCCTAGCCTCAGTTCCAAGAATTTTTTTGGTTCTCGGTGCCCTTCTTTCTGTATTCAGAGAACAGGGTTTTGGTATTTCCTTATTGGACGATATCTGGGTACTTGCTCAGTCTTCTCATTTTCGAAGAATCTCATACGAATCGACTTGTGTTGTTTCTTCAAGTTCATGGTTGGAGGATCAATTTACCAATCAGTTCATTGATTCCTCAGACAAGGGTAACCTTTTTAGGTTTCTAGATAGATTCAGTGTCTATGACTCTGTCCTTGTCAGACAAGAGAAGTTTAACATTGATATCAGCTTGTCAAAACCTTCAGTCACAATCATTCCCTTTGGTAGCCTTATGCATGGAAATTTTAGGTCTTAGGACTGCCGCATCAGATGCGATCTCCTTTGCTCATTTTCACATGCGACCTCTTCAGCTTTGTATGCTGAACCAATGGTGCAGGGATTACTCAAAGATATCTCAATTAATATCTTTAAACCGATTATAGGACACTCTCTGACATGGTGGACAGATCACCATCGTTTAGTTCAGGGGGCTTCTTGTTCTTCCGACCTGGACTATAATCTCAACAGATGCAAGTCTTACAGGTTGGGGAGCTGTGTGGGGGTATCTGACGGCACAAGGGGTTTGGGAATCTCAGGAGGTGAGATTTCCGATCAATATTTTGGAACTCCGTGCAATTTTCAGGGCTCTTCAGTCTTGGCCTCTTCTGAAGAGAGAGTTGTTCATTTGTTTTCAGATAGACAATGTCACAACTGTGGCATACATCAATCATCAAGGAGGGACTCACAGTCCTCTGGCTATGAAAGAAGTATCTCGAATTTTGGTTTGGGCGGAATCCAGCTCCTGTCTAATCTCTGTGGTTCATATCCCAGGTATGGACAATTGGAAAGCGGATTATCTCAGTCGCCAAACGTTGCACCTGGGCGAATGGTCTTCACCCAGAGGTATTTCCTCAGATTGTTCAAATGTGGGAACTCCCAGAAATAGATCTGATGGCTTCTCATCTAAACAAGAAACTTCCCTGGTATCTGTCCGGATCCCGGAATCCTCGGGCGGAGGCAGTGGGTGCATTATCTCTTCCTTACAAGTGTCATCCTGCCTATATCTTTCCGCCTCTAGTTTTTCTTCCAAGGGTATTCTCCAATATTCTAAAGGAATGCTCGTTTGTCCTGCTGGTAGCTCCAGCATGGCCTCACAGGTTTTGGTATGCGGATCTTGTCCGGATGGCCTCTTGCTGGCTGTGGACTCTTCCGTTAAGACCAGTCTTTCTGTCTCAAGGTTCTTTTTTCCATCAGGTTCTCAAAACCTTAATTTTAAGGTGTGGAGTTTGAACGCTTGATTCTTGGTCAAAGAGGTTTCTCTGACTCTGTGATTGATACTATGTGACAGGCTCGTAAATCTGTATCTAGAGAGATATATTATAGAGTCTGGAAGACTTCTATTTCTTCAGGATGGTTTAGATAAAGGTTTGTCCGCAAGTTTCTTGTAAGACAAATCTCTGCTCTTTCTGTTCTTTTTCACAGAAGGATTGCTAATCTTCCTGATATTCATTGTTTTGTACAACCTTTGGTTCGTATAAAACTTGTCATTAAGTCAATTTCTCCTCCTTGGAGTTTGAATTTGGTTCTGGGGGCTCTTCAAGCTCCTCCTTTTGAACCCATGCATTCTTTGGTCGTTATATAACTTTCTTGGAAAGTTTTATTTCTTTTGGCCATCTCTTCTGCCAGAAGAGTCTCTGAATTATCTACTCTTTTTTGTGAGTCTCCTTTTCTGATTTTGCATCAGGATAAGGCGGTGCTGCGAACTTCTTTTGAATTTTTTACCTAAGGTTGTGAATTCTAACAACATTAGTAGAGAAATTGTGGTTCCTTCATTATGTCCTAATCCTATGAATTCTAAGGAGAAATCATTGCATTCTTTGGATGCTGTTAGAGCTTTGTAATATTATGTTGAAGCTACTAAGTCTTTCCAAAAGACTTCTAGTCTATTTGTCATCTTTTCCGGTTCTAGAAAAGACCAGAAAGCTTCTGCCATTTCTTTGGCATCTTGGTTGAAATCTTTATTTCATCATGCCTATGTTGAGTCGGGTAACACTCCGCCTCAAAGGATTACAGCTAATTCTACTAGGTCAGTTTCTACTTCCTGGGCGTTTAAGAATGAAGCTTCGGTTGATCAGATTTGCAAAACAGCAACTTGGTCCTGTTTGCATATTTTTACTAAATTCTACCATTTTGATGTGTTTTCTTCTTCTGAAGCAGTTTTTGGTAGAAACGTACTTCAGGCAGTGGTTTCTGTTTGAATCTTCTGCTTATGTTTTTTCATTAAATTTTATTCTGGGTGTGGATTATTTTCAGCAGGAATTGGCTGTCTTTATTTTATCCCTCCCTCTCTAGTGACTCTTGTGTGGAAAGATCCACATCTTGGGTAATCATTATCCCATACGTCACTAGCTCATGGACTCTTGCTAATTACATGAAAGAAAACATAATTTATGTAAGAACTTACCTGATAAATTCATTTCTTTCATATTAGCAAGAGTCCATGAGGCCCGCCCTTTTTTGTGGTGGTTTTGATTTTTTTGTATAAAGCACAATTATTCCAATTCCTTATTTTATATGCTTTCGCACTTTTTTCTTATCACCCCACTTCTTGGCTATTCGTTAAACTGAATTGTGGGTGTGGTGAGGGGTGTATTTATAGGCATTTTAAGGTTTGGGAAACTTTGCCTCTCCTGGTAGGAATGTATATCCCATACGTCACTAGCTCATGGACTCTTGCTAATATGAAAGAAATGAATTTATCAGGTAAGTTCTTATATAAATTATGTTTTTTCTTTCTCTGTTTTTTCTTTCTCTGTTTTTTCTTTCTCTCTTTTTCTTTCTCTCTTTTTCTTTCTCTCTTTTTCTTTCTCTCTTTTTCTTTCTCTCTTTTTCTTTCTCTCTTTTTCTTTCTCTCTTTTTCTTTCTCTCTTTTTCTTTCTCTCTTTTTCTTTCTCTCTTTTTCTTTCTCTCTTTTTCTTTCTCTCTTTTTCTTTCTCTCTTTTTCTTTCTCTCTTTTTCTTTCTCTCTTTTTCTTTCTCTCTTTTTCTTTCTCTCTTTTTCTTTCTCTCTTTTTCTTTCTCTCTTTTTCTCGCCTCGATTACTGCAACTCTGTCCTCTCTGGTCTCCCCAGCTGTCGCCTAGCTCCTTTACAATCCATAATGAATGCCTCTGCCAGGCTCATCTTCCTTACACGTTGCTCTTCATCTGCTGCCCCTCTCTGCCATTCCCTTTACTGGCTTCCTCTTGCCTCTAGGATCAAACACAACATTCTCACTCTGACATACAAAGCCCTCAACTGCACTGATTCCCCCCCCCCCCTCATATCTCAAACCTTGTCTATAGATACTCTCCCTCCCATCGCCTTCGCTCTGCTCATGATCTCCTACTCGCCTCCTATCTTGTTACCTCATCACATTCCCATTTACAGGACTTCTCCAGACTGACTCCCATCTTGTGGGACTCTGCCTCGCTCCACAAGACTCTTACCAGTTTCTCTCCTCCATTGCTATCCCCTGAACCCCCTTAGCATGTAAGCCTAAGAGTATAGCTGTTTGTAGATCACCTTCTTAAGAGCTGACTACAACAGTGTGACTCTTGGTAGGGCCCGCTACACATCTGATTCCTATAATTGTTTTGTTGTACTCCTCCTTTGTTTATAGCGCTGCAGAATCTGTTGGCGCTCTAAAAATAACCAATAATAATAAGTGACATCGCTTCCACCTCTGCAACCGAGCGATGCTTCTAAAGTTCCTTTTTGTTTGTGACTGTGGAAAAGCTTATGATCTCAAGAATTCATATTAACTGTTCTTAAAGATGAATAAAGATTTAGATTTCTCTTGTTAAATGTGTTCAGTCCACGGGTCATCCATTACTTATGGGATATATTATATTCTCCTTCCCAACAGGAAGTTGCAAGAGGATCACCCAAGCAGAGCTGCTATATAGCTCCTCCCCTCACATGTCATACCCAGTCATTCTCTTGCAACCCTCAACAAAGAAGGAGGTCGCGAGAGGAGCTGGAGTTTTTACTTAACTATTCTTCAATCAAAAGTTTGTTATTTTAAATGGCACCGGAGTGTGCTGTTTTTCTATCTCAGGCAGTATTTGGAAGAAGAAACTGCTTGCATTTTTTTTCTATGATCTTAGCAGGCGTAACTAAGATCCACTGGCTGTTCTCGACATTCTGAGGAGTGGGGTAACTTCAGAAACTGGGAATAGCATGCGGGGTCCTCCGCAAATGAGGTATGTGCAGTACTTTATTTTCTGGGAATGGAATTGACTAAGAAAATACTGCTGTTACCGTATGATGTAAGTACAGCCTTAAATGCAGTAGTAGTGACTGGTATCAGGCTGATGAATGTATGCACAGTAGAGTTATTTTTTAGGGACTAGAATTTGACTGAGAAAATACTGTTAACACTGAAATAATACTTAAGCCTTCTCTGCAGTGGTAGCGACTGGTAGCAGGCTTAGTGATAGCTTTGCATGACATTGAAAAATGTTGTTTTTTAATAAAACGTTTACTGGCATGTTATTCGTTTTTGTGAGGTACTTTGGTGATAAATCTCTTTGGGCATGATTTTTTTCCACATGGCTAACATATTTTTCTGCATGGAAACAGTTATATCAGGGCTCCCACTGTTGTGATTGGAGTGGGAGGGCCCTTGTTTTAGCGCCTTGTTGCGCAGTTAAAATTATTGCACAGTCTTTCTGCTTCTTCCTCCTTGATCCAGGACGTCTCTAGAGAGCTCAGGGGTCTGCAAATTTCATTTGTGAGGGAGGTAATCAGTCACAGCAGATCTGTGACAGTGTGCTGACTGATTAAAAGCTTTAAATCTTAATTGATATCTGTTTTATCCGTTTTGGGTATTGAGGGGTTAATCATCCTTTTGCTAATGGGTGCAATCCTCTGCTGATAATACACTTCTTGTTAAGAATTGTTTAATTATATCTGTATTTTTGAAGCGCTGCAGCGTTTTTTTATATTGCTTGTAAAACTTATTGAAAGTGATTTCCAAGCTTGTTAGTTTCATTGCTAAGTCTGTTTAAACATGTCTGATTCAGAGGAAACTGTTTGTTCATCATGTTCAAAAGCCAATGTGGAGCCCAATAGAACAATGTGTACCAATTGTATTGATATTGCTTTGAATAAAAGTCAATCTGTACCGATAAAGAAGCTATCACCAGACAACGAGGGGGAAGTTATGCCGCCTAACTCTCCTCACGTGTCAGTATCTGCGTCTCCCGCTCGGGAGATGCGTAGGATTGAAACACCTAATACATCTAGGCCCTTACAAATCACTTTACATGATATGGCTAATGTTATGAAAGAAGTATTATATAATATGCCGAATTAAGGGGCAAACGCGATAGCTCTGGGTTAAGGACAGAGCGCACTGATGACACGAGAGCCATGTCTGATACTGCGTCACAATTTGCAGAACATGAGGACGGTGAGCTTCATTCTGTCGGTGACTGTTCTGATCCGGGGAGACCGGATTCAGAAATTTCAAATTTTAAATTTAAGCTTGAGAACCTCCGTGTGTTACTAGGGGAGGTATTAGCGGCTCTGAATGATTGCGACACGGTGGCAATTCCAGAGAAATTGTGTAGGTTGGATAGATACTATGCGGTACCGGTGTGTACTGACGTTTTTCCTATACCAAAAAGACTTACAGAAATTATAAGTAAGGAGTGGGATAGACCCGGTGTGCCTTTTTCCCCTCCCCCGATATTTAGAAAAATGTTCCCTATAGACGCCACCACACGAGACTTATGGCAGACGGTCCCTAAGGTGGAGGGAGCAGTTTCTACGTTAGCCAAGCGTACCACTATCCCGGTGGAGATTAATTAATTTTCGTGCCTTTTGTAACTTCAAGGCAGGAGCAGCATCGACTTCCTCCGCTCCAAAACAGGAAGGAACTACTGCTCGTTACAGACAGTGTTGGAAAGGCAACCAGTCATGGAACAAGGGCAAGCAGGCCAGAAAGCCTACTCCCGCCCCTAAGACAGCATGAAGTCAGGGCCCCCTATCCGGAGACGGATTTAGTGGGGGGCAGACTTTCTCTCTTTGCCCAGGCTTGGGCAAGAGATGTGCAGGATCCCTGGACGTTAAAGATTATATCTCAGGGATACCTTCTGTATTTCAAAACCTCTCCTCCACAAGGGAGGTTCCATCTTTCGAGGTTATCGACAAACCTAGTAAAGAGAGAGGCATTTCTACAATGTGTACAAGACCTCTTAATCATGGGAGTGATCCACTCAGTTCCGCAATCGGAACAGGGACAAGGATTTTATTCAAATCTATTTGTGGTTCCCAAAAGAGAGGGAACCTTCAGACCAATCTTGGACTTAAAGATCTTAAACAAATTCCTAAGGGTACCATCGTTCAAGATGGAAACCATTCGAACCATCCTACCCATGATCCAAGAGGGTCAATATATGACCACGGTGGACTTAAAGGATGCTTACCTTCATATACCGATTCACAAAGATCATTATCGGTACCTGAGGTTTGCCTTTCTAGACAGGCATTACCAGTTTGTGGCTCTTCCCTTCGGGTTAGCCACGGCCCCGAGAATTTTTACGAAGGTTCTGGGCTCACTTCTGGCGGTACTAAGACCACGAGGCATAGCGGTGGCTCCGTACCTAGACGACATTCTGATACAAGCGTCAAGTTTTCAGAATGCAAAGTCTCATACAGAGATAGTTCTAGCATTTCTGAGGTTGCATGGGTGGGAAGTGAACGTGGAAAAGAGTTCTCTGTTACCACTCACACGGGTTCCTTTTCTAGGGACTCTTATAGATTCTGTAGAGATGAAGATTTACCTGACTGAGTCCAGGTTATCAAAGATTCTCAATGCTTGCCGTGTCCTTCATTCCGTTCCAAGCCCATCAGTAGCTCAGTGCATGGAAGTAATCGGCTTAATGGTCGCGGCAATGGACATAGTGCCATTTGCACGCCTGCATCTCAGACCGCTGCAACTATGCATGCTCAGTCAATGGAACGGTGATTACTCAGATCTGTCCCCTTTGCTAAATCTGGACCAGGAGACCAGAGATTCGCTTCTCTGGTGGTTGTCACCGGTTCATCTGTCCAAAGGAATGACCTTTCGCAGGCCAGATTGGACGATTGTAACAACGGATGCCAGCCTTCTAGGCTGGGGAGCAGTCTGGAATTCCCTGAAGGCTCAGGGATCGTGGACTCAGGAGGAGAAACTCCTCCCTATAAACATTCTAGAATTAAGAGCAATATTCAATGCTCTTCTAGCTTGGACCTGGTATGCAGACCTAGTGGACATGTCGTCCTGTCCACCATGGTCTCTTCCTCCTGAGGCAGGACCTTCTAATTCAGGGTCCTTTCAACCATCCAAACCTAATTTCTCTGAGGCTGACTGCCTGGAAATTGAACGCTTGATTCTATCAAAGCGTGGGTTTTCGGATTCGGTTATTGATACATTAATACAGGCTCGGAAACCTGTGACAAGAAAAATTTACCATAAGATATGGCGTAAATATTTATATTGGTGCGAATCCAAGAGTTACTCATGGAGTAAGGTTAGGATTCCTAGGATATTAGCTTTTCTACAAGAGGGTTTAGAAAAGAGTTTATCCGCTAGTTTGCTAAAGGGACAGATTTCAGCTCTGTCTATTCTTTTACACAAATGTCTGGCAGAGAATCCAGACGTCCAGGCCTTTTGTCAGGCTTTGGCTAGAATTAAGCCTGTGTTTAGGGCTGTTGCTCCTCCGTGGAGCTTAAACTTGGTTCTTAAAGTTCTTCAGGGTGTTCCGTTTGAACCCCTTCATTCCATTGATATTAAGCTTTTATCTTGGAAAGTTTTTTGTTTTTGATGGCTATTTCCTCGGCTCGAAGAGTCTCTGAGTTATCTGCCTTACATTGTGATTCTCCTTATCTGATCTTTCATTCAGACAAGGTAGTTATGCGTACTAAACCTGGGTTTTTACCTAAGGTGGTTTCTAACAGGAATATCAATCAAGAGACTGTTCCATCATTATGTCCTAATCCTTCTTCAAAGAAGTAATGTCTTTTGCATAATCTAGACGTGGTCCGTGCTCTGAAGTTCTACTTACAGGCAACTAAAGATTTTAGACAAACTTCTTCTCTGTTTGTCGTTTACTCTGGACAGAGGAGAGGTCAAAAGGCTTCGGCTACCTCTCTCTCTTTTTGGCTTCGTAGCATAATACGTTTAGCCTATGAGACTGCTGGACAGCAGCCTCCTGAAAGAATTACAGCTCATTCCACCAGAGCTGTGGCTTCCACCTGGGCCTTTAAGAATGAGGCCTCTGTTGAACAGATTTGCAAGGCTGCAACTTGGTCTTCACTTCATACTTTTTTCCAAATTTTACAAATTTGACACTTTCGCTTCTTCGGAGGCTGGTTTTGGGGGAGAGGTTCTACAGGCAGTGGTTCCTTCTGTTTAATGTTCCTGCCTTGTCCCTCCCATCATCCGTGTACTTAGCTTTGGTATTGGTATCCCATAAGTAATGGATGACCCGTGGACTGAACACACTTAACAAGAGAAAACATCATTTATGCTTACCTGATAAATTTATTTCTCTTGTAGTGTGTTCAGTCCACGGCCCGCCCTGTCTTTTTAAGGCAGGTTCTAAATTTTAAAATTTATAACTCCAGTCACCACTGCACCTTATAGTTTCTCCTTTCTCGTTTTGTTTCGGTCGAATGACTGGATATGACATGTGAGGGGAGGAGCTATATAGCAGCTCTGCTTGGGTGATCCTCTTGCAACTTCCTGTTGGGAAGGAGAATATATCCCATAAGTAATGGATGACCCGTGGACTGAACACACTACAAGAGAAATAAATTTATCAGGTAAGCATAAATTATGTTTTTATAAGCAAAGGTAATACAATATAGAGAAGCAATAATATGAGGAACTAAATTTGTCTTTCAACAGAATCCAGAGCTTCTATGAGGCCTGTTGCTTTTTCCTGCTGGTTGTGTGTAGTCATTTTTAGTGGATAAAAACCTGTGAATAAAATTCTACCTTTTTCTCTCAGGGGAAGCTACAGAAACACCAAGCTTTTGAGGCAGAAGTACAAGCTAACTCTGGTGCTATCGTTAAACTGGATGAGACTGGAAACCTGATGATCTCAGAGAGTCATTTTGCATCTGAAACTATAAGAGTGAGTGGGAATAGATTTTAGCATTTTCACAAATACTACATTTAGTTCCACAATTCCTTTCTGTGGTATCCCATCTTCTCAGTGGTGCAGCTGTCACATATCAAGTCAAACCCCATCGTCGCCAAATGTTGGATTTCTTATTAAAGGGATATGTTAATTCAGTACAGGAATATCCATTTAATTTGTTTTTAAAAAGTAATAATTAAAACACCCTCTCTAATGCACAAAGAAAAAAAATAGTTTACTATCCCTTTAAATGAAATCTCTTAGACACGGGGCTGTTCTATGTTACCTATAAAGAAGACTGTAGATTTCTGACTGCAGCAGACATTTGAAGGCTTTAATAATGATGTAATGCATATTAGATACTGAATATGACCTGTCACATGTCCCACCGTTTGTCACTGCTGTACAAAACACATTGTGACAATATACCTGTCTGGTTCAGTCTTTCACGCCATACCGGACCGCACAGCGCCCGAAAGTAACCTGCGTACAAGTGGGCTCTCACATGCGAGTAGGTGACAGTGCTTGCTGTGATTACTGTTTTGCTTGATCTTATTTCTCACTTTATTATATCTGTACAGACGCATGTCCTGTAATGACGAGGTTTCCTTTTGTAGACACGTTTTGGGTTCACATAACTTAAGTTAGACGCATAACACTTTCAGTAAGGTTTATTACATGTAAAAATATAGAATTTGTATTTTTTGTGTATTTTTCTGGCTCTTTCTGAGTGACTCTTGGTTGTTTGGTACAGAGTATCTTTATTGCACATCCTTTTTCTTCTACTTAACTGCAGAGAACTAATTTTGTTTTCTTTTGCATTCAGATTCGTTTGGTTGAGCTACATCGTCTGTGGGAACTACTACTGCTGAAAATGAGAGAGAAGGGAATCAAACTGCAGCAGGCTCAAAAGCTGGTGCAATACCTGCGAGAATGCGAGGATGTCATGGACTGGATAAATGACAAGGTTTGTTTCTGTGGATTTTGTTTCCCACAAATACCTCACACTATGTTAGGATAAGCTGCTCTCTAAAGTGAATTGTCTTGATGTTTCCTGTATTTTACTCCAGGTTTGTGGCAGAAATTATTTGGCTAATAATGTATACTTGTTCCTGTTAAATCTCTGGGAGATGTGTATTAAATGTCACTTTCTACCCTTATCAGGAAGCCATTGTGACATCCGAGGAGCTGGGTCAGGATCTGGAACACGTAGAAGTCCTGCAGAAGAAGTTTGAGGAGTTTCAGACAGACCTTGCAGCACATGAAGAACGTGTGAATGAAGTCAACCAATTTGCAAGCAAGCTTGCCCAGGTAGTTAGCGGCGGGTTCAAGCTCTTTGACTTTCTATAGGGCCATTCAGCAACACTGATAACTATTCTGTGTTCGCAGGAGGAACATCCAGAACTAGAATTAATCAAGACAAAACAAGATGAAGTAAATGCCAGCTGGCAACGTCTCAAAGGGCTGTCACTTCAGAGGCAAGGGAAGCTGTTTGGTGCTGCTGAAGTCCAACGCTTTAACAGGTGGGAATCTCACTGCAGCAATTTAACTACCTGGGTGTGTTCAGTAGAAATGATGCTCCCTAGGCTGGACTGGTCTGAGACAATGATTTCTCTGTATATTCTGTTGAGCTTTAAATTACTAAGTGCAATCTAGCAATAGTTAATTTAGCTAGAAGTGATTCAGGTATGTTTCTTGGGACAGTGTTTTCAAGAGTAATTTAGCAGTAGTCTCGAAGTGTTGAGGAAACTGCAAAAATGGTGACCCAAGGAATCCAAAAACTCTTATGAGAAACTAAAGTTACAGCTATTGCTCTCATGTCTCGTGCATTGTTTTTTTTATGTGAAATGGGTTCCTTATGATTACCCGCAATAGGTATCTCTCTAGAAATAATTTGTGCAGATGGTCTCTTTGTATCATCAAAGGAAATGCTGTGCCTAGAGTGAGGTTTGATTCATGATGGTTTTGGCAACTGAACTAAATGTATATTATTTGATTGTTTCAGAGATGTAGATGAAACAATTGGCTGGATCAGAGAAAAGGAGCAGCTGATGGCGTCCGATGACTTTGGGCGTGATTTAGCCAGTGTGCAAGCTCTTCTCCGCAAGCATGAGGGCCTAGAGCGTGACCTGGCAGCTTTAGAGGAGAAGGTAGAGTATGCCTCACAACTCTTGAATGCAGCACAAAGCTTTACATTTTTGTAGCTCTGTAGTGACTGAGTCTTCTGCTCACAGGTCAAAGCTTTATGTGCGGAGTCGGAGCGTCTACAGCAATCCCACCCACTAAATGCGCCTCAGATTCAGGTCAAAGGCGAGGAGCTAATCACAAACTGGGAACAAATACGTACTCTGGCTGCTGAGCGTCATGCCCGCCTTAATGACTCTTACAAGTAAGTTCTTTGCTACATAAAGAGTACTCTGAATTGGTGCCATAATCAATATAACGGATATAGGTGTTCTTTTGGTTTGCATGACGATTATCAACTTGACCTATCTAGTCCTCTAGGTCTTGTGAATAAAAATAAAGCTATGCTAACTCTAGTAAATAATCTATGCTCTTATAGTGTTTCTTCCTGAAGGTTGCTCATTGTATATGCAGTAATTAATTGGCATTCCCTGCATGTGTAATAGTAATGTAGTAATCTCCTCCTGAATAGTACAAAATCTCCAAACCTAGTTGATTCTATGATACTAATTATAAATGGTCGTCTCACAGGCTGCAGAGGTTCCTTGCAGACTTCAGAGATCTGACCAGCTGGGTTACTGAAATGAAGGCTCTAATTAATGCTGACGAGCTTGCGAATGATGTGGCTGGAGCTGAGGCCCTGCTGGACAGACACCAGGAACATAAGGTTGGTTAAGGCTGGTATGGCAGGACCTTTAATGGATGTTTATACCAATGTATAGATACTGAAGAATAGTTAGAATCTCAGTGATCTGAATATGTTAGGAGACAAAGCATGAAATGGGTTTAACTGCAACCTCTTTCTTACATTCAGTCCCATATAATAAGTAAAATAGTGTAGAAGTTACCGTATGTGCTCACCCCTGCAGTGTCCTCCATTTTTTTACCCCATTTCTTTGTGCACATTGTAGGGTGAAATTGATGCTCATGAGGATAGTTTTAAGTCGGCGGATGCAGCCGGCCATGCGTTGCTGAATGCTGGACACTATGCTTCTGATGAAGTCCGTGAGAAGGTAAACTAGAGACATGTTATGATTATAATGATATACTAATAATTTGGAAACCTTTCCTTGCATTGCTACAGCTGTCACTTAAGTGATTCATTGCTTTGCTATATTTTCCCAGCTGACCATTCTTGCCGAAGAACGTGCAGCTCTCCTGGAGTTGTGGGAGCTTCGGCGCCAGCAGTATGAGCAGTGCATGGATCTTCAGCTTTTTTACAGAGACACTGAACAAGTTGACAACTGGATGAGCAAACAGGAGGTGAGCACCCGTGTTATGCCAGGAGAGCCACCGTAGCATATTTGTTACCGCTGCAGCACATTTCTTTCCTCTGCTTGTGTTGCAGGCATTCCTTCTTAATGAAGATTTAGGAGACTCCTTGGACAGCGTGGAAGCACTTCTTAAAAAACATGAAGATTTTGAGAAATCTCTTAGTGCACAGGAAGAGAAAATCACAGTAAGATGCATTTGTTACATGTAGTCCAGATCACTGGTGTAAAATAAACCATAGATTTTCTGTAATAGGACATATATAATAATGGCCTTGGATATTCATAGTTGACCTATTCTGCAGGCCCTGGATGAATTTGCCACCAAACTGATTCAAAATAATCATTACGCCATGGAGGATGTGGCTGCTCGCAGAGACGCTGTAAGTACTTTTCCTTCCTGTTGAAGGACATTGTAAGATGCTTTGTGTTAAAAGGCAAATCCGATTTATAATCTCCCCATTTGTCTTGTGGTTTTCCAGCTACTGAGCCGCCGAAATGCGCTGCATGAACGCGCACTATACCGTCGTAGCCAGTTGGCAGACTCCTTCCATCTGCAGCAGTTCTTCCGGGATTCAGATGAGCTGAAGAGCTGGATTAATGAGAAAATGAAAACTGCTACCGACGAGGCTTACAAAGTGAGCAATGAGTAGGGTCTGGAGTGCGGCACAATGGTTTACTAAAGTAATGTTGTCAAGACTGTTATAGATTAATATTATTTTGACAATGGCAAATTTTAAGATGTTGCCAGTAGTTCCTGCAAGTGCGGCAGCCTTTGTTGTGTTTTGTTTCCTTTCACTTGTTAATGTATAAAGTGACAGTGTAATCTGCTATGTTGAAGGCCTAAAACGAATACCTATGGCTTTAAAACAGTTGGACTGTATAACTGCTTCAGGACATATAGGGCAGCATTGTTGTATTACATCTATAGGAGTTAGTGTGTAGATTTAGGTATAACCTATTGGTATAGTTGGTTATTATGGTCCTTCTTTTCAGAACTACACCATAATTGATTATGTTGATGTTGCAGCTGAAATAATTGTCCTTTCCCACAGGATCCATCAAACCTGCAGGGCAAGGTGCAGAAACACCAGGCTTTTGAGGCAGAGCTGTCTGCAAACCAAAGCCGCATTGATGCCCTGGAGAACTCTGGGCAGAAGTTAATTGATGTTAACCATTATGCATCTGATGAGGTGGCTGCACGTATGAGTGAGGTGATCACTCTTTGGAAGAGGCTACTGGAAGCCACAGAACTGAAGGGTACGGGTTGCTCTGTCATATTTCTAAACTACAAAGCAAGTGTCATTGGGTGCTAAATGTCTCAAGTTTGTGTGCACTCAGGTATCAAGCTGCGGGAGGCAAACCAACAACAGCAGTTCAACCGCAATGTGGAGGATATCGAACTCTGGTTGTATGAGGTGGAAGGACACCTGGCATCAGATGATTATGGAAAAGATCTCACTAATGTGCAGAACCTGCAGAAAAAACACGCCTTGCTGGAAGCTGATGTTGCCGCTCACCAGGTAATTTATTGGGTATCTTTGTACAAGGATTCAGCTACAGGATCCACAGAGGAGTTGGCCAGATTTGAACAAACCTTGTATACCAGAATTTACTGACATTTACTTTATTCATACCAGATTAAAATAACCATTTGATAAATTATCTCTATAAAAACGATTTGTTCACTTCTTTGTCAGGACCGAATTGACGGCATCACTATTCAAGCTCGTCAGTTCCAGGAGGCTGGACATTTTGATGCAGATAACATCAAGAAGAAGCAGGAGGCGCTTGTTGGGAGGTACGAAGCTCTCAAGGAGCCTATGGTTGCCCGTAAGCAGAAGTTGTCCGATTCTCTGCGCCTGCAGCAGCTCTTCAGGGACATTGAGGATGAAGAGACCTGGATAAGAGAGAAGGAACCTATTGCTGCTTCCACCAATAGAGGTAAGGACTTTAGCTAATCTAAAGGCTGTTGAAATACCTATCAAATGGGAAAATGCTGAAAATCAGCAGAGCAGTGCCAGGATAAAGAGATGAACTGAAACTATTCATGTCAATGTCTTCCAGGCAAGGACTTGATTGGTGTACAAAACCTGCTGAAGAAACACCAGGCCTTGCAAGCTGAGATAGCTGGACACGAACCTCGTATCAAAGGTGTCACACAGAAGGGAAATGCTATGATCACTGAGGGTAAAAAGAGTATTTAAAATTAAGTTTGATTCATTGTGTCAAAAAATATTTTGTGCTATCTTGTGATTCTTCTATGCTAAACCCTTCTTTGTCATTTTTAGGTCACTTTGCTTCTGAGGAGGTGAAAGTTAAGCTGAGAGAGCTGAACCAGAAGTGGGAGGCGCTGAGAAACAAAGCTTCTCAGCGTCGGCAAGATCTGGAAGACTCTCTGCAGGCTCAGCAGTACTTTGCTGATGCCAATGAGGCCGAGTCCTGGATGAGAGAGAAGGAGCCTATTGTTGGCAGCACAGACTATGGCAAAGATGAGGACTCTGCAGAGGTATGACTGCCACCTGAGCCGAGCTTGGAAGGAGTGCAGCCATCTGCTCCTGTGTAGTTCATGTTTGTTTTGTTTTCAGGCTCTACTGAAGAAGCATGAGGCCCTCATGTCTGATCTCCGTGCATATGGAAGCAGCATCCAGGCACTGCGGGAACAGGCGCAGTCTTGCAGGGTAAGTTACAATCTGTATTTTTTATTGTTGTAGGTTATGTAATACCTAAATATAATTTTACTTGCTAATTTCAGCAGTGTTACTCTCGTTATCTGCACTGTCTGTCTGCTCCAGATACATTCAATTTGAAACTTTGATTTGATTCAAACATATTACTAATGATTTGTATACAGAGAACCAAAAGACTGTGATGTAGTAATGTGTAGTATATTGTATGACCACTTTGTTGCTGCATATTTGGGGTATGTTTTATAACTGTACTTTTAATGCAGAGAATTTGGCATGAGCTGAACTTGTTGATCTTGTATTTTAGCAACAAGTAGCACCAACAGATGATGAGACTGGGAAGGAGCTGGTTCTAGCACTGTATGACTATCAGGAGAAGAGTCCTCGGGAAGTCACCATGAAAAAGGGAGATATCCTGACCCTGCTTAACAGCACTAACAAGGTAGGTGCTGGCTCAGTGCTCAGGGTAGGTCATTATTCTATTCAGGGGGTGTCTCTTTTGGGGTAAATGTATAATTGCTTCAGGAAGTGTTGTGTATGTTGTGCAGGACTGGTGGAAAGTGGAAGTGAATGACCGTCAGGGCTTTGTGCCTGCTGCGTATGTGAAGAAGTTGGACCCTGCACAGTCTGCTTCCAGGGAGAACCTTCTAGATGAGCATGGAAGCATCGCTGTGCGGCAGGAGCAGATCGATGGCCAGTAAGTTCTCACTTTACTTGTGATAAAACCAGTTCACGCCCTGTTTTAGGTCCATGCCTGGAAGGAGCAGTATCCACTGACATCTGCTTGTTCACTCTAGACCCCCTGCATGACGCTTAATTTATCACCGTGAAATTGCAACCTTCTCTATTTGCAAACATAATTCCACTGATTGTGATAACTCCTAGTTTTGTAGTATGACTTAACTGCACCCAGAAGCTTTCCAGTGAGCCGCTAATCCTTATATCACTGCAAATCATCACATTGATAAATGCCTGACCTGATTTTTGTTTATTTTTCTTTTTTTAATATGAAAATTACTTAAGTGACACATGTTCCTGAGTTTTCTATCATGTATTTTGTAATGTGCCGAAAAAAAGAATGTTTTAAACCATTACAATTGTAAGGAAACAAGTAGGCTGTTTTACCTCTGCACAGACCGCAAGCGGCTCCACCCTTACTTACAAGGTGTTGAGTGTGTTACAGACAAGTTTAGCATCTGTGTGAAGCCGTGATAAATGCTGCACTACATGATAGTCTAGCTGTCATTCGCATACATCATGCAGTTGTAAAGTTACCTCTTTCATTTGGTCTCAATTGTTTCTATGACAGCGCAAGCTCAGGAACGTGCACAAATATGCAACCATGTTTGTAACAATGTTCTGCATCTAGTGCTCAATATGTCTGCGCACATCAGTATGCTTTCATAGAGACCAAGAGAGACCAATATAAATAAAATACTATATTGGAACCATATTTTATTTGGACTCCGCTGTGCCTTTTTTTAATTCTAAGCTTTCTGTATAAATTGTTGGGTTTAAAACTGCATTTTAAATACAAGCTAGAACATTTCGGCATTTGTCATTTTAACCCTTTGGCTGCCAGAAAAGTGATACAGCATGTTCCTGCGAAAGGAGTTGGGTGGCTTCCCTGGCAGCCAAGAGGTTAATTCCCTTGAAATTCTTCCTCACTCTCCCGCTGCACCTCACCCTAATACATTGAATGGATCCGCTTTACTTGCCTGTTAATCGCACTAATTATTTGCATGCCTTTTTGCTGTGCTCCCTCTTGTCTGTGCAGGAATCTCATACCTAAAGAAGCCGGCAGTGTTTCTCTCCGTATGAATCAGGTTGAAGAACTGTGAGTAGCAGTCACCCACCTATTGCCATCTCATTGTCTTTATGGGTGCTGCATGTTCTATACGCTTCTGGAAATATAGTCATTAAGGGTTGTTATAATTTCTACAAGGCTTAAATTCAAGAAAGTATACAGTTTATTTAACTTGTAACATTTCTAAAAGCCAAAACTAGTGAGAGAAATGTATTCCCTTGATAACTAGTGTTATGGTTACGGTCAGGGGTGTGTTCTAGTGAGAGATTTATTCCCTTGATAACTAGTGTTATTGTACGGTAAGTGGTGTGTACTAGTGAGAGATTTATTCCCTTGATAACTAGTGTTATGGTATGGTCAGGAGTTTTGTGAAGATGTCTAGTATTGAATAGATCATGTTAAACAAACAATTCTGGTTCAAACTGCACTTTCTAATGGTCTTGTCTGTATTTAATACTTAGATTATCTTGAATAGATTAGGATGACTTTTTACATTCTTTAAATGTTTATCAATATGTAAATATGTACAGAAACCACTACCTGCCATAACATTTTAATTTACAGCCTTGGTATATGGGCAGCTTGGCCCATGTCACATTATATTGCTATACTCTTGTGCCGGATTTACAGTTAAAATCAAATTACTGTTCCTCTTTATGAAAATAAAATAATTTAGCATCATGTATTTTTGTGCAAGTAAATTTAAAAGAAATGTAGTACATCAAAAGAATTTAGATGATGCACCCACATTCTAATTCACATATGTTTTAAAAGAACCTTTGTTGTCACTATGTGAACTAAATTATATTTCTTTCTAATGACACAATGAGTCAACGGATCATATAATTACTATTGGAATATTCATCTCCTGGCCAGCAGGAGGCGGCAAAGAGCACCACAGCAAACCTGTTTAATATCACCTCCCTTCTATCCAACCCCAGTCATTCTCTTTGCCTACTTTAGTGTAAGGAAGTGGTAACGTTACTCCAGTGTTTCCTGGAGTACGGTGTCCTTAGTGAGCCACAATAGTGTGAAGAAAGTAGTTCCGGCAACGTTTCAGCTCTTAGCAGAGCCTTTGTCAAGGTATTACCCTTGACAAGCGAAAAACCAGGCAGGACTGCAAGGCATTGCATGAAATCAGGTGCGTGCTTTATTGGAAAACAGCTTAAAAACCATCCATAACAGAGCCTGACAGCTCCAAGTCAAAGTGTCTTACGCGTTTCGGCTTTGGTTAGCCTTACTCATAGGTATTACCCTTGTAAGGAATAGACAAAAGCTTAGACTTAAACCACACATTTGCATACCAAGATTTCAGCCATAAAGCTCTTCGAGCCAGAATGGCAAAACTAGAAATCTTTTCTCCCAACTTGATAACGTGAAGGGAAGCATCAAAAATTAAATAATTGGCCAATTTAAGAGCCCTGATCCTGTCCTGGATCTCTTCAAGGGGAATGTCTGTTTGAAAGCAATCAGACAACGCATCAAACCAGTATGCCTCCGCCGCGCTAGAAATGGTAGCAATACACACCACAGGTTGCCATTGTAAACCCTGGTAAACATACATTTTCTTAAGAAAAACCTCCAGTTTCTTATCCATAGGGTCCTTAAAAGAACAGCTATCCTCTATGGGAATAGTAGTTTTCTTAGCTAAAGTGGACCACCTTGGGGACCGTTTGCCAAGACTCCTTGATAGTCATCAATGTGTTATGAGCTGTTTATTATATTTTCATTTTTTTATATGTTTAACCAAACTTTTCCTTTTCTTTTACTGAACTCTTCTCTGAAACTGCAGATATATTACTTCTGTATTTTCTAATAAGTGATGTATCTTTAACAACTTACTTTTAGCCTAATAAGTATGTATCAGTACATCTTAAAGTTATGGCTTCTCCCATACAAAGTTTTCTAAATATCTGAAACTCAAGGTAAAATCCAAGGCTTCTCTGTACAGTATCAGCTTCTCAATCCAATTAGCACTTATTCCAGACAATGGAACAGGGATTACGAGGATCTGTCTCCGCTAATTCATTTGGATCAGATGACAAGAGATTCTCTTCCCTGGTGGTTGTCTCAAGATCATCTCTCCCAGGGAACCTGTTTTCGCAGACCTATCTGGGTGATAGTGACTACGGACGGCAGCCTGACGGGTTGGGAGCAGTCTGGGGCCTTCTAAGGGCTCAGGGGACATGGACTCAGGAAGAATCTGTTCTCCCCATAAACATTCTAGAGCTAAGAGCAATCTTCAATGCTCTTCTGGCCTGGCCTCAGTTAGCTTCTGCCCGGTTTATCAGATTTCAGTCGGACAACATAACCTCAATGGCTTACACAACCATTAGGGTGGAACTCTGAGTTCTTTGGCCATAAAAGAGGTGTCCAATATTATTCAGTGGGCGGAGACCCACAACTGTTTATTTGCGATCCACATTCCAGGAGTGGACAATTGGGAAGCGGATTTTCTGAGCATACAGACCTTTCACCTGGGGGAATTGGAATTGCATCTGGAAGTGTTTTCCAACTTGATTCTCAAATGGGGACAGCTGAATTTCGATCTCATGGCATCTCGTCAGAATGCCAAGCTCCCGAGGTACGGGCCGAGGTCCAGGGACCCTCAGGCCGTTCTGATAGATGCTCTGGTAGTGACTTGCAATTTCAATCTTGCATACCTATTTCCTCTGTTCGCTCTCCTTGCTCGGGTCATTGCTCGGATCAAGCAAGAGAAGGGCATCAGTGATTCTCATTGCTCCGGCGTGGCCTCGCAGGATTTGGTATGCAGACCTAGTGGAGATGTCATCTCTCCCTCTTTGGAAACTTCCTCTAAGAAAGGACCTTCTACTTCAAGGGCCCTTCCTTCATCCAAATCTAGTTTCTGAAGCTGACTGCTTGGAGATTGAACGCTTAATTTTATCTAAGCGTGGTTTTTCAGATCAGGTAATTGAAACTATGATTCAGGCTCGCAAGCCTGTTACCAGGAAAATTTACCATAAGATTTGGCGTAAATATCTGTATTGGTGCGATTACAAAGGATACTCTTGGAGTAGAGTTCGGATTCCTAGGATTTTATCCTTTCTCCAAGAGGGTTTGGAGAAAAGGTTATCAGCAAGCTCCTTGAATGGTCAAATTTCTGCCTTATCTATTTTGCTAAACGTCTGGCAGAGGTACCAGATAAAGGAAAAAGAAAACAAAAAAGAGCAACCTCGATTCAAGCAGTATTTATTGTACTTTGACAGATGAATAGATGCAGGGTAAGTAATACACTCACCGGAAGAATAAAACCAACATGCACGTAGAAATTAAAGTTGACAAAACAGGAACAGCGGGGTATACCGATATAAATCTCCACTTCTGACCTGCAGTAGCTAATAGGACTTTAAAATGTATATCGCTCATACATAAGAAAAGAAGCACCTCAACGCGTTTCCCCCGTCTGAGCGGACGGGCTTTTTCAAGAGGAATTATAGTAATGACCTATCTCCATGGTGTGACCCCTATATACCTTTGTTGATTTCAAAGACATAGGAAGCACCTGTGCAATTTACCTGGGCCACACCTACAAAGATACGTCATTAATTCAAAAAACTAACACCAAAACATATATCATCCTTAGGTGTTAATACACTGATATAAGTTATTAGGAATATTATGCAAATACAACCATATAAAAAACACATCTATATACAATTCAAATCATGTAAAGATTACCTGAAATAAATATGGAATATGGATGATATATGTTTTGGTGTTAGTTTTTTGAATTAATGACGTATCTTTGTAGGTGTGGCCCAGGTAAATTGCACAGGTGCTTCCTATGTCTTTGAAATCCACAAAGGTATATAGGGGTCACACCATGGAGATAGGTCATTACTATAATTCCTCTTGAAAAAGCCTGTCCGCTCAGACGGGGGAAACGCGTTGAGGTGCTTAATTTCTTATCTATGAGCGATATACATTTTAAAGTCCTATTAGCTACTGCAGGTCAGAAGTGGGAAATGGAGATTTATATCGGTATACCCCGCTGTACCTGTTTTGTCAACGTTAATTTCTACGTGCATGTTGGTTTTATTCTTCCGGTGAGTGTATTACTTACCCTGCATCTATTCATCTGTCAAAGTACAATAAATACTGCTTGAATCGAGGTTGCGCTTTTTTGTTTTCTTTTTCCATTATATGTTTCCGTTGGCTGTGGAGAGAACACAGCTTCTGAACAACTGCACCTCTGCCTCCGTAGTTGATTCGGAGTGACGTCACCTTTTGACACTCTTGTATGGTCTCAGAGTACGTGGAGTATAGCGGATACAGACCAGCACTAGCTCCTTCCTCACCGGGTAACATCTAAACCCATTTATTGACAAACATTCTTGACTAAATTTTCCGGTGAAAGAGTGCTTCACAGTACTTGAGACTAGAATTCTGCTGTCCATGTTATTGCAAACTTTACGCTGGACATTTTAATTATTATAATTTACATTGTATGTGAATCACTTTGTGGCCATCTGGCTTTTTGAAGCGGATTATAACAATGGTTATTTATTTAAATTGTCACTAGCAAAAGAGCTTTCCTTATAAGGTCTTTTTAGCATGTTTTAATATTGTCACATTTTGAACAATATATCAATGAGGGTGTTCTAGCGCAGAAAGTTTTTCTTTTTGGGTTTTTTACAGAGGTACAAGATGTTCAACCTTCTGTCAAGCCTTGGCCAGACTGGAGTCTTAATCTTGTTCTTAAGGTTCTTCAGCAGGCTCCTTTTGAACCTATGCATTCCTTAGATATTAAGTTGTTATCTTGGAAGGTTTTGTTTCTTGTTGCTATTTCTTCTGCTCGTAAAGTCTCTGAACTCTCGGCTTTACAGCATGAGTCTCCCTATCTTATCTTTCACTAGGATAAGGTTGTTTTACATACTAAATTGGGTTTTCTTCCTAAAGTAGTTTCAGATCGGAACATTAATCAGGAGATTGTTGTTCCTCCTTTATGTCCTAATCCTCCTTCTCATAAGGAACGTCTTCTGCACAACCTAGACGTGGTTCGTGCTCTGAAATTCTATTTACAGGCGACTAAGGATTTTCGTCAGTCTTCTGCTCTGTTTGTAGTTTTCTCTGGGAAACGTAAGGGGCAGAAAGCTACGGCTACTTCTTTCTTTGTGTCTGAAGAGTATAATTTGCTTCGCCTATGAAACTGCTGGACAGCAGCCTCCTGAGAAGGTTACAGCTCATTCTACAAGGGCTGTTTCCTCTTCCTGGGCATTCAAAAATGAAGCTTCTGTAGAACAGATTTGCAAGGCTGCAACTTAGTCCTCTCTACATACTTTATCAAAATTCTAGAAGTTTGAGACTTTTGCCTCGGCTGAGGCTTCCTTTGGGAGAATGGTTCTTCAAGCAGTGGTGCCTTCTGTTTAGGTTCCCTGTCTTGTCCCTCCCTTATCATCTGTGTCCTCTAGCTTGGGTATTGATTCCCAATAGTAATTAGATGATCAGTGGATTCATTGTGTCATTAGAAAGAAAATTAAATTTATGCTTACCTGATAAATTTATTTATTTCTTGACACGATGAGTCCACAGCCCGCCCTGTTTTTGATGACCGGATATTTTTTGTTAGGTTATAAATCTCGGGCACCTCTGCACCTTGTTGCTTCCTTTCTCTCCTTTACTTCGGTTGAATGACTGGGGTTGGATAGAAGGGAGGTGTAATTTAACAGCTTTGCTGTGGTGCTCTTTGCCGCCTCCTGCTGGCCAGGAGGTGAATATCCCAATAGTAATTAGATGATCCCGTGGACTCATTGTGTCAAGAAATAAATACATTTATTAGGTAAGCATAAATTTTGTTTTGTGGAAATGGTAGAGTACAGCCACTGCACATAACATGTGATAGTTTATACAAGGGGGATTATGGGATTTGTTTATAGAGCAACATGAATACACTTCATTCTATTAGTGGCCAGATAAGCAGTGGGGTTGGCTTCTTTGGTGGGTGTGGTTTTAAGTCTGTTTTGCATACAATTTTATATGATTCTTCTATAATAGTATTGCACCACTACCCTTAGTAATTTATGTAGTAAGGCAAATGGAGTCCTAGTTTATGGCTGAGAGTGAAAAAAACTTATGACCCTAGATAATAGCGATATTTTACAATCCAATGAACGCTCTAATATCCTATAAATGATCTCACAAATCCAATAGTGATGCTAAAATGGGAATTGCTTTTGCTGTGGATCCTGTAGTTGGTTTCAGCTTAGTTTTATGCAGCTGTAGCGCTTTAGGATGGTCTGTTACTGTAATAGCCTGTAGTATAGGTGACTATAGGAACTGAGTGAAGATGCAGCTTATAGGCAGCTGTAGTGCTTTGGTGTGGTCTGTTTCTGTAATAGTCTGTAGTATGGGCTGGTGAAGATGCAGCTTATAGGCAGCTGTAATGCTTTGGTGTGGTCTGTTACTGTAATAGCCTGTAGTATAGGCAGCTATAGTGCTTTGGTGTGGTCTGTTACTGTAATAGCCTGTAGTATAGGCAGCTATAGTGCTTTGGTGTGGTCTGTTACTGTAATTGCCTGTAGTATAGGCAGCTGTAGTGCTTTGGTGTGGTCTGTTACTGTAATAGCCTGTAGTATGGGCTGGTGAAGATGCAGCTTATAGGCAGCTATAGTGCTTTGGTGTGGTCTGTTACTGTAATAGCCTGTAGTGTGGGCAGCTATAGTGCTTTGGTGTGGTCTGTTACTGTAATAGCCTGTTGTATGGGCTGGTGAAGATGCAGCTTGGTGGTTACAGACTAAAGAACTTTCATGTAAATCGGAAGCTGATGCCTCAAATCTATTGATCTGATCTTGAAAGAAAAAGAAAATTCCCCATGAACAGAGGTTTGCAGACAGGTCATTCATTGGTCTTCCACCTCTGTGGATCACTTTTAGGGCGAATTCTGCCTAAATCAGAGCTCCCCTAAAAGCGGTGACCCATGTTAAATTCATAAACCATATCATCCAAGAGGACGCTGGGTAGATTTGAGATGTTGGCCTCTGATAACCATAAATTAGTTTATATGCAGTGCTGAGTTTTCTCCTTTTATTATGTAGGTATCACAACATACTGGAAATGGGAGAGAAGCGTAAGGATATGCTGGAGAAGAGCTGCAAGAAGTTTATGTTGTTCCGTGAGGCGAATGAGTTGCAGCAGTGGATTAACGAGAAGGAAGCGGCACTCACCAATGAGGAGGTGGGCGCTGACTTGGAGCAAGTGGAAGTTCTACAGAAGAAGTTTGATGATTTCCAGAAGGTGAGCTCTATGGCTTCTTATCTGTCAGACTGTTCCAAACAGAATAAGCAAATAAAAAAGAGTTGGCCTTAAAGGGACAGTCTAGACCAAATTAAACATTCATGATTCAGATAGGACATGCAATTTTAAACAACTTAACAATTCACTTTTATCATCAAATTTGCTTTATCTTGGTATTTGTTGAAAGCTAAACCTGGGTAGACTCATATGCTAATTTTTAAGTCCTTGACAACAGCGCTAGTTCATGTGGGCAATATAGATAACATTGCTTACTCCCGTGGAGTTATTTATGATTCAGCACTGATTGGCTAAAATGCAAGTCTGGAAAAATAACTGAAATAAGGGGCAGTCTGCAGAGGCTTAGTTAGATACAAGGTAATCACAGAGGTAAAAAGTGTATTAATATAACCGTATTGGTTATGCAAAACTGGGGAATCGGTAATACAGGGATTATCTATCTTTTCATACAATAACAATTCTGGAGTTTACTTTCCCTTTAACATATCTTTTCTGTGCAAATGTCCCTTTTCTGAAGGTTTTTAGTACTCTGGGGGAAGGTATTTTTAGTATCTTCTGGTGAGATCTATGTCAGCTGGCTTCTCTCTAGAGTGATGTGTAATTGGATTCTTCGGTTTTAGGATTTGAAAGCGAATGAATCCCGCCTGAAGGACATTAATAAGGTGGCTGATGACCTAGAATCTGAAGGGCTGATAACTGAGGAGGTACAAGCAGTGCAGCAGCAGGTGGGTCATGGACAACAGTATATGATGTTTTCTATAATGTATATGTGACCGTTAATATTTACTTACAAAAACATTTGACACTAAGGGCCAGATTACAAGTGAAGCACTAATTTATCGCGCACGTAAACGGGCAATTTTCCCCCCACAAAATAATAAATACAAAAAGCAGTTTAAGGGGTTAAAGTTGGCAGGAGTGGGGTGTTAGAAAATAAAAAGGTTTGTTTACATAGTGGTCTATGAGAACTGTGAGTTTCCTGTTTAAAAAAAAATAAAAAATAAAAAATTATATATATATATATAATATATTTATATTATTATTATTGGGGGGTTTTCTATATTGTAACAGCCATTCCTCCCCAAAAAAAAGTTTTCTGTAGATAGGGAACCCCCTTACCTTCCACACCACCCATGGCAGCACAACTGTGTCACTGATCTGCCTTCCTATGGTAATGGGAGCACAATGAACACTCCTTACCATATGAAGGCAGATGCTTATTACTTCTGACTGTGGTCTTAGCTTTCTGAGCTGACAACCGTGACCGCAGCATGACGTAGAAGGTTGGACATAGGTACTACATCAACACGCTGGGCAAAGTACCCTGTGACTAGTACCTGATGGCTTAAGGGGTTAGTGGTTCTTTAAACCTATTTCAGCACATTTACTACTGCACACCACTATACAGACTACATGTCCCTTTAGTACCTGGTTGACAGTTAAATTAATATTGGTTTAAAGGGACAGACGTCATGCCTGAAATGAGTATATATTTAGCACCAGATGATTAACTCCAGGCCTGTGCTCTCTTAGGTTTAGATAAATTACATTATATTGTCTTTATTACAGATTAATATGTTATTAGTTTAGTGCACATTTTTATTGGTGTTTCTCTCCATTTCAGGAGGTGTACGGAATGCCAAGGGTAAGTGCTGATACAGTGCAGATCACTTTATGTAAAGCTCAGGTTGCATCCAGAGTATTAACGTTGTATAACTCTCTACTTCTTTACCCGCAGGATGAAGCGGACTCTAAATCTGCCTCTCCATGGAAGGTGAGTGGTTTTGTTTCATAAATAGCTGAATTGATAAATATGTGTTGCTAGATGCCTGGAAATTGGCCATCTGTAATCCTATGAAGTCACAGCTTTATATATAATTAGGGGCTAAGTAGTACTGAGTATATCATTATAAATTACCCCTGACTTGCCTGTGGGTCTGAGTTACATGTCATGTAAGTAATATATGGATATACATTGTAGCTTAACGATCTAATCTAATAAAGCTATGTCTTTGTCGTTACAGTCTATACGCACTGCAGTGCACGCTGTGGCCACGTTTAACTCTATAAAGGTATAATCTCATTCTATACTTCTTGTGCGGCTCACGTGGCCGCCTGTTTGCCTTTTAATGCTTTCTCTGCCTTATGAGAACTTTATTCTATTTGCATTAAATCATATTACTCATTCTACCTACCCTTTTCACATATTACCATCTTAGTTTAATTTAATTTTTAATTTTACTTTGCTGCTTTTCCCAGGATCTGAATGAGCGCTGGAGATCTCTACAGCAGCTGGCAGAGGAAAGGAGCCAGCTCTTGGGCAGTGCCCATGAAGTACAGAGGTTCCACAGGTAATTGTGCCAGCATGAGGTGGTGTTTTTGTACAAATTCTGTTTGTAACATGCATACTTGGCAACCACTGTCCGATTCGTAATGCAAACCTCATAACCCAGCATAGCACCCTAGCAGATGCCATAAGCAGCTCTCCTACTGGTGTACCTAGGGCAAATATTACCTAGAAAAGACGCAGTTGTGCTGTTAAGGGTCACCCTCCTACCCATAACACCCAGTCATTCAACCGAAAGGAAATGGGGAAAAAAGGAATAACACAAGGTGTAGAGATGCCTGAGGTTTAGACGAAAAATAACGGTCTTAAATTAAAGGTAGGGGTCGTGGACTCGCCATATCCGGAAATAAATAAATTTATCAGGTAAGCATAAATTTTGTTTTCTTTCCTAATATATGGTGAGTCCACAACATCCTCAATTACTAGTGGGAAGCAATACCGAAGCTAAAGGACACAGATGACTTAGGAGGGATAATAAGACAGGCAGACCTAAACAGAAGGCAGCACCGCTTGAAGAACCTTTCTCTCAAAGGAAGTCTCGGCCGAGACAAAAAGAATCAAATTTGGAAAAAGTTGCAGCCGTGCAAATCTGTTCCACAGAAGCTTCATTTCTCCAACATAGGTGTGTCCGGTCCACGGCGTCATCCTTACTTGTGGGATATTCTCTTCCCCAACAGGAAATGGCAAAGAGCCCAGCAAAGCTGGTCACATGATCCCTCCTAGGCTCCGCCTTCCCCAGTCATTCTCTTTGCCGTTGCACAGGCAACATCTCCACGGAGATGGCTCAGAGTTTTTTGGTGTTTAAATGTAGTTTTTATTCTTCTATCAAGAGTTTGTTATTTTAAAATAGTGCTGGTATGTACTATTTACTCTGAAACAGAAAAGAGATGAAGATTTCTGTTTGTAAGAGGAAAATGATTTTAGCAACCGTTACTAAAATCGATGGCTGTTTCCACACAGGACTGTTGAGAGGAATTAACTTCAGTTGGGGGAAACAGTGAGCAGACTTTGGCTGCTTGAGGTATGACACATTTCTAACAAGACTTGGTAATGCTGGAAGCTGTCATTTTCCCTATGGGATCCGGTAAGCCATTTTCTTAATTTTCAATATAAGAATAAAAGGGCTTCACAAGGGCTTTAAAGACTGGTAGACATTTTTCTGGGCCAAAACGATTACTATATAAGCATATTTAATGGTTTATAACTTTGGAGAGTTATTTTAATCTTGGCAATTTTGTTAAAAAAACGGCAGGCACTGTATTGGACACCTTTTTCACTGAGGGCCTTTTCTAGTCATAGGCAGAGCCTCATTTTCGCGCCACTAATGCGCAGTTGTTTTTGAGAAGCAAGGCATGCAGATGCATGTGTGAGGAGCTCAGATCCACTGAAAAAGCTTATTGAAGGCGTCATTTGGTATCGTATTCCCCTCTGGGCTTGGTTGGGTCTCAGCAAAGCAGATACCAGGGACTGTATAGGGGTTAAATGTAAAAACGGCTCCGGTTCCGTTATTTTAAGAGTTAAAGCTTTCAAATTTGGTGTGCAATACTTTTAAGGCTTTATGACACTGTGGTGAAATTTTGGTGAATTTTGAACATTTCCTTCATACTTTTGCGTATATTCAGTAAAAAAGTGTGTTCAGTTTAAAATTTAAAGAGACAGTAACGGTTTTATTTTAAAACTTTTTTTGTGCTTTGTTATCAAGTTTATGCCTATTAACATGTCTGAACTATCAGATAGACGATGTTCTGTATGTTCGGAAGCCAAGGTTCCTATCCATTTAAATATATGTGATGAATGTGACAAACAAAGTAGGGACAATGATGCCACTGATAATAATGTTGCCCAAAATGATTCCTTAAGTGAGGGGAGTAAGCATGGTACTGCATCATCTCCTATGTCTACACCAGTCTTGCCCACTCAGGAGGCCCCTAGTGCATCTAGTGCGCCAATCCTCCTTACTATGCAACAATTAACGGCTATAATGGATAATTCTATTAAAAACATTTTAGCCAAAATGCCCACTTATCAGCGAAAGCGCGACTGCTCTGTTTTAGATACTGAAGAGCATAAGGACGCTGATGATAATGGTTCTGACATGCCCTCACACCAGTCTGAAGGGGCTAGGGAGGTTTTGTCTGAGGGAGAAATTTCAGATTCAGGAAAAATTTCTCAACAAGCTGAACCTGACGTTATTACATTTAAATTTAAATTGGAACATCTCCGCGCTCTGCTTAAGGAGGTGTTATCTACTCTGGATGATTGTGACAATTTGGTCATTCCAGAGAAATTATGTAAGATGGACAGGTTCCTAGAGGTCCCGGTGCCCCCCGAAGCTTTTCCTATACCCAAGCGGGTGGCGGACATTGTAAATAAAGAATGGGAAAGGCCCGGCATACCTTTTGTCCCTCCCCCTATATTTAAGAAATTATTTCCTATGGTCGACCCCAGGAAGGACTTATGGCAGACAGTCCCCAAGGTCGAAGGAGCGGTTTCTACTCTAAACAAACGCACCACTATCCCTATAGAAGATAGATGTGCTTTCAAAGATCCTATGGACAAAAAATTAGAGGGTTTGCTTAAAAAGATGTTTGTTCAGCAAGGTTACCTTCTACAACCAATTTCATGCATTGTTCCTGTCACTACAGCAGCGTGTTTCTGGTTCGAGGAACTAGAAAAGTCGCTCAATCAAGCATCTTCTTATGAGGAGGTTATGGACAGAGTTCAAGCACTTAAGTTGGCTAACTCTTTTACCTTAGACGCCACTTTGCAGTTAGCTAGATTAGCGGCGATAAATTCAGGTTTTGCTATTGTGGCGCGCAGAGCGCTTTGGCTGAAGTCTTGGTCGGCGGATGTGTCCTCCAAGAACAGATTGCTTAACATCCCTTTCAAGGGGAAAACGCTGTTTGGCCCTGACTTGAAAGAGATTATTTCAGACATCACTGGGGGAAAGGGCCACGCCCTTCCTCAGGATAGGTCTTTTAAGGCTAAAAATAAAACAAATTTTCGTCCCTTTCGCAGAAACGGACCAGCCTCAAATTCTACATCCTCTAAGCAAGAGGGTAATTCTTCTCAAACCAAGCCAGCCTGGAGACCGATGCAAGGCTGGAATAAAAGTAAGCAGGCCAAGAAGCCCGCTACAGCTACCAAGACAGCATGAGATGCTGGCCCCCGATCCGGGACCGGATCTGGTGGGGGGCAGACTCTCTCTCTTCGCTCAGGCTTGGGCAAGAGATGTTCAGGATCCTTGGGCGCTAGAAATAGTTTCTCAAGGTTATCTCCTGGAATTCAAGGAACTACCCCCAAGGGGAAGGTTCCACAGGTCTCAATTGTCTTCAGACCAAATAAAAAGACAGGCATTCTTACATTGTGTAGAAGACCTGTTAAAAATGGGAGTGATTCATCCTGTTCCATTAGGAGAACAAGGGATGGGGTTTTACTCCAATCTGTTCATAGTTCCCAAAAAAAGAGGGAACATTCAGGCCAATTTTGGATCTCAAGATCCTAAACAAATTTCTCAAGGTCCCATCGTTCAAGATGGAAACCATTCGGACAATTCTTCCTACCATCCAGGAAGGTCAATTCATGACCACGGTGGATTTAAAGGATGCGTATCTACATATTCCTATCCACAAGGAACATCATCGGTTCCTAAGATTCGCCTTTCTGGACAAGCATTACCAGTTTGTGGCACTCCCATTCGGACTAGCCACTGCTCCAAGAATTTTCACAAAGGTACTAGGGTCCCTTCTAGCGGTGCTAAGGCCAAGGGGCATTGCAGTAGTACCCTACTTGGACGACATTCTGATTCAAGCGTCGTCTCTGCCACAAGCAAAGGCTCATACGGACATTGTCCTAGCCTTTCTCAGATTTCACGGGTGGAAAGTGAACGTAGAAAAAAGTTCTCTATTCCCGTCAACAAGGGTTCCCTTCTTGGGAACAATAATAGACTCCTTGGAAATGAAGATTTTTCTGACAGAAGCCAGAAAATCAAAACTTCTAAGCTCTTGTCAAGTACTTCATTCTGTTCTTCTTCCTTCCATAGCGCAGTGCATGGAAGTAATAGGTCTGATGGTTGCGGCAATGGACATAGTTCCTTTTGCGCAAATTCATCTAAGACCATTACAACTGTGCATGCTCAGACAGTGGAATGGGGATTATAAAGATCTGTCCCCGACGATCCAAGTAGATCAGAGGACCAGAGATTCACTCCGTTGGTGGCTGACCCTGGACAACCTGTCCCAAGGGATGAGCTTCAGAAGACCAGAGTGGGTCATTGTAACGACCAACGCCAGCCTGGTGGGCTGGGGCGCGGTCTGGAAACACCTGAAAGCTCAGGGTCTATGGTCTCGGGAAGAATCTCTTCTCCCGATAAACATTCTGGAACTGAGAGCGATATTCAATGCTCTCAAGGCTTGGCCTCAACTAGAAAAGGCCAAATTCATAAGGTTTCAATCAGACAACATGACGACTGTTGCATATATCAACCATCAGGGGGGAACAAGGAGTACCCTGGCGATGGAAGAAGTGACCAAAGTAATTCACTGGGCGGAGCTTCACTCCTGCCACTTGTCTGCAATCCACATCCCAGGAGTGGAAAATTGGGAAGCGGATTTTCTGAGTCGTCAGACATTTCATCCGGGGGAGTGGGAACTCCATCCGGAAATCTTTGCCCAAATAACTCAATTGTGGGGCATTCCAGACATGGATCTGATGGCGTCTCGTCAGAACTTCAAAGTTCCTTGCTACGGGTCCAGATCCAGGGATCCCAAGGCGACTCTAGTAGATGCACTAGTAGCGCCCTGGACCTTCAACCTAGCTTATGTGTTCCCACCGTTTCCTCTCATTCCCAGGCTGGTAGCCAGGATCAATCAGGAGAGGGCTTCGGTGATCTTGATAGCTCCTGCGTGGCCACGCAGAACTTGGTATGCAGACCTGGTGAATATGTCATCGGCTCCACCATGGAAGCTACCTTTGAGACGGGACCTTCTTGTTCAAGGTCCGTTCGAACATCCGAATCTGGCATCACTCCAACTGACTGCTTGGAGATTGAACGCTTGATTTTATCAAAGCGTGGGTTCTCAGATTCTGTCATTGATACTCTTATTCAGGCTAGAAAGCCTGTCACTAGAAAAATTTACCATAAAATATGGAAAAAATATATCTGTTGGTGCGAATCGAAAGGATTCCCATGGAACAGGGTAAACATTCCTAAGATTCTATCCTTTCTACAAGAGGGTTTGGAGAAAGGATTATCTGCAAGTTCTTTGAAGGGACAGATTTCTGCTTTATCTGTTTTACTTCACAAAAAGCTGGCGGCTGTGCCAGATGTTCAGGCTTTTGTTCAGGCTCTGGTTAGAATCAAGCCTGTTTACAAACCTTTGACTCCTCCTTGGAGTCTCAATTTAGTTCTTTCAGTTCTTCAAGGGGTTCCGTTTGAACCCTTACATTCCGTAGATATTAAGTTATTATCTTGGAAAGTTTTGTTTTTGGTTGCAATTTCTTCTGCTAGAAGAGTTTCAGAGTTGTCTGCTCTGCAGTGTTCTCCTCCAGAACAAAAAAATATTAACCAGGAGATAGTTGTGCCTTCTTTGTGTCCGAATCCAGTTTCAAAGAAGGAACGTTTGTTGCACAATTTGGATGTAGTTCGTGCTCTAAAGTTCTATTTAGAGGCTACAAAGGATTTTAGACAAACATCTTCCTTGTTTGTTGTTTATTCTGGTAAAAGGAGAGGTCAAAAAGCAACTTCTACCTCTCTCTCTTTTTGGCTTAAAAGCATCATCAGATTGGCTTATGAGACTGCCGGACGGCAGCCTCCTGAAAGAATCACAGCTCATTCCACTAGGGCTGTGGCTTCCACATGGGCCTTCAAGAACGAGGCTTCTGTTGATCAGATATGTAAGGCAGCGACTTGGTCTTCACTGCACACTTTTACCAAATTTTACAAATTTGATACTTTTGCTTCTTCTGAGGCTATTTTTGGGAGAAAGGTTTTGCAAGCCGTGGTGCCTTCCATCTAGGTGACCTGATTTGCTCCCTCCCATCATCCGTGTCCTAAAGCTTTGGTATTGGTTCCCACAAGTAAGGATGACGCCGTGGACCGGACACACCTATGTTGGAGAAAACAGAATTTATGTTTACCTGATAAATTACTTTCTCCAACGGTGTGTCCGGTCCACGGCCCGCCCTGGTTTTTTTAATCAGGTCTGATGATTTATTTTCTCTAACTACAGTCACCACGGTATCATATGATTTCTCCTATGCAAATATTCCTCCTTTACGTCTGTCGAATGACTGGGGTAGGCGGAGCCTAGGAGGGATCATGTGACCAGCTTTGCTGGGCTCTTTGCCATTTCCTGTTGGGGAAGAGAATATCCCACAAGTAAGGATGACGCCGTGGACCGGACACACCGTTGGAGAAAGTAATTTATCAGGTAAACATAAATTCTGTTTTTTGAAAGCCCAAAAAGAGGAGACAGCCCTTGTGGAATGAGCTGTAATTCTCTCAGGAGGCTGCTGACCAGCAGTCTCATTAGCTAAACTAATTATACTTCTTAACCAGAGAGAAAGAGAAGTAGCAGTAGCTTTCTGAACTTTACGTTTATCAGAAAAAACAAACAAAAAGGGCAGAGGACTGGCGAAACTCCTTAGTCGCCTGTAGATGAAATATTAAAGCACGCACAACATCCAGGTTGTGTAACAAATGTTCCTTATGAGGACATAGAGAAGGAACAACAATTTCCTGATTAATATTTCTGTCCGAAACCACTTTTGGAAGAAAACCAAACTTAATACGAAGAACCGCCTTATCAGCATATAAGATAAGGTGAATCACATTGCAAAGCCGAGAGTTCCGAGACTCTTTGAGCAGAAGAGATGGCAAAAGGAACAAAACCTTCCAAGATAACTAAATATCTATGGAATGCAATGGCTCAAACAAAGCCTGCTGTAAAACTTTAAGAACAAGATTAAGGCTCCAAGGAGGAGCAACAGACTTAAACACAGGCCTGATTCTAACCAGGGCCTGACAAGATTGAACGTCTGGCACATCTGCAAGATGCTTGTGCAACAAGATAAATAAGTCAGAAATCTGACCCTTCAGTGAACTGACTCACAATTCTTTCTCCAGGCCTTCTTGGAGAAAAGACAAAATCCTAGGGATCCTGACTCTACTCCAAGAGTAGCCCTTGGATTCGCACCAATAGCCTGAATCATGGTAACAATGACCGACTAAGAAAAAAACACTCTTAGACAGAACTAGGCTTTCAATCTCAAAGCAGTCAGTTTAAGAGAAATGAGGTTAGGATGATGAAATGGACCCGGAGTCAGAAGGTCCTTCCTCAGAGGCAATCTCCAAGGTAAAAGATGACATTCTTACGAGGTCTGCATACCAGATCCTGCGAGGCCATGCAGGAGCTATTAGAATTACTGATGCTCTCTCCTGTTTGGTACGAGCAATGACTCGTGGAAGGAGAGCAAACGGAAGAAACAGGTATGCTAGACTGAAATCACAAGGGACCGCCAGAGCATCTATCAGGGCGGTCTGCGGATCACTTGATCTTGGATCGTACCTTGGAAGCTTGGCTTTCTGCCATACCATCGTAATCCAATCTGGCACCCCCATTTGAGGGTTAACCTGGAGAACACCTCCGGATGGAGAGCCCACTCCCTGGGATGAAATGTCTGTCTGGTCAGGAAGTCTGCTTCCCAATTGTCCACTCCTGGAATGTGGGTGGCAGACAGCAATTGTGAGCTTCTGCCCACTCAACAATCCGAGCCACCTTCTTCATGGTCAAGGAACTCCGGGTTCCTCCCTGGTAGTTGATGTAAGCCACTGAGGTGATATTGTCCGACTGGAACCTGATAAACTGGGCAAAGGACAACAGAGGCCAAGCTATCAGAGCATAGTAGATTGCTCTCAACTCCAAGGTGTTTGAGGAGATCAGACTCCTTCCAAGTCCATAGTCCCTGTGCCGTGGTTACAATCACCCAGGAAGGTCTCTGGAAGCATGTGCCCTGAGACAGATGCTCCCGAGAAAGCCACCACAAGAGTGTCTCTTGTCTACTGGTCTAGATCTATCCTCTAAGACAGATCTGCATGATTCCTGTTCCATTGTCTGAGCATACATAATTGCAGAGCTCTAAAATGGAATTGAGCAAAGGGAATGATGTCCATGGAAGCGACCATCAGACCAAATACCTCCATACATTGAGCCACTGATGGCCGAACAGTAGACTGCAGAGAGGCAAGAGAAAAGAAATTTGGATTTTCTGATCTCTGCCAGAAATATTTTCATAGATAGGGAATCTGTTATGGTCCCTTAAAAAAAAAAAAAAAAAACTACCCTGAAACAAGGGAACTCTATCCCAGATTCACTTTCCATCCATGGGAACGTAGAAAAGACAACAAGATCTCTGTATGAGTTTGCTTGTTGAAAAGATGGCGCCTGAACCAATATATCATCCAGGTAGGGTGTTGCTGCAATTCCCCGAGCCACAAACTGAAAATGTTTGCCTAGAAAGGCGAATCTCAGGAACTTTTGATGATCCCTGTGAATGGGAACAAGAAGATACGCATTCTTCAGATCTATGTTCGTCATGAACTAACCCTCTTGGACCAACGGAAGAAAGGAACGAATGGTTTTCGTTTTGAAGGACGGTACTCTGAGAAACCTGTTAAGTTCCTTCTTTTTTGGGAAAAGTTCCTTCTTTTTTGGGAACCACAAACAGATTTGAATAGAATCCTAGGCCCTGTTCCCTAACAGGAACTGGAACAATCACTTCCAGGAAGGAAATGTCTTTTTTCTCTGGTCGGCAAATAATCTTGAGAGGTGGAACCTGCCCCTGGGAGGAACATTTTTTAATTCTATTATGTAACCCTGAGATACAATGTCCACAGCCCATGGATCTGGGACATCTCGTACCCAAGCTTGAGAAAAAAGTCTGCTGTGGGTTTCTTAGATTGCTTCCCCTTGTTCCAAAACTGAGTGTATTTCCAAGAAGACTTGGATTGTTCCTGCTTGGAAGAGGGAGAGGAATCCTTTCCTTTGAAGTTACGAAAGGAAGAAAATAACTTTGACACCCTTCAGGTCTGTTCTTCTTGTCTTGTGGTAGAAAAGACCCTTTTCCACCCATAATATCAGAAATTATATCTGCCAGACCAGGACCAAATAAGGTCTTACCCTTGTAAGGAAGTGCCAGAAGCTTGGACTTAGAGGGTAACATCTGCTGACAATGCCCTGCGGGCTAGCACAGCAAAGCTAGATATCTTGGCTCCCAAATTGCATGGAAGCATTAGAATTAAAGGAATAGGCTAGATTGAGAGAGCCTTGATCTTGTCCTGGATCTCCTCTAAAGGAAGCTCTACCTGAAGTGGATCAGATAAGGCATTGAACCAATAAGATGCCGCACTTGGCATAGTGGAAATACAAATTGCAGATTGCCATTGAGGACCTTGATGAACAAACCTCTTCTTCAAATAAGCTTCCAGCCTTTTGTCCAATAGTTCCTTAAAAGAGCAGCTATCCTCTATATGAATAGTAGTTCTCTTAGCCAGAGTAGAAATAGCCCCTTCTACTGTAGGCACCATGCCCCATTAATCTTTAATGGAGTCAGCGACAGGAAACATCTTTTTAAAGACAGGAAACGGGGGGGGGGAAAGGTATCCCTGGCTTCTCCCATTCCTGTGCAATAATCTGTTGCACGGTCTGGAACAGGAAACGCCTCCACAGAGGAAGGAACATCAAAGTATCAAGTTTACTAGATTTGTTAGGGTTGACAACGACTAGAGTATCAGAGTCGTCCAAAGTAGCCAAAACCTCCTTTAACAATACACAAAGGTGTTCCAGCTTAAATCTTAAGGTTCCAACTTCAGCATCAGATGAAGGAATTATACTGTCCGAATCTAAGATTTCACCCTCAGAGGCTACCGACTTATCCTCATCAGAATTATGAGGGAGGGCAACTTGGGTAGCAGATGCTGGAGCAGAAACCTTACTATCTGAATCTCTATTTTTCCTCTTGCATTTTCCCTTTAGCATAGGAAAGGCAGATAATGCCGTAGATACCGCAGAAGATACCTGGGCAGCAAATTCTGCAGGCAAATAAACTCCTCCAGGAGATTGAGAGGAACCGCAGGGCACTGCATGTGACGCCGGTGAGGCTTGGGACGTTTGAGGAGAAAGCTGTGGCATTGCCTGAACAGCATCTTTCTGGGAGATATTAGGCTCAGCAAAAAACTCTGATTTTACACTTTAATGTCATCTCTACACATGATGAACAAAATTGCGTAGGGGTAACAATTTGCTCTTATGTATACCGGTCTTATTTTTAGAGGCTCAGACTCCTGCTCCATTGCAGATATGGCCCCAAAAAAAAGTTTGATTAAAACCAAAAGTAAAATTGTTACTGTTGCTTTAAAGTGAATGTAAATTTTGATGCTAAAGTGCCCGGATTTTAAAAATTCGATTAAAAACAGGGGCACTTTAATTCATCAAAATTTACATTTCACTCATGTTGTGAAAAAAAAACTTGCCTTTTACTCTTGACAGCTGCTCCAGCTTCCTCCGGTCGTCGCAAGCCATTTCTGAAGTCAGAAATGATCAATGGGTCATCCTTCAATCATGGCTTCACCCCGGGGGAATCGGTGTCTGCTTCAACGCCGTGATTGGAGGAAGCCGGATTCCTAATTTTAGACCCAGGAAAGAGGCTTTGCGACGGGTGGAGGAAGCTGGAGCTGCTGTTTTTGAGTAAAAGGTAAGTTTTTTTTTTTGTTGTTTTTTCACAACACGAGTGAAATGTAAATTTTGATTAATTAAAGTGCCCCTGTTTTTAACCGGGCACTTTAGCATCAAAATTTACATTCACTTTAAGAAGAATTTTTTTCGACGCAAATTTTCCAGACCAATATTTGCACACACAAAGTTTAAAAAAAACTACAAGTCTTAATACTAGTTTACCGGCCACCTCTACACCTCAGATTTGCTGAGGTGCTCCTACCTGACCCCTGGGACAAAAATGATATCGCTGTAGAGCAATTAGCTATCAGCGCTCTGAAACTACTCCTACACGAACCGCCGCTCCGTACTGTAGCCTAGAGCGGAGGCGGGTCACATGACCGGCTGAAGGGAACTGCGCCACACACACAAGTGCGTGTTCCCTCTACAGCCACAGCAGCTGTAAAACGGAAGGCTCAGCCTTAGCTAAAACAGAAGCATTGCATCTGGTAAACGCTCTCTCACTAGAAAAAAAAGTTTAAGCACCATTTATTCAAACAGAGTGCCAAACACGACAAATAAGAGCCCTGATTTTACACAGAGTTCCCTTGAAATAAAATGAACCACAGATGAATAAAGATACAAATAGAGTAAACCTTCCACACAGTGACAAAAATTAACCCCTCAGTCTATCACGTCAGTGCCTGCATCCTGCCAACCTTAAATCCTTACTAAAGGATTAATGTGTCCCAAATGTATTAGTCATATACTTGAGAAGTGCAAGCCTCCAGTCCTTAGAAGGCAAAATGCACTTACCTGCAATCTAGCTGTCAGGCAGGACGACGGTTTACACGGTGTGAGAGGACGCCACTACTCGCAGAGACCTGTAGAAAAAGAAAGAACAGAGTAAACCTACTGGGTTTCTGTACTAGGGCAGCAAATATGTAAGGAAAATGCAGCAAGGCCCACCTTACAAGTTCCTAACTACTTTAAAGCCACCACTACCCTACTGAAGGGACTAACGTGGACTACGGCTACACCCAAAAAACTTGCTTGTAGCGAAAGAAATCTAATTTTCTTCAGACACCAGAACTTCATCTCCTCCATTGACAGAGGCAAAGAGAATGACTGGGGGTTATGGGTAGGGGAGTGACACTTATCAGCTTTGCTGTGGTGCTCTTTGCCTCCTCCTGCTGGCCAGGAGTGATATTCCCACTAGTAATTGATAACGTTGTGGACTCGCCATATTTTAGGACACTATCTGGCACATGTCACACAGTGTTATATACACGTTACCTGGTACATTTCAGCAGATATATTTCCTTGTGATAAGTCATTGTGACACATCACACAGTACCATTTTCACTCTGTTGTTGTACATGTAACTTGATGCTTTTGTAGAAATAAGATCACAAATATGCCACATCCAGCAGTTGCTTATTTGCAGCTACACTGGATTTAAACCATTCATGTTATTGAATAATTAAGGGAGTGACATCACATGTAAGTACTGGTAGGAATTGTGTTTTGAAATGGTGACATCTACCTTGTTTTTCTAGGGATGCAGATGAGACCAAAGAGTGGATTGAAGAGAAGAATCAAGCTTTGAATACAGACAGCTATGGGCATGACCTAGCTAGTGTTCAGGCGCTACAGCGCAAGCATGAAGGATTTGAGAGAGATCTTGCTGCTTTGGGAGATAAGGTCAGGAGAACTTAATTTGCTTACAGGTGACTGTCTGTAGCAATTTTCTTTACTAAATTCAACCTCAACTTTATCAGGTGAATTCTCTGGGAGAGACTGCGGAGCGCCTCATTCAGTCCCATCCAGAATCCGCTGATGACATCCAAGAAAAGTGTACAGAGCTTAATCAGGCTTGGAACAGCCTTGGCAAACGGGCAGATCAGCGCAAAGAGAAGCTTGGAGACTCGCACGACTTGCAGCGATTCCTTAGTGACTTCAGGTTAGTAGTGGTACAAAATTATAAGGATATCCATGTAATTAGTGGGGGAAGATACATAAGGTGTTAATCTGTCACCTGCAAGGATGACAGCAGCTAATGGATAGTAAAGGTGTGATGGGGCAATCAATAGAACTAGATGTACAAAGGGCTTTTTGTGAACGCTTAGGCTAGAATAATGAGGCCTTACAGTGCTCTGTTTTCCCTGCTTTTTTGAAAGTATTTAATATTTGCTTTATTTAAATGCTGTATCATACAGGGATCTCATGTCCTGGATCAATGGAATCCGTGGATTGGTATCTTCTGATGAACTGGCTAAGGATGTGACTGGAGCGGAGGCGCTGCTGGAAAGACACCAGGTTAGACTTTGGCTTTGGCTCCTGATTTGATGTACTTTTGAGTTAGAGTATTGTAATACTAAAATCTTTGTGTCCTTAGGAACACCGCACAGAGATTGACGCCAGATCTGGTACCTTTCAAGCCTTTGAGCAGTTTGGCCAGCAGCTGTTGGCTCGTGGTCACTATGCCAGTCCTGAGATCAAAGAGAAGCTGGACATCTTAGACCAGGAACGTGCAAGCTTGGAAAAGGCCTGGGTCCAGCGCAGGATGATGCTAGATCAGTGCTTGGAGCTCCAGGTATTGCAGCAAAACGTGTCAAAATGGTTTTATGATCTTCGCTGTAATCCTCCTCTCACTTGTCTGGTTTTATAGCTTTTTAATAGAGACTGTGAGCAAGCAGAGAATTGGATGGCAGCCCGTGAAGCTTTCCTGAACAGCGAGGACAAAGGCGATTCTCTGGACAGTGTGGAGGCGCTCATTAAAAAGCATGAAGACTTTGACAAGGCCATTAATGTCCAGGTAAGAACTTAAACTAGTGGCAGAAAACTGTATACCAAGAAAGCTGAGTATTTACATCTTCAAATTTCACAACAAAGCAGGACTTTTTCTGTAAATGGAAGGTAGTGGCCATATATTGTATTAGTTTGTAAAACTGAAACACTATGGGCCCAGGCAATAGCTGTCCTAAAGACTGATGATGATGAACTACTATTGCAGGAAAAACATTTGAAAATGTTAAGGGGGGCACAAGTGATTTAAAGTTATTTTTTATGTATCGTTTACCACCATAACTAAAGAACTAGCTGTAAATGTGCATATAAACATTTACAGCTTCCATTTTTATGTTGGTGCAGAGTAATCCAATGACTTAACCATTGAGAAGCACCTGCAGTATGTTTATCTTTAGCACAAGTAGCAGTGTCTGCTTCAGTACTGATATTTACCCTCTTCATGCTGGATTTAATGTATGTTAGGAAGAGAAGATTGCAGCTTTGCAGACCTTTGGTGACCAGTTGATAAATGCCGATCACTACGCTAAGGGAGACATTGCTGCCCGTCGCAACGAGGTCCTGGACAGGTGAGCTTTTGGGTTGTTGTTGTTGCTGGAGTTTCCATTCTTATTTGTGCAGTCAGGTAACAGTTCTTCTGCTGCAGGTGGCGTCGTTTGAAAGCTCAGATGATCGAAAAGAGATCCAAACTTGGTGAATCTCAGACACTGCAGCAGTTCAGCAGAGATGTGGATGAAATCGAAGCCTGGATCAGTGAGAAGCTGCAGACTGCAAGTGACGAGTCCTACAAGGACCCCACAAACATCCAGGTGTGTACCACAAAAGTAATTTCAAAATAATAGGCACTAACTGTTATTAAAGTGATGGTAAATCCTAGTGTTTGTGAAATGCTAGGATTTACCATTGGAACAAATAAAGGGGACTTTCAGTTATGACGTATAAAATAATTCCTGCTGAAAGCTCCTTTATTTGATGGAAGCATTCGCCGCACTGAGCATCTCAGGCACCCCACGGCAGAACGCTATTTTGCTGTGAGGTGACCTTTCCACCTCTTAGCCAATAGCCGTGCGGGCCAGCTGGCGCCAAGCAGTAGTAAGCTAGGGTTGTCCCCCTCCCTGCTTAACACTTTAAAGACATGGACATACCCTGCACGTCACATCCTTAAAGGTTTATCAGCTCTGTAATAGTGTGGGTCTCGCTGAAAGTGGTAACCTGCTATTACTAGATGCCTCGTTCAGGAGTCATTCAGCAATGGCTCAGTCTCGCTATCTAAACCTTTAGTGTACTTCTGGGGTTAAGGGGTTGATGCTAAAATTCATAGTTTGCTTTAAATAACGTACTCCCTGCTAATGAGTCACACACGGCCAGAAACAGGCTGTGTACTGTTGTAAGACTAGGTATAAAATGTACACACAGACAGAAACAGACTGTGTACCGTTTTAAGACTACGTATAAAACTTACACACAGGCAGAAACAGGCTGTGTACCGTTGCAAGAATAGATCTAAAACTTACACACAGGCAGAAACAGGCTGTGTACCCTAAGACTAGGTATAAAATGTACACACAGGCAGAAACAGGCTGTGTATCGTTGTAAGACTAGGTATAAAGCTTACACACAGACAGAAACAGGCTGTGTACTGTTGTAAGACTAGGTATAAAGCTTACACACAGACAGAAACAGGCTGTGTACTGTTGTAAGACTAGGTATAAAACTTACACACAGGCAGAAACAGGCTGTGTACCGTAAGACTAGGTATAAAACTTACACACAGACAGAAACAGGCTGTGTACCGTAAGACTAGGTATAAAACTTACACACAGGCAGAAACAGGCTGTGTACCGTAAGACTAGGTATAAAACTTACACACGGGCAGAAACAGGCTGTGTACTGTTGTAAGACTAGGTATAAAACTTACACACAGGCAGAAACAGGCTGTGTACCGTTGTAAGACTAGGTATAAAACTTACACACAGGCAGAAACAGGCTGTGTACCGTTGTAAGACTAGGTATAAAACTTACACACGGGCAGAAACAGGCTGTGTACTGTTGTAAGACTAGGTATAAAACTTACACACAGGCAGAAACAGTCTGTGTACTGTTGTAAGACTAGGTATAAAATGTACACACAGGCAGAAACAGGCTGTGTACTGTTGTAAGACTAGGTATAAAACTTACACACAGGCAGAAACAGGCTGTGTACTGTTGTAAGACTAGGTATAAAGCTTACACACAGGCAGAAACAGGCTGTGTACTGTTGTAAGACTAGGTATAAAGCTTACACACAGACAGAAACAGGCTGTGTACTGTTGTAAGACTAGGTATAAAACTTACACACAGACAGAAACAGGCTGTGTACTGTTGTAAGACTAGGTATAAAACTTACACACAGACAGAAACAGGCTGTGTACTGTTGTAAGACTAGGTATAAAACTTACACACAGACAGAAACAGGCTGTGTACTGTTGTAAGACTAGGTATAAAGCTTACACACAGACAGAAACAGGCTGTGTACTGTTGTAAGACTAGGTATAAAACTTACACACAGACAGAAACAGGCTGTGTACTGTTGTAAGACTAGGTATAAAACTTACACACGGGCAGAAACAGGCTGTGTACTGTTGTAAGACTAGGTATAAAACTTACACACGGGCAGAAACAGGCTGTGTACTGTTGTAAGACTAGGTATAAAGCTTACACACAGACAGAAACAGGCTGTGTACTGTTGTAAGACTAGGTATAAAACTTACACACAGACAGAAACAGGCTGTGTACTGTTGTAAGACTAGGTATAAAATGTACACACAGGCAGAAACAGGCTGTGTACCGTAAGACTAGGTATAAAGCTTACACACAGACAGAAACAGGCTGTGTACTGTTGTAAGACTAGGTATAAAACTTACACACGGGCAGAAACAGGCTGTGTACTGTTGTAAGACTAGGTATAAAACTTACACACGGGCAGAAACAGGCTGTGTACAGTTGTAAGACTAGGTATAAAATTTACAGGAAAAGGGGACAACATACTGAAAGTATTCGTTGTTTATACATAATAAACCATATTCTATTACAATCTCATATTAATCCAATAATAAAGCTACATACACACACTTAGTGTAATAATAAACTAATGTGTTAGAGCACAAGTGTTTGGTGTATTGATTTAATCCCCACAAAGGGGCTGAACACAATCTGCCCCTTTACAATTGCTGTGTTGTCCTCCATGAGCTTTAAGCACTATGCGCAGAGGTTTAGGGGGGAATATGTTATCAGTAAAGACAATACTTATGGTGTGTGTGCGCACGCGTGCCTTGTCTCAGTGATTTAATGAACTTGTGTGTGTATACTGTTTCATGTAAACTGAAGTGTGGTACGGGTTGTACTCAATGCCTTCTCTTAATCTATTTTATAGCTTTCGAAATTGCTGGTAAGTGGTCAAAAAATATATATCTGTTATCACAAGTGGTTTGTTGTTTTTTTCCATCCTTTGGCCTTTCCATCCTTGTTGTTTTTGTTTTCTTTCCTTGTAGACCATTAGTTCTTGGCTACTACAGGCTTTGTTTTGTTGCGGTTGTTATCCGTGGACTTTGTTTTAGTCATTGAGGCTACGTGTTCTGCATGATGATGTTTAGATCACTAAACGTTAGTTCTTTATGTCCCTCGGTTTGCTTGCTGATACAAGTTGTAATGCACATTCATCATATTCTATCACTCCTCAAGCAGAAAAGGACGTAAAGATGGCTTTAATGATTTAATTTGATTCTTTGTGTTTTATGGATACACTACTACACTATTTCAAGTCCTTTAAAATTTAATACACTGGGCTTTGAAATGTGGTGTATATTTGAAACAACAAAATTTAAAAAGGGGGTGGTAAGGCCATTTTAATAGTTAATGGCTACCATAAACCATTATTCATATTACCAAGTCATGGTTTGTGGTAGCCTACATGAGAAATCTTCATGCAGAAAACGTGTTCCGTGCTAGCTCGGGCTCTGTGGAATGTTGTCTGTGTAGTCATGTTAATGTTGTGTTGATATATCAGTCCAGTACACTGACACACTGGGCCCCTTTATGTTACTGTAGCTAAATAATGTCACCCCAGGGCCATCACTTTGTGAGAGGTTAACCAATACTTACCTTGACCCTACACAATGGAATTTTCTGACGATTGGGTCCTCTGACTTCTCTTATGTGCTGTCCTGCAGAGCAAACATCAGAAACACCAAGCATTTGAGGCTGAGCTTCACGCCAATGCTGACCGTATTCGTGGCGTCATAGACATGGGCAACTCTCTTATTGAACGGGGGGCCTGCGCCGGCAGTGAAGATGCTGTCAAGGTGAGTAGGCGTGTATTTACGACCAGGTATGATGAGCAGGGTACATGACACATATATTAGCAAATAAAGTCCACTTCAGAGCGATGACTCCCTTCCACCTCTGAGTTCAACTTGGCCAATAATATGCGGCTACACGCATATGCCACTCTAGATTGCCTTGCTGGCTTTTTCCAGCTCAAAAAATGGAAGTGTTTTTCTGCTTTAGAACAGACTTTAACTATTTAGTATTATCGGTTATTTGTAGAGCGCCAACAGATTCCGCAGCATTTAGCCCTTTTGGTGAGGGTTAAACACATAGAGGCATGTGACTAGTGTCACTGTAAAAGCACACTAACGCACTAATGACGTCCCTTTAAAACTCCTCAATGTCAGTGCTTTGGGGGGGTAGAAACATTCATGAATTTATTAAAGGGATATGAAACCTCATTTTTTTTCTTTCATGAGTCAGACTTCTATTATCAAAAAAAATTGTTCTCTTGGTATAATTTGTTAAAAAGCAGGGGAGTAAGCTCAGGAGCGTGCACGTGTCTGGCAGCAGTTCTGCAGGAATGTTATTCATGTGCTGCAGCACTATTTTGTCTCCAATAAAGACTATGGGAACAAGCTGTTTTGAGAATATAAGTAAATTGTATGGTCTGTCTGAGTCACCAATGTCAGGATTTATGTCCCCATATAATTGTGACAGAGAGGAACAATATGCTATTAAATAGCTGTCTACATGTTTAATTACTACAGAAAAAAAGGTTAGTGTTAACATTAAATACATAAATAGACGAGATTAGCGTTACAATAAAATATTATGTATCTCAGATAGTAACAAAGAGACCCTGAGCAAAGGTCTTTGCCCCACTGTTGTGTTCTTTTTATTCACAGCAGATTTCTCCATCTTCCTCTCTTATATGTTCAAAAAAGCAAATCTTTTTTTGTTTGTGCACTGCGCCTCTCTCCATTACACCTATTTGTGCCTCTCCCCCCATTACACCTATTTGTGCCTCTCCCCCCATTACACCTATTTGTGCCTCTTCCCCCCATTACACCTATTTGTGCCTCTTCCCCCCATTACACCTATTTGTGCCTCTTCCCCCCATTACACCTATTTGTGCCTCTTCCCCCCATTACACCTATTTGTGCCTCTCCCCCCATTACACCTATTTGTGCCTCTCCCCCCATTACACCTATTTGTGCCTCTCCCCCCATTACACCTATTTGTGCCTCTCCCCCCATTACACCTATTTGTGCCTCTCCCCCCATTACACCTATTTGTGCCTCTCCCCCCATTACACCTATTTGTGCCTCTCCCCCCATTACACCTATTTGTGCCTCTTCCCCCCATTACACCTATTTGTGCCTCTCCCCCCATTACACCTATTTGTGCCTCTCCCCCCATTACACCTATTTGTGCCTCTTCCCCCCATTACACCTATTTGTGCCTCTCCCCCCATTACACCTATTTGTGCCTCTCCCCCCATTACACCTATTTGTGCCTCTCCCCCCATTACACCTATTTGTGCCTCTCCCCCCATTACACCTATTTGTGCCTCTCCCCCCATTACACCTATTTGTGCCTCTTCCCCCCATTACACCTATTTGTGCCTCTTCCCCCCATTACACCTATTTGTGCCTCTCCCCCCATTACACCTATTTGTGCCTCTCCCCCCATTACACCTATTTGTGCCTCTCCCCCCATTACACCTATTTGTGCCTCTCCCCCCATTACACCTATTTGTGCCTCTCCCCCCATTACACCTATTTGTGCCTCTCCCCCCATTACACCTATTTGTGCCTCTCCCCCCATTACACCTATTTGTGCCTCTCCCCCCATTACACCTATTTGTGCCTCTCCCCCCATTACACCTATTTGTGCCTCTCCCCCCATTACACCTAGTTGTGCCTCTCCCCCCATTACACCTAGTTGTGCGCCTCTCTTCCCATTAGTAACAGATGATATGTAGCACTGTCACGCTACAGGTATATTCAGTTATACTTAGCACTGTCACGCTACAGGTATATCCAGTTATACTTAGTACTGTCACGCTACAGGTATATCCAGTTATACTTAGTACTGTCACGCTACAGGTATATTCAGTTATACTTAGTACTGTCACGCTACAGGTATATTCAGTTATACTTAGTACTGTCACGCTACAGGTATATTCAGTTATACTTAGTACTGTCACGCTACAGGTATATTCAGTTATACTTAGTACTGTCACGCTACAGGTATATTCAGTTATACTTAGTACTGTCACGCTACAGGTATATTCAGTTATACTTAGTACTGTCACGCTACAGGTATATTCAGTTATACTTAGTACTGTCACGCTACAGGTATATTCAGTTATACTTAGTACTGTCACGCTACAGGTATATTCAGTTATACTTAGTACTGTCACGCTACAGGTATATTCAGTTATACTTAGTACTGTCACGCTACAGGTATATTCAGTTATACTTAGTACTGTCACGCTACAGGTATATTCAGTTATACTTAGTACTGTCACGCTACAGGTATATTCAGTTATACTTAGTACTGTCACGCTACAGGTATATTCAGTTATACTTAGTACTGTCACGCTACAGGTATATTCAGTTATACTTAGTACTGTCACGCTACAGGTATATTCAGTTATACTTAGTACTGTCACGCTACAGGTATATTCAGTTATACTTAGCACTGTCACGCTACAGGTATATCCAGTTATACTTAGCACTGTCACGCTACAGGTATATCCAGTTATACTTAGCACTGTCACGCTACAGGTATATTCAGTTATACTTAGTACTGTCACGCTACAGGTATATTCAGTTATACTTAGTACTGTCACGCTACAGGTATATTCAGTTATACTTAGTACTGTCACGCTACAGGTATATTCAGTTATACTTAGTACTGTCACGCTACAGGTATATTCAGTTATACTTAGTACTGTCACGCTACAGGTATATTCAGTTATACTTAGTACTGTCACGCTACAGGTATATTCAGTTATACTTAGTACTGTCACGCTACAGGTATATTCAGTTATACTTAGTACTGTCACGCTACAGGTATATTCAGTTATACTTAGTACTGTCACACTACAGGTATATTCAGTTATACTTAGTACTGTCACACTACAGGTATATTCAGTTATACTTAGTACTGTCACACTACAGGTATATTCAGTTATACTTAGTACTGTCACACTACAGGTATATTCAGTCATACTTAGTACTGTCACACTACAGGTATATTCAGTTATACTTAGTACTGTCACACTACAGGTATATTCAGTTATACTTACTACTGTCACACTACAGGTATATTCAGTCATACTTAGTACCAGATTATGTGTAGTACTGTTACACTACAGGTATATTCAGTCACTTGGGTGACACCCCTGTGTTCCTTGTCTGTCCCACAGATCCGTCTTGCAGCATTGGCTGACCAGTGGCAGTTCCTTGTGCAGAAATCGGCAGAAAAAAGCCAAAAACTGAAGGAAGCCAACAAACAGCAGAACTTCAACACTGGAATAAAAGACTTTGATTTCTGGCTGTCTGAGGTAAGAAACATTGCAATGATCTTAACTAGAGATGTGCAGCCATGAAAAGAAATTGGTTCAGCCAAATTAGTTTCCCCAAATATTCGTTGGCTGCACAGAATACTGAAAATTATTAGCTTTTTTTTTCCTTTAATGTAATGAGAAAGCTCACCTGTAGCTTTATACTTCCCTTTAGCGTGCCGGAGAGCCGCTCTAACCTGGTCCTGTTCAGAGCTCTAGCTGCTCCCATTATTGTGCATCCCTGAGCAGCTAGAGTAAGGATCAGGCCTCCTCGTTATTGTACATCCCTGAGCAGCTAGAGTAAGGATCAGGCCTCCTCGTTATTGTACATCCCTGAGCAGCTAGAGTAAGGATCAGGCCTCCTCGTTATTGTGCATCCCTGAGCAGCTAGAGTAAGGATCAGGCCTCCTCGTTATTGTGCATCCCTGAGCAGCTAGAGTAAGGATCAGGCCTCCTCGTTATTGTACATCCCTGAGCAGCTAGAGTAAGGATCAGGCCTCCTCATTAATTGTACATCCCTGAGCAGCTAGAGTAAGGATCAGGCCTCCTCGTTATTGTACATCCCTGAGCAGCTAGAGTAAGGATCAGGCCTCCTCATTAATTGTACATCCCTGAGCAGCTTGAGTAAGGATCAGGCCTCCTCGTTAATTGTACATCCCTGAGCAGCTAGAGTAAGGATCAGGCCTCCTCGTTATTGTACATCCCTGAGCAGCTAGAGTAAGGATCAGGCCTCCTCGTTATTGTACATCCCTGAGCAGCTAGAGTAAGGATCAGGCCTCCTCGTTATTGTACATCCCTGAGCAGCTAGAGTAAGGATCAGGCCTCCTCGTTATTGTACATCCCTGAGCAGCTAGAGTAAGGATCAGGCCTCCTCGTTATTGTACATCCCTGAGCAGCTAGAGTAAGGATCAGGCCTCCTCGTTATTGTACATCCCTGAGCAGCTAGAGTAAGGATCAGGCCTCCTCGTTATTGTACATCCCTGAGCAGCTAGAGTAAGGATCAGGCCTCCTCGTTATTGTGCATCCCTGAGCAGCTAGAGTAAGGATCAGGCCTCCTCGTTATTGTGCATCCCTGAGCAGCTAGAGTAAGGATCAGGCCTCCTCGTTATTGTACATCCCTGAGCAGCTAGAGTAAGGATCAGGCCTCCTCATTAATTGTACATCCCTGAGCAGCTAGAGTAAGGATCAGGCCTCCTCGTTATTGTACATCCCTGAGCAGCTAGAGTAAGGATCAGGCCTCCTCATTAATTGTACATCCCTGAGCAGCTTGAGTAAGGATCAGGCCTCCTCGTTAATTGTACATCCCTGAGCAGCTAGAGTAAGGATCAGGCCTCCTCGTTATTGTACATCCCTGAGCAGCTAGAGTAAGGATCAGGCCTCCTCGTTATTGTACATCCCTGAGCAGCTAGAGTAAGGATCAGGCCTCCTCGTTATTGTACATCCCTGAGCAGCTAGAGTAAGGATCAGGCCTCCTCGTTATTGTACATCCCTGAGCAGCTAGAGTAAGGATCAGGCCTCCTCGTTATTGTACATCCCTGAGCAGCTAGAGTAAGGATCAGGCCTCCTCGTTATTGTACATCCCTGAGCAGCTAGAGTAAGGATCTGGTCTTTTATATAACATCTTGTGAAGCTTCTGCTCCCTTTAGTTTAGTCTATGTATCATGGGCAGTTATGTTGGCTTCATGTTTTTGGCAGCTGTTAGACTTGAGGCTACTAATTTCTACCTAACAGTAGGAGCTTCATTTTTTTTTTTTTTTTTTTTTTTCAAGCTTTAATTATCTCTTTTGTTAATAGGTGGAGGCTTTACTGGCATCTGAGGATTATGGGAAAGATCTGGCATCTGTGAACAACTTGCTGAAGAAACACCAGCTTCTGGAGGCGGATATATCTGCCCATGAAGTGAGTTGGGGTAGAGGAGGTTTTGATTTGCTTAAATACATTTTTTTTTTTTTAGTTGAAGATTGAGATAAGGCATACATAAGATAAAAAGCAATACGACACAGTATTAATGGAATACAGGTATCATATGGCATGGAATTTTTAGACATACATCGCATATTCCTATAAAAGAGGTACAAAGATATAGTGTATAAGCTAAATGCCTGATGTTTAATTTACCTCCAAGTTGGCACATGAAGCCACTTTTGGACCTTGTCAGTATTTATTTAAGATATAGGAGGTAATTTCCAATTATTGAGACGGCTTTTGGATCTCACATGACAAGCCTCATTTTATATTTTAATAAAGATTATAGTGATCTTATAGAGTTTGTACAGCTGTCAACATTATTAATGATACTGCTTATACCTAGTGATCAGATTAAGATATTAAGCTTCAAGTGGCGTTTACCTTTGAGCAATTCAGGCAACATTAAAATCTGCAGTAAAGATACTTAAAGCTGTAAAAACTATCATGACCACAGGGATCTAAATGCATTTTATATAGATAATATAGTATTGAGTCTATGAATAGTGTTGGACACAATTAGAATTAAAAAAAGCTTGAGTAGAGGGAGCGCCTGGAGCAGTTTTGGGAGTGTAACCTTCAGATGTATTGAAAAGTTTAGGCAAGTAAGTTATGCAACAAAAATGATATGTTTAGCAGATATAAGGGGCAAATTGGAAGCTACTCCTAGTAGGTTAGATCTCAGAGTATTAGATATTCATATAGATCAATATTTGTTACGCAGATAGATAAGTTTGCCTGTCTAATGCTTAACAATAACTATGTAAACAACTTGACAAAGGTTAAGAGTATTATGTAGACCTATGTCCGACTATGGAGGTCCTAACAAATATAAACTCATTGAGAATTAGTCTTATGAGTCACAGTTTGAGATTTTAGCTTGGAGGTTTGCGATCTACTGCGGTACCCTTTATAAAATGAAATTAAGCAGAAAATAGCCTGCCGTCTCTGGCGCTGGCGGCAAAACCATCTCACACCACATTTATGGTACCTTTTACATGATGGTACAGCAGGGGATATTAAGTGAGCCATCATCAATTCCTGACATAGTAATTACTATTCGTATAAACAAATAAGAGAAAGAGGACCTATGATTATCAGCATGTAAAATTTGTTAATGTCTTAGTAGTTTTCACCTATACAATTCTGTTATTAACATATAGATAGATTAAATAACAACTGTTTCCTTAATAGCAGTCATTAGCCCCTTAGAGCTTCATTATGGGCGTTAAGGAAAGAGAAAACAAAATCTGTTCTGATAGTTATAACTCTGTGAAAGCAGTGTCTCTTAATTATCTGGAGTGTATGGATAATTCAAGGGGCTGAATCCCTTTTCTTAACCAACTCCGGTGTGGCTGTACTCACTGCGTCCTGAAAAGGGTCCTTGCATGTTGTTTCCCTGTGGCGCAGCTCTGTAGAAGATAGTGTACGGTATGTAGCTGACTGCCCTGTGTTCCCTTTAGCAAGCGTCTCTGAGACGGTGTGGGGTTAACCGCGATTAGTTGTCTTGCAACTTCTAAGGTAAAATGTGGTTCCCCTGTAACATACCCTTGTGCGGAGTTATTGCGGGTTGCTTGTAAGCATCTGTTTTCAGCCCATGCTCTGGATTCTTACAACCGTTGGTGTCCCACATCGAGTTGCTTGCCTCCCTTGTGATGGTCAGAGTCCCGCTCTGGAGTAAATCAATACCATGCTCCAACCCACATGGGGTAGCATCAACTGTCTTTCTCTGTTCCTTTCCCAGGGCATTAAGATTCAGTGGATCAATGGCAATTTGCAGGGTTTCCGTAAAGGAAATCTGATAAGTGTATAACAAAGCCCTTATTTCTTCTAGCGGGTAATAAGCAGACTCCATACCAATCGTAAGTCAGACAGATGGTGAGAGTATTCAGCAATAATTGCTGCGTAACGACAAGGCCCGAAGGGCACCTCTCCGGGGGGTTGAAATAGAGACTGCAACCTTATATATTGTACTGGGCTCTGATGCCAGGAGCTATTTCCTTAATATTAGGCTCATCAGGCGCAGGTTATTTAGCAGGCCTTAGATCAAGCTGTGTAGTACCAAGATGAGTCCGCTAAGGTATCATGTCATGCAAAAAAAGTTAAAATACTGGAGCAGCATGCAGATATGCGACTAGTCATGGCCGCTGCCCGTTAGTTCCCCCCCCGTTAAATAAATTTTAAGCACAGGATTTTATGACTAGTATTTACTAGAGTCCATTAAATGCATGAAAATCATTTTTGGTCAGTAGTTAGTCACATTCAAGCAGAGAATCACTGTTGCATAATCTGGTATAAAAGTAATTTCTTCCTTTTCCACAGGACCGTCTAAAAGATCTCAATGGACAGGCGGACAGCTTGATGACCAGCAGCGCCTTTGACACATCCCAGGTGAAGGACAAGAGAGATGCCATCAATGATCGTTTCCAGCGTATCAAAAGTATGGCTGCTGCTCGTAGAGGGAGGCTAAATGAATCCCACCGCCTGCACCAGTTTTTCAGGGACCTAGATGATGAGGAATCCTGGATAAAGTATGCGGGACGGGGCAGGCACCAAGCAATTTAGGGTATCCTTTTTAAGTATCACTGTGACATAAATGTTTGACCATTCGTTCCTGTGCTTCCCAGGGAGAAGAAGCTTCTGGTTGGTTCTGATGATTATGGTCGGGATTTGACCGGTGTACAGAATCTGAGAAAGAAGCACAAGAGGCTTGAAGCTGAGCTGGCTGCTCATGAACCAGCCATCCAGGTGAGTACCAAGGAACTGCAGTGAGCCCATTTCTCAACAAATCCCTAACTCTGCTTAATTTACACATTTGTTTTTGCTTGGAACCCATTCAGTCTGTGTCTATTATACAAAGCAAAAAGACTTTGTAAGCAAGTTAATCTTATTTTCATATGGTGATGTTCCAAACATTAAATAACATCCAAGCCAAAGTGACCAAGTTATATTAAAGCAGTTTCATGTTTGTAAGAAGAGGCCAATATGCCCAGGACTTGTTGTTCATCTAACTGATGTTCTTGTTTGGTGACACAGGGCGTGCTAGACACTGGTAAGAAGCTGGCAGATGATAACACTTTAGGAAAAGATGAGATTCAGCAGCGCCTGGAGCAGTTTATGGAGCACTGGAAGGAACTTAAACAGCAAGCCGCGGCTCGGTGAGGACATGAATGTGCCGTATATAGCTGCCCATCTTTTACTTTGTAACCCGTTTAAAAATAATTACAGCCACATGGGTCAGAGTAAATAGTTTGGAATTATAAACTAGATATACAATGTATCCCAGGCTTTCTGATGTGCACTTGTGTTTCAAGACTGAACATATATTTCTATATGGAAAGCCAGTAGACTTAACCTATTTAGGGTAGACCACTTGTTTTTTCCCCCTAACGTTTTAAGGTGCAAGTATAATTTATATACTAAATATTCAATTGTCAGCAGTCAGTGAGTCCCTATCCATATATTACTGAATTGACTTTGCCTGCCTTGTGTTCCTGCAGGGGCCAGAGGCTAGAGGAATCCCTGGAGTACCAACAGTTTGTAGCCAATGTTGAGGAGGAAGAAGCTTGGATTAATGAGAAGATGACGCTTGTTGCCAGCGAAGATTATGGAGACACTTTGGCTGCCATTCAGGTAAGCATACTGAACACGGCATACACAATGTGACCAAATAACAGTAAGGAAGGGCGTGAGTCATATTTTTATTGTAGCTTTGCTTGCTGAGTTTGGACTTTCATAATGTCATTTAAAAGAGAATGTTGATTTAGCTCATTAGCTTATTCTGTATTCATTTTTAGGGGCTGCTGAAGAAGCACGAGGCATTTGAAACCGATTTCACAGTGCACAAGGATAGAGTTCATGATGTATGTGCTAATGGAGAAGACCTTATCCAGAAGGTGAATGGCCTAGCTCTCCATTTTCCATCTCTGGTTTAGATTGGAAGTTTTCTCTACAATACAGATTTTCTTTATTTTATAGAACAATCACCATGTGGAAAATATTAGTGCGAAGATGAAGGGTCTGAGAGGGAAGGTGGCTGAGCTTGAGAAGGCGGCAGCTCAACGCAAAGCTAAACTGGATGAGAATTCAGCTTTCCTGCAGTTTAACTGGAAAGCGGACGTGGTGGAATCCTGGATTGGTGAGTTGTTAGTTTTGGTGGGTTTATTTTTTATGATCACGATCACTTGACATGATCACTTTCTCAGCTACTACCTTGTTAAGCTCACTACAGCATAATTCTTTATTGAGTACTAAATTACTGTTTGATTATTAGGTGAGAAAGAAAATAGCCTGAAGACGGATGATTATGGTAGAGACTTATCGTCTGTGCAGACTCTTCTCACTAAGCAGGTGAGTGACAGTGGATTAGTGTGGATGTTTGCCGTAATCCTCGAGCACCAGATGCATTGTGTTTCTGTTCCGTGTTTCAGGAGACATTTGACGCTGGGCTTCAGGCTTTCCAACAAGAGGGCATCACTAACATCACTGCACTGAAAGACCAGCTGCTCGCTGCTAAACATGTGCAGTCTAGAGCAATCGAGTCCCGCCATGCCTCTCTCATGAAGCGCTGGAACCAGCTGCTTGATAACTCTGCTGCACGCAAGAAGAAACTGCTGGAGGCTCAAGAGCACTACAGGAAGGTGAGAACAAATTTGAGTAGTTTTACCATTTTCTAATGTGCCTTCCCATTATCGGAGCTTACAGGTTTTATTGCATCATTGTAGATACAAAATCTAGTGCGTCTGCCATACACAAATTGGATCATATGCATACTGAGTCTCTTCTCCTTCAGGTTGAGGACTTGTTCCTGACATTTGCCAAGAAAGCCTCTGCCTTCAACAGTTGGTTTGAAAATGCTGAGGAGGATCTGACTGATCCTGTGCGCTGTAACTCCTTGGAGGAAATTAAGGCTCTGCGAGAGGCACATGATGCATTCCGTAATTCACTTAGCTCGGCACAGACCGACTTTAACCAACTGGCAGAACTGGACCGACAAATCAAGGGTTATCGCGTGGCCTCTAACCCCTACACCTGGTTCACAATGGAGGCCCTGGAAGAGACTTGGCGCAACTTGCAAAAGATCATAAAGGTAAGATCTCTTGGAGCCTACAGATCAGGGTCCTTTCTTTACATTCCTGTGGTGACGTTACTTGGGATTACAATTAAGCCCACGCCAAGCTATATTTGCTACTACACAACTTTGTTTTCCACTCAGGAAAGAGAGCTTGAATTGCAGAAGGAACAGAGGAGGCAGGAAGAAAATGATAAACTGCGTCAGGAGTTTGCCCAGCACGCTAATGCTTTCCATCAGTGGATACAAGAGACCAGGTAAATATCTCATTCCTTATGTGTATTCTGCCCCGTATCAATCTAGCGCTATCCTTAGTGATTTCATTGTACATTCTTGTGTATTTGTCCTGAATTGTAAAACTGATGCTAGTCTTTTTTTTTGTTTTTTCTCCCTCTGCTGCTATCTTCGTTTGCCCCTGTTTTTAGGACCTACCTTCTGGACGGGTTAGTATCCGCACATTTCCCAATGCTGTCTTGTGTATGACTGGGTTGTTGTCTGATCTCCATCATCTGCTTACAACAAATCCCAATATTGAGAATATGAACTATTAGACAACTATACACCATTTCTATCAACTTTTCTCTTGTTCGGATGAAACGTTTGGTCATGAGCAGCCGACAAATTGATACGTCCCTATAAGTGTTACCAGCCCACGCTGATTTTGGAAAGGTCAATGATCAAGTAAAATGTGCCAGAAGTACTTTTATTGGGTCTGGCATTTGGGATTTGTTAAGCCCCGCCTTATTAAAAAAAATTCTCCAGAATTGCTGATAGATGTATTTAGTGTTTCCTTCCTATGTTGGCTTGTTTTGTGCGTGACTTATTCACGATTGGGTCTCTTCTTTTTAAATAGCATAGCCTATCGCAGAGTGATACATGTGTATCAGTATGAAGTTGGGGATGATCTATCTGGAAGGTTTTTTCCTCTTTATTTCTCTTTTCCACTGGTTTTCTGTGGCACTGTGATGCTTTTTTTTTAACTAACGCTCACTGCCGTCTCCCAGAGCACAGGGCTACTTACTTTATCATTAAGCATGTACATTCTTTGCCTCCAATTCCATGATGCCCATGACATTCAAACGCACTGTACAAGCAGAATGCTTATCTGCAGTCCATAATTACTTTAAATTACAAGGCAGAAGATATTGGTTAATCGTTTCACCTACTATATATTCTGGAGAATTCACACATTGCACAGTATTTTTGTGAGCCCCACACGTGTTGCATATGAATTTGTGTAGTTTGCAAACACTGATAAAGTAGGATTTTGTTGCATTGTTTGACTGCAGATATAGCTGGATGTAAGGTAAAGCCTGAAAACGCATCCACGTGAGTGTTTAAATGTGTGAACTGCTCACTAACAAATGAGTTGGCTCCTTTGGATAGGAACGGTGGGTAACTTGCTTAGCTCAGGTGTGCGAGGCTAGTGTAGTGCTTGGCATGATGCACTTGTCAGGTTACACTTTATCATTCATGCGTTACTAAAATTGTAATACTATGTACACAGACTCTGGCCAGTAAGCAGCTGTGCTCTTTAATTTCTAGCCAAAAAAAAAAAGAATTCCTCACAATAATAGTATTTTAATTGCAGGTCGTGTATGGTTGAAGAATCTGGAACTTTAGAATCTCAGCTTGAAGCTACTAAGGTTTGTGCTTCTCCAGCTTTATCCACAAATTTAATTTATTTTTCTCAAACCTATTCTGAAGGTGGCTTTTTTTGTTCTTCCCTACAGAGAAAGCATCAAGAGATCCGGGCAATGAGAAGTCAGCTGAAGAAGATAGAAGATCTTGGGGCAGCAATGGAAGAAGCCTTGATCTTAGATAATAAATACACAGAACACAGTACTGTGGGCCTTGCGCAACAGTGGGACCAACTGGATCAGCTGGGCATGAGGATGCAACATAACCTTGAACAGCAAATTCAAGCAAGGTGAGTGGTTAGTGAATGATTTAAGGTGGTACAGGGTGACCAGGCAAACTCTGATAAGAGGAAGAGTTGTGAGTTCATTAGTTAATGTATCTTGATTATTAATGTTTAATTTAATACAGAAACAATATATAGGGCTCCAATGGTTTACTGTAAATTTGTGCCACGTTGCATGTTCTCAAGACTTAAAAGCTCTTCTTTCTTGTAGAAACACAACTGGCGTCACAGAAGAAGCACTTAAAGAATTCAGCATGATGTTCAAGTTAGTATCTCCTCTACCTATGGTTTAGCCGATGTAGTCCTTTTACGCGTCTGTAAATTACCGCTTCTAAATATATTTTATCTTCCAGGCACTTTGACAAAGATAAATCTGGCCGTCTGAATCACCAAGAGTTCAAGTCCTGTTTGCGGTCCCTTGGTTATGACCTGCCCATGGTGGAGGAAGGCGAGCCAGACCCAGAGTTTGAAACCATTTTGGATACTGTTGATCCAAACAGGTAATAGTCCCCAGGACCTTCTTAATGGGCACACATCCCGGCTGATTCATTTATCGTTTAAAAATAACTGCAATTTTATTACTCTGTCCCCACCCACCTGTAATGCTGAGGAATGGATGAGTGCCAGTGCATGATGGGTGTTTTTTCTTTCAGAGATGGGCACGTGTCACTGCAGGAATACATGGCTTTCATGATCAGCAGAGAAACAGAAAATGTGAAGTCGAGTGAAGAGATAGAGAGCGCATTCCAAGCACTGAGCACAGAAAAGAAACTATTTGTAACAAAGGAAGAACTATACCAGGTACGAGAGCTTGTGCCTTGTTAGCGGAGGGACCTCGCTCTGGGACACCCGTGCAATGGCATTTAGTTATGTTTTACCCAGTAAAGGCTTGTGCAGGGGGACACGAAACACTGGAATTCAGACAGAACTTACAATATTAAGTTTCCAATTTTACTTCTATTCTCAAAATGTGTTTCTTGCTCATGATATTCTGTGTTGCAGAGATACCTAGGTAGGTGTCTGTATCACTATATGGCAGGAAATAGTGCTGCCATGTAGTGCTCTTGCAAATGGATAACATTCCTGAAAAACTGCTGCCATATAGTGCTCTAGACACGTGCACACTCCTGATATGTCCCTGCTTTTCAATAAAAGATACCAAGAGACCGAAGACAATTAAAGTGTTTAAAATGACTGCTCTATCTGAATCAAGAGAGAACTTATTTCCCCCGATGGGTGGATTTTTTTAACTGTCTGTGTGATCTGAGCTCATTCTCCTCTTTTTACATTGAGAATATTTCCTTTGGAAACAGAACTTCTATTGACCAAACCCATGTAATGGCCTGGAGGGTCTCCCCATTAGCTTCAGCCATTATTACTGTGCATTTGTCTTGTTCCGTTGTAGCCGCCATTAGGCACTCAGTAGTTTATCACAGTTCTGTCTTTTCACTAAATGTTCACTAGCTGAAGGGCTTTCCATGGAGCAGGTAACATTTCTGCCCATCTTCATATGGCCTACTTACTGTTAAAGCAACTTTATAGAATCATCTCCTGCTTTATAGAATCATCTCCTGCTTTATAGAATCATCTCCTGCTTTATAGAATCATCTCCTGCTTTATAGAATCATCTCCTGCTTTATAGAATCATCTCCTGCTTTATAGAATCATCTCCTGCTTTATAGAATCATCTCCTGCTTTATAGAATCATCTCCTGCTTTATAGAATCATCTCCTGCTTTATGTGCTGGCATTCAATGTGAAGAAACGTACAAAAAAAAACTAGTGTCTTAATGACTGAATAAATAAACGTTTGTATTGTTGTTTGAACTTCTAATGCTGAACATTAACTCGAGTATGTTTTGTTTACATTTTAGAACCTCACCCGTGAACAGGCAGATTACTGCATCTCGCATATGAAACCTTATGTGGACAGCAAGGGCCGCGAACTGCCCTCTACTTACGACTATGTGGAATTTACACGCTCGCTATTTGTGAACTGATATAGCTGATTTAAAGCATTTGCTTGTGTCTGCTGACTCAGATGTGCATGTGTCTTCTGCTTTTGTCCTCGCACTGAGCCCCGTCTTGTCACCGTTTTTAGCCAACTTAAGAAGCAATATAAGCACTGTGCTTTAATAAACACTAATAAATCAAATAGTAGTTTTCTCATTTCTATAAATCAAGAAGAATTTATTTTGCCAGTAAAATGAAGTTATACCCTTGAGAATCTCATTAGTGAAGCTATTCCTGGAGCAGTGACTTTAATATCATACACATGTTTTGCAAGAAGGGAGCTAGTCCTGTAGGGTAGCTTATGAGCCCTCGTTGTAGTTTTTGTCCTGTTAGATGGCGTCTGACACATCACTGGCTATTTCATCCAAGAGAATCTGCTCCCTGGCTCCTTGCTCAGTAAAGTCAGAGCTTAGCTGCCAGATCTTGACCGTTGCAGTTGAATCACCGGCAGCCAGAAGCTGGGTCTGTTTATGGTTAAACTCTAGGCAGTAAACTGGTCTGTCATCGTCCATCTGCTTTATGCGTAGAGTTGGCTTCTGGGAGCTTTTTCCAAGATCAAACAGCAACAGCTCACCTTGGTGATTTAAAAAGGAAAAGTGTTTTAGTGGCAAGTTTAGGCCTCAGACTAGCAATAGGTTGTTTTTTCTTTATAAAACGTTTATACATTTTACATCTATTTATGCTTTAGTTCCCCATAATGAACGTAATCACATTACTCACCCTCGCCTGATGCTGCAGCAAATACCAATGGGCGGACTGGTGACCACTGAATACTGAAGAGGTACCGCTGAGATAGCTGCAGGGAAACTAGCGGCTTGGCCTGCAGCATAGAGTAGAGGTGTGCATGCCCATCAGTCCCTGCACTCAGAAAAAGATTCCTGCAGAAATCCAATAAAATATATGGTTAACTGAGGTCCATACGAGCTATAATGCACATCATAGTACTGATAAAGTCCCTCGTTTATCAATAGGCAGACTATGCTCCTATGCAGGGAACCCCTGAGCTTAGGTAGTGAGGCAACATACACCACCTGCAGGAGATAATTAAAACTTTTCTGCGCTGCCTAGTTGAGGTAAGCTTTAACTCCTATGATATTTTCCCAAGGAATATCTCGTAAGATTGTGCAAAAAGGGAGGCGGTTTGGAGTGTAAAGCGCAAATAAATGCTAAAACCTTCAAAAGCAATTAAGTATAGGTATCATTGGATATATGTTGTATTCTTTAAGGAATATATCGAGATTGATAGAGATGTAGAAATTGTTTTAGGTAAATGCTGTTTTATTTATGAATATATCAAACTGGTGGCATTTAGTTTTCAGAAAAAAGTAATTTATTGTTTTTAAAATAAACAAAAGTGAAAAAAATTATATGTTGGAGTTGCACCTAATACATAGAAACCTAGTGTAATACAAAATATAATGTATAAATGGATGTTGTAATGTTAGAATTACACCTAGTACATTGAAACACCTAGTGTAATACAAATAATGGATATGAAATATTATACAACTAATGGATATAACAAATGTTGCACCTGGTGCAATGATATGTTTGGTTTTTGTTACATAAATGTTTGCAAATGTGTAATACCAAAAATAGAAATAAATGGATGCGGTAATGTTAGAATTATACCTAGTATATTGAAACACCTTGTGTAATGCAAATAAGAGTTATTATAATGCAAATATTGCGCCTGATGCAATGGTATACTTAGTTTTGCAAAATGCTACAAAGATGTACAATGTTACACTCCTGGTGCAATGATATACTTGTGTACAATGTTACACTCCTGGTGCAATGATATACTTGTGTACAATGTTACACTCCTGGTGCAATGATATACTTGTGTACAATGTTACACTCCTGGTGCAATGATATACTTGTGTACAATGTTACACTCCTGGTGCAATGATATACTTGTGTACAATGTTACACTCCTGGTGCAATGATATACTTGTGTACAATGTTACACTCCTGGTGCAATGATATACTTGTGTACAATGTTACACTCCTGGTGCAATGATATACTTGTGTACAATGTTACACTCCTGGTGCAATGATATACTTATGTAAAATGTTACAAAAGATGCTGCAAATGTTACACGAATGTTTTAAGTGATGCCAAAACGTGGTTTAAATCAAGTACAATAGCAGTTTGGATCAAGTATAAATATACATATACATATAAAAGATACAAATAAAAGAGCAGTCGGCCGACTGTGAAAAAAGCTTTGTCTTATTAAAACTTTGTCTTTTTTATTATAAAATTGTCTTAGAAATATTCTACCACCGGTGGGCTTTTTGTATAGGCAGTACTTAATGGGGTAATATCTCCTTATATATCCTTTATATAGTTTGATTATGAGGAGGCCGGTCTTAGAGTTAATTTGTTCAAGAATTATGCAGATGAAAAGCTTTATCTTGTATGTTGTTGGTGCTCTACGGACTCGAGAGAGAAGTGCAGCAAGGGGCGGTGCGGTGCAGTATCAGAGTTTTAACTCGCTGTCTCTCTGGCCGATTCTGGAGCCAATAGTGTTTTGGCACTATACGTATGTGAAGCAGTTCTTATAGGAAAGGTAGTGTGATGCCAGGGCTCTACGGACTTAAGAGAAGGCTACAGTAAGGAGCGGTGTGATGTCAAAGTTTTTTAAGGGCCTCTACCCTTGTCATATATGTAAGGCCTGTAGACACTCGAGAAAAAAAAACATACATTCACTTAAAAATAGATTGCCCCCCTCAATGAAGAACATTAATAATAAAGGTTTAGACAAAGGGGTCTTAGGATCGGATCTTAAGGGCTTCTACCCTTGTCATATATGTAAGGCCTGTAGACACTCGAAAAAAAACCATACATTCACTTCAAATCACTTTTATTTGTATATTTATACTTGATCCAAACTGCTATTGTACTTGATTAAACCACGTTTTGGCATCACTTAAAACATTCGTGTTACATTTGCAGCATCTTTTGTAACATTGTACACAAGTATATCATTGCACCAGGAGTGTAACATTGTACACAAGTATATCATTGCACCAGGAGTGTAACATTGTACACAAGTATATCATTGCACCAGGAGTGTAACATTGTACACAAGTATATCATTGTACACAAGTATATCATTGCACCAGGAGTGTAACATTGTACACAAGTATATCATTGCACCAGGAGTGTAACATTGTACACAAGTATATCATTGCACCAGGAGTGTAACATTGTACACAAGTATATCATTGCACCAGGAGTGTAACATTGTACACAAGTATATCATTGCACCAGGAGTGTAACATTGTACACAAGTATATCATTGCACCAGGAGTGTAACATTGTACACAAGTATATCATTGCACCAGGAGTGTAACATTGTACACAAGTATATCATTGCACCAGGAGTGTAACATTGTACACAAGTATATCATTGCACCAGGAGTGTAACATTGTACACAAGTATATCATTGCACCAGGAGTGTAACATTGTACACAAGTATATCATTGCACCAGGAGTGTAACATTGTACACAAGTATATCATTGCACCAGGAGTGTAACATTGTACACAAGTATATCATTGCACCAGGAGTGTAACATTGTACACAAGTATATCATTGCACCAGGAGTGTAACATTGTACACAAGTATATCATTGCACCAGGAGTGTAACATTGTACACAAGTATATCATTGCACCAGGAGTGTAACATTGTACATCTTTGTAGCATTTTGCAAAACTAAGTATACCATTGCATCAGGCGCAATATTTGCATTATAATAACTCTTATTTGCATTACACAAGGTGTTTCAATATACTAGGTATAATTCTAACATTACAGCATACATTTATTTCTATTTTTGGTATTACACATTTGCAAACATTTATGTAACAAAAACCAAACATATCATTGCACCAGGTGCAACATTTGTTATATCCATTTGTTGTATAATATTTCATATCCATTATTTGTATCACACTAGGTGTTTCTATGTACTAGGTGTAATTCTAACATTACAACATCCATTTATACATTATATTTTGTATTACACTAGGTTTCTATGTACTAGGTGTAACTCCAACATATAATTTTTTTCACTTTTGTTTATTTTAAAAACAATAAATTTACTTTTTTCTGAAAACTAAATGCCACCAGTTTGATATATTCATAAATAAAACAGCATTTACCTAAAACAATTTCTACATATCTATCAATCTCGATATATTCCTTAAAGAATACAACATATCCAATGATACCTATACTTAATTGCTTTTGAAGGTTTTAGCATTTATTTGCGCTTTACACTCCAAACCGCCTCCCTTTTTGCACAAACATACACCACCTGCATTTATCATTGTGTGAGCAAGGGCTTGTTTAGCCCCTGGTCTTGTACAACCAGTCATCCAGGGCAGATGAGTTGGGGAGGGGGTAATTCTCTGCCTCACCACTCCACTTATTTAAACTTAATGTAATTGAACTATTAAAGAACTTGTTCCCCTCTCTCGTGCATGAGAAATGCAAAGGTTACTTGGACAATCTGTAAAATGCTTCACTACTGAGCTCTCCCTTACATGGAACCATCTCCTTATAAAGGGTGTCTGCTCGTTCTTCTCACTGTCCCATTGCAGCTGGATGTGATGGACTTGCGCACACACGTGTGTATCCTGCAGGTAACGCTCTCCTTGTGTAGGCCATTATTAATGCATACGTTATTGTCTGCCTCTATAACTAACAAATAGGACCATCATTAGCCCAAAATATTTGTAAACTGCAACTTGACATTACATGATTAGGACAAATTCTTTTGATTATGTTTCAATCAAGTAAAGCTTTTCTACATTTGTGTCACCTTTTACCTGCTACTAAGTTAACCTCTATTTAAGTTGTGGGGGTTCATGGAACAGCTGACACTATCAGGGACTTTACCTCTTCCAAGGGCATTAAAACATTACATACCCCTCCCACTGATGATACTATGAACAGATTCTTCATTACCGTTTACAGACCAATAAAACAGACTGCATTGCTACATGTTTTTCTGTATATAGTAATTTACATCTGTTCAGTGTTGCCGTATACAGTCCAACAAAGCATGTAACCTAAAGCAATCTGTTCATTACCGTATACAGTCCAACTAAACGTGTAACCTAAAGCAATCTGTTCATTACCGTATACAGTCCAACAAAGCATGTAACCTAAAGCAATCTGTTCATTACCATATACAGTCCAACTAAACGTGTAACCTAAAGCAATCTGTTCATTACCGTATACAGTCCAACTAAACGTGTAACCTAAAGCAATCTGTTCATTACCGTATACAGTCCAACAAAGCATGTAACCTAAAGCAATCTGTTCATTACCATATACAGTCCAACTAAACGTGTAACCTAAAGCAATCTGTTCATTACTGTATACAGTCCAACTAAACGTGTAACCTAAAGCAATCTGTTCATTACCGTATACAGTCCAACAAAGCATGTAACCTAAAGCAATCTGTTCATTACCATATACAGTCCAACTAAACGTGTAACCTAAAGCAATCTGTTCATTACCGTATACAGTCCAACAAAGCATGTAACCTATAGCAATCTGTTCATTACCGTATACAGTCCAACTAAACGTGTAACCTAAAGCAATCTTTTCATTACCGTATACAGTCCAACTAAACGTGTAACCTAAAGCAATCTGTTCATTACCGTATACAGTCCAACTAAACGTGTAACCTAAAGCAATCTGTTCATTACCGTATACAGTCCAACTAAACGTGTAACCTAAAGCAATCTGTTCATTACCGTATACAGTCCAACAAAGCATGTAACCTAAAGCAATCTGTTCATTACCGTATACAGTCCAACTAAACGTGTAACCTAAAGCAATCTGTTCATTACCGTATACAGTCCAACAAAGCATGTAACCTAAAGCAATCTGTTCATTACCGTATACAGTCCAACTAAACGTGTAACCTAAAGCAATCTGTTCATTACTGTATACAGTCCAACTAAACGTGTAACCTAAAGCAATCTGTTCATTACCGTATACAGTCCAACTAAACGTGTAACCTAAAGCAATCTGTTCATTACCGTATACAGTCCAACTAAACGTGTAACCTAAAGCAATCTGTTCATTACCGTATACAGTCCAAAAAAGCATGTTACCTAAAGTAATCTGTTCATTACCGTATACAGTCCAACTAAACGTGTAACCTTAAGCAATCTGTTCATTACCGTATACAGTCCAACTAAACATGTAACCTAAAGTAATCTGTTCATTACCGTATACAGTCCAACAAAGCATGTAACCTAAAGTAATCTGTTCATTACCGTATATAGTCCAACTAAACGTGTAACCTAAAGCAATCTTTTCATTACCGTATACAGTCCAACAAAGCATGTTACCTAAAGCAATCTGTTCATTACCGTATACAGTCCAACTAAACGTGTAACCTAAAGCAATCTTTTCATTACCGTATACAGTCCAACAAAGCATGTAACCTAAAGTAATCTGTTCATTACCGTATACAGTCCAACTAAACGTGTAACCTAAAGCAATCTGTTCATTACCGTATACAGTCCAACTAAACGTGTAACCTAAAGCAATCTGTTCAATACCGTATACAGATTGCTTTAGGTTACACGTTTAGTTGGACTGTATACGGTAATGAACAGATTGCTTTAGGTAACATGCTTTTTTGGACTGTATACGGTAATGAACAAATTGCTTTAGGTTACACATTTATTTGGACTGTGCTTTAGGTTACACGTTTGTTCATTACCGTATACAGTCCAACAAAGCATGTTACCTAAAGTAATCTGTTCATTACCGTATACAGTCCAACTAAACGTGTAACCTAAAGCAATCTTTTCATTACCGTATACAGTCCAACAAAGCATGTAACCTAAAGTAATCTGTTCATTACCGTATACAGTCCAACTAAACGTGTAACCTAAAGCAATCTGTTCATTACCGTATACAGTCCAACTAAACGTGTAACCTAAAGCAATCTGTATACGGTATTGAACAGATTGCTTTAGGTTACACGTTTAGTTGGACTGTATACGGTAATGAACAGATTGCTTTAGGTAACATGCTTTTTTGGACTGTATACGGTAATGAACAAATTGCTTTAGGTTACACATTTATTTGGACTGTGCTTTAGGTTACACGTTTGTTCATTACCGTATACAGTCCAACAAAGCATGTAACCTAAAGCAATCTGTTCATTACCGTATACAGTCCAACTAAACGTGTAACCTAAAGCAATCTTTTCATTACCGTATACAGTCCAACAAAGCATGTAACCTAAAGTAATCTGTTCATTACAGTATACAGTCCAACTAAACGTGTAACCTAAAGCAATCTGTTCATTACCGTATACAGTCCAACTAAACGTGTAACCTAAAGCAATCTGTTCATCACCGTATACAGTCCAACAAAGCATGTAACCTTAAGCAATCTGTTCATTACCGTATACAGTCCAACTAAACGTGTAACCTAAAGCAATCTGTTCATTACCGTATAGAGTCCAAAAAAGCATGTTACCTAAAGTAATCTGTTCATTACCGTATACAGTCCAACTAAACGTGTAACCTTAAGCAATCTGTTCATTACCGTATACAGTCCAACTAAACATGTAACCTAAAGTAATCTGTTCATTACCGTATACAGTCCAACAAAGCATGTTACCTAAAGCAATCTGTTCATTACCGTATACAGTCCAACTAAACGTGTAACCTAAAGCAATCTGTTCATTACCGTATACAGTCCAACTAAACGTGTAACCTAAAGCAATCTGTATACGGTATTGAACAGATTGCTTTAGGTTACACGTTTAGTTGGACTGTATACGGTAATGAACAGATTGCTTTAGGTAACATGCTTTTTTGGACTGTATACGGTAATGAACAAATTGCTTTAGGTTACACATTTATTTGGACTGTGCTTTAGGTTACACGTTTGTTCATTACCGTATACAGTCCAACAAAGCATGTTACCTAAAGTAATCTGTTCATTACCGTATACAGTCCAACTAAACGTGTAACCTAAAGCAATCTTTTCATTACCGTATACAGTCCAACAAAGCATGTAACCTAAAGTAATCTGTTCATTACAGTATACAGTCCAACTAAACGTGTAACCTAAAGCAATCTGTTCATTACCGTATACAGTCCAACTAAACGTGTAACCTAAAGCAATCTGTATACGGTATTGAACAGATTGCTTTAGGTTACACGTTTAGTTGGACTGTATACGGTAATGAACAGATTGCTTTAGGTAACATGCTTTTTTGGACTGTATACGGTAATGAACAAATTGCTTTAGGTTACACATTTATTTGGACTGTGCTTTAGGTTACACGTTTGTTCATTACCGTATACAGTCCAACAAAGCATGTAACCTAAAGCAATCTGTTCATTACCTTATACAGTCCAACTAAACGTGTAACCTAAAGCAATCTGTTCAATACCGTATACAGTCCTACAAAACATGTAACAAAGCATGTAACCTTTAGTTGGACTGTATACAGTAATGAACAGATTGCTTAAGGTTACATGCTTTGTTGTACTGTATACGGTAATGAACAGATTGCTTAAGGTTACATGTTTTGTTGGACTGTATACGGTAATGAACAGATTGCTTTAGGTTACATGTTTAGTTGGACTGTATACGGTATTGAACAGATTGCTTTTAAGTAAGAAGGAGAAACAAGCTTTGGCAGAGATCAGAGACTGGGATGATGTCGTCATACGCCAGGCGGATAAGGGCGGTAATATGGCCAAACATGTACTTACAAGAAGTTGAGAGACAACTAAAGGATACTTCATGCTATAAGAAATTGTGGTCATGCCCTTTAGAGGACTTTCTTGACAAATACCAAAACATAATAACAAATGCCAGACTGAACGGTACCATTACAGCGAAAGAGAAAAAATTCCTTACGGTTACTAAACCGAAGATTTCTACATTTTACTGCATACCAAAGGTCCATAAAAATCAACAACATCCTCCGGGACGCCCTATTGTGTCGGGAATAGACAATTTGACAGAAAAAGCCAGTAAATATGTAGATTCAAGACTACGGAATTTTTGACTCAGATACCGTCTTACATTAAAGACACCATGGAGGCTCTTCAAAATCTTGAGGATATGTGGCTCAAAGATGACACCTGGTTGGTCACAGCTGACGTCGAAGCCCTATATACAAGCATCAGTCATGCATTTGGCTTATGAGCAGTAAAATACTATTTGGATATGTCCTCTGAAGAAAATCAGAATCACAATGAATTTATACTGACATTGCTGGAATTTGTATTAAAAAGAAACTTCTTTGTATTTAACAACAGATACTATTTACAAATTCGAGGGACAGCAATGGGGACAGCATGCGCACCAACCTATGCGAATTTATTCCTAGGTTGGTGGGAACAAACAGTAGTATTCACTGACGATCATGATCAATACTCTCAACACATTCCGATGTGGTTGAGGTATATTGACGATATTATGTTTATTTGGGAAGGCCCAAAAGAAAAACTTGATTAATTTTTGTCAATATTGAATACCAATGAATTAAACATAAAATTGACTTATCATACCAGCCAAAGAGAAGTACCATTTCTGGATTTATTGATTTTTAAGAAATCTAATGGACAAGTTGGAACTGATTTATACAGAAAATCAACTGCAACAAATACGTTACTGTACAGCACCAGTGCACATGCGCCAAGCACTATTAAATCACTCCCTATTGGGGAATTTTTAAGAACTAAGAGAAATTGTTCTGAAGAAATACTATTCAAGAATAGATCTCAAGAATTGGAAGCAAGACTGAAAAAACGCGGATACAGCACTACATCTATCAGACGAGCAAAGAAACTAGCACGAAAAACCACAAGAAAAGATCTTTTGAAAGCCAAACAAAAAAAGTCTGATGGCAAAACCAGACTTATTCTGACTTACAATTCCAATAGTCACAAAATAATCAATGTAGTAAATAAACACTGGCAAATACTACAATCGGACTCTACACTAAAACAACTTCTGGGTGATAAAGTAGATGTATGCTACAGAAGGAGCAAAAATTTAAAAGATATGATAAGCTCCAGTCATTTCAACGAACAAAGAACAAAAAAAGCAAAATTCAGGGCTCTTATCCCTGCGGCACTTGCTCTAGTTGTAAATACATACATAAAACCTTGAAAATACATGACAGATTTGGCAAAATACATAACATTAAAACATATATAAGTTGTAATACAACAGGAGTGATATATATGATTAAATGTGACTGCCCTAAGACCTATATTGGTATGACAACACGAAAGTTGCATACACGGTTACAGGAGCATATTCGAAATATCAAGAATGCCGCCAAAGATCTGCAAAATAAGAAAAACATTACCTCTGTAGCATATCATTTTCTGAAAAAACATCAAAGTAGAGTCAATAAATTAACTTGCACAGGAATTCAAAAGATCAGTCTTGGAATAAGAGGTGGGGATTTAACCACCAGACTATTGGAACAGGAAAGCAGATGGATCTTCTTAATTACGGACTTAACGAACATAATAACTATTTTGTATATCTGTAGTATTACTACAGAAATATAGAGATAAACCCCAAATACCCACTAGCACCGTTCTATCAGCATACTAAATTGATCTATGACAAGACAATGTCAAAAATAATAAAAAATATAATAGAAATCAAAAAACTTTTTTCTTTTATCAAGTTCTTTGATATTCATATTGACAAAAGTTGGACACTTTTTGCACTAAGTTTTTCTAATACACATTCACGTTTTATATTTTGGTAGTTGGTATTACATGTTTCCAGCAACACTTTCATTATTTTCACATTTCTTGATCAATTTATTAAAATATTCACATTAATTAGTAATACAATAACATTGTACATTAACTTGATCACTAGTACTAGCCTTATAATTTTCTATTTAGGGTGTAAGGCCTTATTAAGTATATAGAACAATTAATAACACTGTACAAAAAAAGACACAAAATCACACACAGATTAACTTAATTAATTTTTTCTATTTTTTAATTTTTCAAAAAAAAATTTAATTTCTTGTTTCTCAAATAGTTAATTTTGTTAGTCACACAATAATCTTTTTTTATAAGTAAACCACAGTGGAACTTCATAAATACGGGACAATAGTCCCTGTATAAATTAATATCACACTATTGATATGTGGGAGCTATCAAAAGAAATGATCATACAATCAATATGAGATTAGTAGCACTGTTCTGATGTAACATCTAATGAAATCAATAACCTTAAGATAATGAAGGTATCTATGCAACAGATGCAGACATAAATTGCTTTGATATGGGAGTTATTTATGTGTTATTAATTTCTTTGACACTGAATTTGTAATTTAGATATGCTGGGTGCTTTTAAAGTGAGGGATTGGGTACATCCCTGGCTGGATCAAGTAATATCATCCAAGGAGATGTATGGGTTAATAATTACCTGGGTTTACAAACCATAAACGCCATCTGATATCTGCTATGTAACAAGAATCTGACAGGTTATATCAAATACAGAGACATCTAGTTGATATAATGTCTCACAATACACACAGTGCTGAAAGTAAAAAAATGGTTCCCCAGATCTAATATTACACTAACGCAGTCAGTGAAGGATTTGGTGAACTATTGAAGAGAATCAGTATTCCGTACAAACATTCAAGACGAGTATAACATCATAGTATGTTATATGGGAAAAAGTTGTATTACTACCAGTGAAGATAACATCTTATGACAAATATGATTGAAGCAAAATATAGTGTCATTGACGAAATATAATACCAAGAAATCACTGCGAATAAGTATAAATGAATGCAAGAAATACAAACATGTTTAAACAATGCTTAATATTAATTAAATGGATGAGCACGGTAATCAGACACGATATGCTTTGGTGCATACCTGTCAGATCGAAGAAGTCAGCTGGAATATTACCAGCACAATAATTACACCCATTGGCTAGGACTGGAGGAGTGTCACTGGAACGTTACCAGTAAAACATTAACACCCAGATACGCTGATAGGTCAGTCTTTCAGAATAGGCAGAGTTACCAGGCACAAATACCCGCCAGACCGTAACCTCGGTAAACCCTTTGAAAAAGCTGAGTTTGTCGGCGAAACATGTCAGGGGAGGTTGGGAGTTGATGGGCTCCGTAAAATATATGTTTTTAACTTAGCAGAAACAAATCTTTTTCTAACTATTTAAACTTAATTCGTCAAGCTTATCAGCAGCTCAAATATTGTAATATAGCTATAGCTATTCTTAAAAGCCCAGACGAATTACTTTGATTATAAAGATTGGGGACAGTCAGATAAAACTTAAACCGCTGTTACTACAAGCAGTATAAGCTATATCACCAGGTTATGGTTACAAGGAGAGACTTATAGGTTTACAAAGAGAAACTCATAGATAATATGGTTATGGTTACAAGGAGAGACTTATAGACAATGATATGTACAAGGAGATATAGCTAAACGTCAAAAGTATTATAGGTACCATCAAATTCCGGTGCTACTATATACAATATTGCTATCTCTCTATGGTGAATATGGGGTATATGGCTCTCTGTAACTGTATACATAAGTAACCTGTTTTGTTACTAAATAAGCTTATCTAGCTACTAAATCGTCACTTGTGACACTGATAAAAATAATATGTGTGGTTAATTCCTAAGTGAGATCAACGTGATACAAGCTAACGTGTGCACACAATATTTATAACTGGTTAACACTATACCATACTATAGTATTGAATACACTATTGCATACAATAGCAATGGTCTAATATACTTAGCAATACTATTATATGAGTTACCACGTAATTGGATGATAGTGTAGTAACACTTAATATTACTGAAATAAATGTTTATGTCTTTGCCTTACATGTTACTAACTAGACAAAAGTTAGTGAGTGGAATTAATATATAGTATTGACTACACTATAACATATAATAGTGTTGGGGTAACATACATAGCAATACTATTATACATGTAATCACGTGATTGGATGAGAGTTTAGTAGTACACTATGATACATATTGGATAAAATTACCTTTAACCAGCCGGTGACTGAAACACTCAGGAGCCAATTTTTGAACTTAACTCTATAAATGAGCGAATAACTATAATTTGGTCCAGGAGTGATATCCTTCTATAGAATCTAACTGGTACAAAATATAGATGTATATTCATGCATCAAGAGAAGTTGTACTACTAATATCCTAAATTCCCAGAGTATATACATTTGACTTTAAAGGGGATTTATTTTTAATATCTAACTGAGTCACAGTTATTTCTGACCAATTTATAAGTGCATAATATACACCCCGACTTAATTGTGATATAATCAGGAGGGTTTGATACCAGTTACCAATAGTTAACTACGCTCTCTATACCTCACAGATTATGTGAATTTGATGTACATGGTATACCACAATATGCCATAACCACTTCACCTTGTGAACACCAATGTTGTGCACGACTATCTATGGTACAAATAGTATATTTAGCAAGCTGTGATTGATTGTGTATTACCACGAATAGAAAGACTTATACAAATTTGATTATCTGGAGTTACCATCTAGATATATCAATATCTTTAATCTAATACAGTTTCATCGTTAGTGATAAAATTACTAACATATAGAAATAACACAATAGTTGGAGTACCTAGAGATACTAACCAGATATATTAATATCTCTGACGATATATAATTTTACACAAAGTGTTACCCTTACCACTGTCCCTAATCAGATTGATTCTAGTTTCTGTAATTTTAATTGTTTTGTCTTACCCTTTTAATAAGTCCCAATAAAAGTTATATTTTAATAGCCTAGTTTATCCGCCACTCAATACTCTGTCGATATTACCAATCAAGGGAATTTGAGTGCTACACATATGTACCTTTTGTAAGAGGCTATTCCTCTTAGTTGTTTTTTGTGTAGATTGCTTTAGGTTACATGCTTTGTTGGACTGTATACGGTAATGAACAAACGTGTAACCTAAAGCACAGTCCAACTAAATGTGTAACCTAAAGCAATCTGTTCATTACCATATACAGTCCAATAAAACGTTTAGTAGATTTCAGAAAATGATATTCAGCAAAATATATGGGAAGAACAAGGTGTACTCTAGCCAATATAGAATAACCTTTTTTCATTTATATAATTGTGTTTAATAATAGTTTGTTTTAAAAATACAATTTCTCTAACAAAAGTACTAATTAAGTAAAAGGATTAAGCCTTAGTGCAATGACTGTCAGATTCTGCACTAACAATATCCAATAAGGAGCTGTGTCTATGACCAGTATTTCCGCTATAACTGTAAATGATTTGCTAAACAGTATTTCTCAATTTCAGGCCTCAGGGCATACTATAAAAGGCCAGGGTTTCAGGATATCTAGAGTATAGGTAAAATAATCAGCTGATCAGTAACAATTGTTTCCAGGTAATCATGAAGGTCTGGCCTGTTAGTAATGCCCTAGGGAGTGGAATTGAGAAATACTGTGCTATGAGATAAATATGCTATATTGTCAGTATACAAGCATGGTATATTTATGTAAGGAACTCACTTGTACATTTACAAACCTGTGAAAGGGTGAGCAGTCTATGCAGTGCAATGGACCTCCGTGTGGGGCGTAAGTGAACTGGGCTGGGGCTTTTAGAGGAACAGAGTGGGCGGTGCTAGTGCTGGCTAAACTTTGCACAGCAACAGAACACTTCAGAGGATATCCTCCCTCTGCCCCAACGATGAAAACGCTAGGGTCAAAGTGTGAGAAACTGAGACAGGTCACACCAATAGCAGTATCTCCTCGGCCATGCTGGGGGTTCAAAAGAAAAATAAAATTAGGGAATACACAAGAATTTAATGAGATCAGATGTAGTTGTTGACTACAGCAAATCTCTTGACTTTTGTTCACTGCCTAATTACAAAAGTTTAATAACCCCATTGGCTGAAGGAGTTGCAGCCCTCTTGGCAGTTAATAAGTCCAACACACAGTTTTGCATAGCTAACAATTAATATACTTTTAACCTCTTATTACCTTGTATCTAAGCCTCTTCTGTTAGCCCCCTGATCACATGACTTATCTATTGATTTGCATTTAAACCAGTGGCATGCACAATGTTATCTATACATGAACTAGCAGCTAATAAAAAAAAAAAAGCATGTGATTAAGAGGCTGTCTATAGTGGCTAAGCAACAGGCAGAAATTTAGAGGTTTAAATGTTATAAAGTATATTAATATAACACTGTTAAACAAACAAAAAAAACCACATATATAAAATGTTGGTGTGGACTGTCCCTATTATTACCAATATGAGAGTGTATTTCTCCAACATAGGTGTGTCCGGTCCACGGCGTCATCCTTACTTGTGGGATATTCTCTTCCCCAACAGGAAATGGCAAAGAGCCCAGCAAAGCTGGTCACATGATCCCTCCTAGGCTCCGCCTACCCCAGTCATTCTCTTTGCCGTTGCACAGGCAACATCTCCACGGAGATGGTTAAGAGTTTTTTGGTGTTTAAATGTAGTTTTTATTCTTCAATCAAGTGTTTGTTATTTTAAAATAGTGCTGGTATGTACTATTTACTCTGAAACAGAAAAGAGATGAAGATTTCTGTTTGTAAGAGGAAGATGATTTTAGCAAACGTTACTAAAATCGATTGCTGTTTCCACACAGGACTGTTGAGATGAAGTAACTTCAGTTGGGGGAAACAGTTGGCAGACTTTTCTGCTTGAGGTATGACTGGCCACATTTCTAACAAGACTATGTAATGCTGGAAGGCTGTCATTTCCCCTTATGGGGACCGGTAAGCCATTTTCTTAGATTAAGTAAAAGAATAAAGGGCTTTATAAGGGCTTAAAAAACTGGTAGACATTTTTCTGGGCTAAAACGATTACTTTGCTAAGCATATTTTGCAGATTAAAACTCTTAATAGTTATTATAATCTTGGGGATTGTTTAGAAAAACGGCAGGCACTGTATTGGACACCTTTTTCAGATGGGGGCCTTTTCTAGTTATAGGCAGAGCCTCATTTTCGCGCCACTAATGCGCAGTTGTTAGAGCAAGGCATGCAGATGCATGTGTGAGGAGCTAAGAACCACTGAAAAAGCTTATAGAAGGCGTCATTTGGTATCGTATTCCCCTCTGGGCTTGGTTGGGTCTCAGCAAAGCAGATACCTGGGACTGTATAGGGGTTAAATGTAAAAACTGCTCCGGTTCCGTTATTTTAAGGGTTAAAGCTTTCAAATTTGGTGTGCAATACTTTTAAGGCTTTATGACACTGTGGTGAAATTTTGGTGAATTTTGAACAATTCCTTCATACTTTTTCACATATTCAGTAATAAAGTGTGTTCAGTTTGAAATTTAAAGTGACAGTAACGGTTTTATTTTAAAACGTTTTTTGTGCTTTGTTGACAAGTTTAAGCCTGTTTAACATGTCTGTACCATCAGATAAGCTATGTTCTATATGTATGAAAACCAAGGTTTCTCCCCATTTAAATTTATGTGATAATTGTGCCATAGTGTCCAAACAAAGTAGGGACAATGATGCCACAGATAATGATATTGCCCAAGATGATTCCTCAAATGAGGGGAGTAAGCATGGTACTGCATCATCCCCTTCTGTGTCTACACCAGTTTTGCCCACACAAGAGGCCCCTAGTACATCTAGTGCGCCAATTCTTATTACCATGCAACAATTAACGGCGGTAATGGATAATTCTATTTCAAACATTTTATCCAAAATGCCTACTTATCAGAGAAAGCGCGATTGCTCTGTTTTAAACACTGAAGAGCAAGAGGACGCTGATGATAACTGTTCTGACATACCCTCACACCAATCTGAAGGGGCCAGGAGGGAGGTTTTGTCTGAGGGAGAAATTTCAGATTCAGGAAAAATTTCTCAACAAGCTGAACCTGATGTTGTAACATTTAAATTTAAATTAGAACATCTCCGCGCACTGCTTAAGGAGGTATTATCTACTCTGGATGATTGTGACAATTTGGTCATTCCAGAAAAATTATGTAAGATGGACAAGTTCCTAGAGGTCCCGGTGCCCCCCGACGCCTTTCCTATACCCAAGCGGGTGGCGGACATAGTAAATAAGGAGTGGGAAAGGCCCGGCATACCTTTTGTTCCTCCCCCTATATTTAAGAAATTATTTCCTATAGTCGACCCCAGAAAGGACTTATGGCAGACAGTCCCCAAGGTCGAGGGGGCGGTTTCTACTCTAAACAAACGCACTACTATTCCTATAGAGGATAGTTGTGCTTTCAAAGATCCTATGGATAAAAAATTAGAGGGTTTGCTTAAAAAGATGTTTGTTCAGCAAGGTTACCTTCTACAACCAATTTCATGCATTGTTCCTGTCACTACGGCAGCGTGTTTCTGGTTCGAGGAACTAGAAAAGTCGCTCAATAAAGAATCTTCGTATGAGGAGGTTATGGACAGAGTTCAAGCACTTAAATTGGCTAACTCTTTTATTTTAGATGCCGCTTTGCAATTAGCTAGATTAGCGGCGAAAAATTCAGGGTTTGCTATCGTGGCGCGCAGAGCGCTTTGGCTAAAGTCTTGGTCAGCGGATGTGTCTTCCAAGACAAAATTGCTTAACATCCCTTTTCAAAGGTAAAACACTGTTTGGACCTGATTTGAAAGAGATTATTTCAGACATCACCGGGGGAAAGGGCCACGCCCTCCCTCAGGATAGGTCTTTTAAGGCTAAAAATAAGCCTAATTTTCGTCCCTTTCGCAGAAACGGACCAGCCTCTAATTCTACATCCTCTAAGCAAGAGGGTAATACTTCACAACCCAAACCAGCCTGGAGACCGATGCAAGGCTGGAACAAGGGTAAGCAGGCCAAGAAGCCTGCCACTGCTACCAAAACAGCATGAAGGGATGGCCCCCGATCCGGGACCGGATCTGGTGGGGGGCAGACTTTCTCTCTTTGCTCAGGCTTGGGCAAGAGATGTTCAGGATCCTTGGGCACTAGAAATAGTTTCTCAAGGTTATCTCCTGGAATTCAAGGAACTACCCCCAAGGGGAAGGTTCCACAGGTCTCAATTATCTTCAAACCAAATACAAAGACAGGCATTCTTACATTGTGTAGAAGACCTGTTAAAGATGGGAGTAATTCATCCAGTTCCAATAAGAGAACAAGGGATGGGGTTTTATTCCAACCTGTTCATAGTTCCCAAAAAAGAGGGAACATTCAGACCAATTTTAGATCTCAAGATCCTAAACAAATTTCTCAGGGTTCCATCGTTCAAAATGGAAACCATTCGAACGATCCTTCCCACCATCCAGGAAGGTCAATTTATGACCACGGTGGATTTAAAGGATGCGTACCTACATATTCCTATCCACAAGGAACATCATCAGTTCCTAAGGTTCGCTTTTCTGGACAAGCATTACCAGTTTGTGGCACTTCCATTCGGATTAGCCACTGCTCCGAGAATTTTCACAAAGGTACTAGGGTCCCTTCTAGCGGTTCTAAGACCAAGGGGCATTGCAGTAGTACCTTACTTGGACGACATCCTGATTCAAGCGTCGTCTCTGTCAGAAGCAAAGGCTCATACGGACATCGTCCTAGCCTTTCTCAGATCTCACGGATGGAAAGTGAACAAAGAAAAAAGTTCTCTGTCCCCGTCAACAAGAGTTCCCTTCTTGGGAACAATAATAGATTCCTTAGAAATGAGGATTTTTCTGACAGAGGTCAGAAAATCAAAAATTCTAAGCTCTTGTCAAGTACTTCATTCTGTTCTTCGTCCTTCCATAGCGCAGTGCATGGAAGTAATAGGATTGATGGTTGCAGCAATAGACATAGTTCCTTTTGCACGAATTCATCTAAGACCATTACAACTGTGCATGCTCAGACAGTGGAATGGGGATTATACAGACTTGTCTCCGACGATTCAAGTAGATCAAAAGACCAGAGATTCACTCCGTTGGTGGCTGATCCTGGACAATCTGTCACAGGGAATGAGCTTCCGCAGACCAGAGTGGGTCATTGTCACGACCGACGCCAGTCTGGTGGGCTGGGGCGCGGTCTGGGAACCCCTGAAAGCTCAGGGTCTATGGTCTCGGGAAGAATCTCTTCTCCCGATAAACATTCTGGAACTGAGAGCGATATTCAATGCTCTCAAAGCTTGGCCTCAACTAGCAAAGGCCAAATTCATAAGGTTTCAATCAGACAACATGACGACTGTTGCATATATCAACCATCAGGGGGGAACAAGGAGTTCCCTGGCGATGGAAGAAGTGACCAAAATAATTCAATGGGCGGAGGATCACTCCTGCCACTTGTCTGCAATCCACATCCCAGGAGTGGAAAATTGGGAAGCGGATTTTCTGAGTCGTCAGACATTCCATCCGGGGGAGTGGGAACTCCATCCGGAAATCTTTGCCCAAATAACTCGATTATGGGGCATTCCAGACATGGATCTGATGGCGTCTCGTCAGAACTTCAAGGTTCCTTGCTACGGGTCCAGATCCAGGGATCCCAAGGCGACTCTAGTAGATGCACTAGTAGCACCTTGGACCTTCAACCTAGCTTATGTATTCCCACCGTTTCCTCTCATTCCCAGGCTGGTAGCCAGGATCAATCAGGAGAGGGCTTCGGTGATCTTGATAGCTCCTGCGTGGCCACGCAGGACTTGGTATGCAGACCTGGTGAATATGTCATCGGCTCCACCATGGAAGCTACCTTTGAGACAGGACCTTCTTGTTCAAGGTCCATTCGAACATCCGAATCTGGTTTCCCTCCAACTGACGGCTTGGAGATTGAACGCTTGATTTTATCAAAGCGTGGGTTTTCAGATACTGTAATAGATACTCTGATTCAGGCTAGAAAGCCTGTAACTAGAAAAAGTTACCATAAAATATGGAAAAAATATATCTGTTGGTGTGAATCTAAAGGATTCCCATGGAACAAGATAAAAATTCCTAAGATTCTATCCTTTCTACAAGAAGGTTTGGAGAAAGGATTATCTGCAAGTTCTCTGAAGGGACAGATCTCTGCTTTATCTGTTTTACTTCACAAAAGGCTGGCAGCTGTGCCAGATGTTCAAGCATTTGTTCAGGCTCTGGTTAGAATCAAGCCTGTTTACAGACCTTTGACTCCTCCCTGGAGTCTAAATCTAGTTCTTTCAGTTCTGCAAGGGGTTCCGTTTGAACCCTTACATTCCGTAGATATTAAGTTATTATCTTGGAAAGTTTTGTTTTTGGTTGCAATTTCTTCTGCTAGAAGAGTTTCAGAGTTATCTGCTCTGCAGTGTTCTCCGCCCTATCTGGTGTTCCATGCAGATAAGGTGGTTTTGCGTACTAAGCCTGGTTTTCTTCCGAAAGTTGTTTCCAACAAAAATATTAACCAGGAGATAGTTGTACCTTCTTTGTGTCCGAATTCAGTTTCAAAGAAGGAACGTTTGTTACACAATTTGGACGTGGTCCGTGCTCTAAAATTCTATTTAGAGGCTACTAAAGATTTCAGACAAACATCTTCTTTGTTTGTTGTTTATTCTGGTAAAAGGAGAGGTCAAAAAGCAACTTCTACCTCTCTTTCCTTTTGGCTTAAAAGCATTATCCGATTGGCTTATGAGACTGCCGGACGGCAGCCTCCTGAAAGAATCACAGCTCACTCCACTAGGGCTGTGGCTTCCACATGGGCCTTCAAGAACGAGGCTTCTGTTGACCAGATATGTAAGGCAGCGACTTGGTCTTCTCTGCACACTTTTGCCAAATTTTACAAATTTGATACTTTTGCTTCTTCGGAGGCTATTTTTGGGAGAAAGGTTTTGCAAGCCGTGGTGCCTTCCATTTAGGTGACCTGATTTGCTCCCTCCCTTCATCCGTGTCCTAAAGCTTTGGTATTGGTTCCCACAAGTAAGGATGACGCCGTGGACCGGACACACCTATGTTGGAGAAAACAGAATTTATGCTTACCTGATAAATTACTTTCTCCAACGGTGTGTCCGGTCCACGGCCCGCCCTGGTTTTTTTAATCAGGTCTGATGAATTATTTTCTCTAACTACAGTCACCACGGTATCATATGGTTTCTCCTATGCATATTTCCTCCTGTCCGTCGGTCGAATGACTGGGGTAGGCGGAGCCTAGGAGGGATCATGTGACCAGCTTTGCTGGGCTCTTTGCCATTTCCTGTTGGGGAAGAGAATATCCCACAAGTAAGGATGACGCCGTGGACCGGACACACCGTTGGAGAAAGTAATTTATCAGGTAAGCATAAATTCTGTTTTTTCCTGTATTTCAGCCCCCCCACCCCCACCCCATTGCCCCATATGAGAATAACCTTGTTTAACTTAGTGTTGCTGGGTATCTGCTGCGCCACCAGAGCAAACCCGTCCGATAGCACTAGCTGCCCCTGCTTCACCATCTGCCACACAAGAATTTTGCCATCTGAAGAGACACTCAGGACCTGGGGCCGATTACCTTGTGTCTGCTCCTGCATCCAACCGACCTACAGATATGAGAAAAGCATTAGTGCCGCTATAAAATACATAAAAGGGAAATAAAACAGAATTTAACTTTCATGGTTGAGACAGTGTGTACAATTTTAAGGGACTTTTCAATGTACTTCAGATCTACTTTGTTGTCTTGGTAACCTTTGTTGAAAAACAAACGGGTTAAACACCGTTCTATGCAAGCAATACTCCAACAATATGTTCTAACACAGAGCATTTTCCTTTTACACATTTATGTCCCTTTAATGATGAAACTAGGGAATGACACATGCTTTATTATCGTCATACAGTGGTTCATTAGGGAGGGATTTATGCAAGTAGTGGGATTGAAAGAATGGCCCAATCACAGCTTCATGCCGCAGGAAGAGCCTCACAGCATGGGGGGGGGTCTATTCCATCTTGCAGCCCTACATAAATCTGGTAGGAGCAGGACTCTACCTCAAGTCCTTTCTTATCTTACCTGGGTTGGTCTGTATTATCCTGTCAGGGTAGGCCATCAGCATTCCCATGGGCTTGGCCTAGCCAGTACATGATTGAAAAGCTATAGAGCTATTGCAGGAACTGCCCATTTTCCAAAGATCCACAGTTCAGCCATCAAAGCAGGTTATGGTCTATGATCATGATGAACTTCCAGTCAAAAAAATGCAACAGTATCTCTATAATTGCCTCCTATGGCTGCATAGACAACCTTTTAATATTTCACCTACTAGTGGAGGTTGGCTACCAGGTGTTTCTGCCCTGAGATTTACCTGGCTGAGCATAGAGCTGATACCATACATAGAAATGTTTGTACATTCTTGCAAAAAGCAGTTATACTCCAGGGCAGAGCAATGTGTGAGAGAACAGATTTACAATAATACCCACAGTCCTGCTTGTTAGTCTCAAGCTGGGGCAAACTAGCATACTTTCTGCCTTTTTAGTTCAGGGGACCTCCTCTCTTTGTCCAACTTGGGGCACAGGCTGTGGAACTGGGAGAGCACAGGGAGTTTGGTCTCCTTGTAAGGGAGGTTATCAACCAACATCTTGGAAATTTGTGCAATCTACAGGGCTCTTCAGAGTTGTCCCTTGTTAAGACAGGAGTCTTTTCTGAGGTTTCATTCAAACAAAGTCACTGCAGTTGGTTACATCAATCACCAAGGCAGTAGTCGAAGCGCCTCAGCGATGGAAGAGGTAGCCTGCATTCTGAAGAATGCCATTATTGCATGATTTCAGCAATCCACATTCCGGGTGTGGACAACTGGGAAGTGGACTTCTTCAGTCTTTAATATCTTCAACCCAGAGAATGGTCTTTGAACCAGGAGGTATTTGGCCAGATTGTAAATATTTGGGGCAAGACCGAAATAGATTGCACGGTCACTTGCTTGCCCCAAGAGGCTCTACTACTCAGACCTCGAGATCCACAAGCAACTCTGATAGACGCACTAGTAATTCCATTGCCATTCAAGCTGATTTACATCTTTCCTTCTTTGTGTTACTATCCAGGGTAAGAGCCAGGATAAAAATGGAAAGGGTCACTGTGATTTTGATTGCCCTGGCATGGCCTCACAGGACTTTATATGCAGACCTCATCCAAATGTCTTCCAGTCAGCTTTAGTGTCCTCCTCTCCGTAATAATTGATTTTACAGCGGCAGGCTTACTAACAACCTGGTCTCCATTTTTACCCCCACCTAGGTCTCTGGGGTAAATAGCTAACATTGCTGTGCGAATGAAGTGCTATATACCCAAGTTCTTTCAAGTGGTACTACAAAGCATACCCTCTGGATCATCATGGACACAATCAAGAGTTGGGAACTGAAAGAAACAACCCTGATTCATACCCATTTTACTGATCTCAAACAGATGATATGCTCTGCTATGGAGTCTATATTAGTCATGTCTATGTCATCAGAGGAGACCCAAATTTCAACGCACGCACCACATCTAGGTTGTGCAGCAGACGCTTTTTATGGGAAGAAGAGTTAGGACATAAAGAAGGGGCAACAATTTCTTGATTAATGTTCCTATCCGAAACAACCTTAGGAAGGAAACCCAACTTAGTACGCAGAACTACCCTATCAGAATGAAACATAAGATAAGGGGATTCACATTGCAACGCCGAGAGTTCTGAGACTCTGCGGGCAGAAGAAATTGCAACAAGAAACAAAACTTTCCAAGATAATAGCTGTTACAGAAGCATTAGTTATTTTGTTGTGAAGAAACTTATTTCCCAGCAGCAATGCCTGAACCAGCCAAGCCAGCGCCTAAGAAGGGCTCCAAGAAAACTGTAACAAGTATCATTTCATAAAGGGTTAACTCTGTTCAGTTTTGAGAAAACTATTTTCTGAGGCAGGTTTCCTAGCATATTGTGTACTGTAATTAAGTTTGTGATAAGCATTCACTGCTAGGTGATAAGAAGGACTCAATTGTTTTCTTGTGTGTACTTGTTATCTGCGGTGGCCTGTCCAAGGGCTTTGTCTAAATGTGTGATGGGGGATTTTATGCTTCCCCCCCTGGGAGTGCCCTGTGTGCATGTAACCTAAATAAAAAGCAGGCTGGGCATCCCAGTCCTCAGTTCTTGGTTGTCCCTCAATCGCAGCGTTGACTCGTTTTTGTGGGCAGAAGGGTATCCTAGCTGTACTACAGCTAAGGGGGATTATTCTACATTTGCGAGACTCATATAGAATACTATGGAAAGCAGTTTCTCCCCTCTTCAGCAATAGGAATCCAGGCTACTAAGCGGTCCATCTCTCAGCGAGACTAAGGGTAACCGTAACATTTGGCGGCAGCGGTGGGATTTTTCCTGGATTTCCTAGGAGAGGTACAGAACGGATGGAGAGCGCTTACGAAAAATTGAAGCGTACAACCCTAAAGGATTTACTTGAAAGCAGAGGGGGGTACGCCAGCAACCGGCCGAGGAGAGAGCTGATCGCAGAATTGACCGAACGGGATCAGAGCTTCACAATGGCGGAAACACCGACCACGATTAGTGACGAAAAAACCAGGATTGTTCGGGAGAGGCTCTCACTGTACGGGCCGAACCCCTCCATGGAATTGGTACAGCAGTTGATGGCGGAAGCGGACAAGGATATACGAGAGACTCGAGCCCACGAACTCAACCTAGCGAACGCACACCGCAATGCTGAAGCCCCGCAGGTAATCATCCCTGTCGAAAATGCTGGGAGGCCCAAGATACCCTATGCGGCATTTCGACCCTTCCTAGAGAGCGAGACAGGGATTGATGAATATTTGGTGGACTTCGAAAGGCAATGTGCCCTGCACCAGATTCCCAACAGGGAGTGGCCCACGATATTGTCTGGGAAACTATCCGGGCGAGCCCTGGAAGCCTTTCGTACTCTGGGTGCTGAGGAAGTGACACAGTATGAGCTAGTTAAGGAGACACTGTTGCGACGGTACGCAGTAACTCCGGACGCGTATCGCCGACAGTTTCGGGGCACGAAAAAGAAGCCTAACGATACCCATATGGAATGGGCGCACCGAATGCGGAGAGCGGCAAATCACTGGATGAGCGGAAGTAAAGCGGTGACTGGTGAGGAAATTTTACAATTGTTTCTCTTAGAACATTTTTATAATGGCATGGAACAGCAAGGGAAGGAATGGCTGCGAGACAGGCGACCTTCTACCTTAGAAGAAGCAGCCAAATTGGCCGATGAACATTATGACTCCCGTCTTCACGAACCCAGAGAGGTTTACCGTGCACCCCCTCGTGCTGAATTTCGAGCCCCGGTGCCCGCAGGGCCCGCCCGACACTCAGGACCACCCAATAACAGCTCTGAGCGTCCCAGACCGACTTGCCACCGATGCAAGCAACCAGGGCATTTCATGGCTAGCTGCCCCCTTAATACGCACCAGACACCCAGGAATTACAATTACCCCTCTGGGGCATATCGTCCGGCCCGGACCCTCTGTGTTAACCAAGAGGCCCCTATGGAGGAATATTTGGGGCCGCTTCACGAGGCGGACCCTGTATATGCTGCCTCAGATAACCGCCAGCACCATCGGCAGAAGGTATGGCTCGAGGGGCGATCTACCGAGGGATTGAGAGACACAGGGGCTACTATCACGCTGGTACAGAGTCATTTGGTGCCGGAGCACAAGCGATCTGGACAGACTGTGGCCGTTAGAGTGGCGGGGGGGGATGTGTACAAAATTCCAACAGCTAAAGTGCATCTTGATTGGGGAGCGGGAAAGGGGGCTGTGAACGTGGGCATAATGGATAATTTACCTGCCGAAGTACTACTGGGCAATGATTTGGGCCCCATGACTTCTGCCTATGCTCCAGTATGCAACAACGAGGCGGACCCAGTGACTACACGGGCCCAAGCCCGGACGGAGCGAGAACTCTCACCAGTGCGGGAGACACAGGTAAGACCTACCCCGACATTGCCTGACATGTTAGGCCCCATACCCTGGGACACCCCAGATGCTTTCGAGACAGAGTCTAAGACTGACCCGACCTTACAAAAGTACCGGGAACGAGCAGAGACCGGAGGGGGCGGGGCAGATAATGAAACATTCTTATGGGAAAAAGGGAAACTATACCGCTGGACAGAGAAAAGGGGACAGCGTAGGCGACAGCTGGTAGTGCCCCACAAATACCGTCAAGAAATCCTCAAGATAGGCCATGACATCCCCTTAGCAGGCCACCTAGCTGTAACCCGTACCCTACACCGCATTACTCACACGTTCTTTTGGCCAGGGGTACACGCCGACGTTAGAACTTACTGTAACACCTGCGATGTGTGTCAACGAGTAGGAAGGCGAGGCGATCACCCTAAAGCCCATCTAGTAAATATGCCCATTGTAGAGGAACCCTTCAGCCGGGTTGCTATTGACCTAGTGGGACCACTGGCTACCCCTAGTCCCTCCGGTAAGCGCTACATTCTTACCGTAGTGGACTACGCTACCAGGTACCCAGAGGCTGTCGCCCTATCCAACATACAAGCGGATACGGTAGCGAATGCACTAGTACAGGTGTTCTCCCGGGTAGGATTTCCAAAAGAAATCCTATCCGACCGAGGCACCCAATTTACGGCTGAATTGACCCAACAACTCTGGCAGGTTTGCAAAATTAAGTCCCTCCTGAGCTCCCCATACCACCCCCAGACGAACGGGCTGTGTGAGAGGTTCAATGGGACCCTCAAGCAAATGCTCAAGACGTTCACTCAGGAATACCGAGACTGGGAACGCTTCCTGCCGCACCTCCTTTTTGCTTATCGGGAGGTGCCCCAGGAAACGACAGGGTTCTCTCCCTTCGAGTTGCTCTACGGAAGAAAGGTACGGGGACCCCTAAACCTGATCCGGGAGCACTGGGAGGGAGAGATGGAGACTGACGGTGTCCCCATTGTGCCATACGTGCTGGAACTCAGGGACCGAATGGAGCAATTAGCCAAATCCGTGCGGGCTAATCTCCAGTCGGCCCAGAGAAGACAGAAAGTATGGTACGATCGGGGGGCCCGAAAGAGAATCTTTACCATAGGACAAAAGGTGTTAGTACTTAAGCCGGTGAAGACAGACAAATTGCAGGCGTCCTGGCAGGGCCCCTACCAGATCGTAGAGAAAAGGGGAGACACCACTTATGTGATAGCTAGCTGCCACGACAACAATCTTAGAAAGACATTCCATGTAAACATGCTCAAGGAATATTTTGAGCGACCAGAGAACGTGACGGCCATATGTTGTTCCCCTCAGGAAGGCCCCGACAGTCTACCCATTCCAGACCTATTAGAAAAGAGTCTCCCCACAGGTATAGTGGCTCAGGTTCAGATAGGAGACCGACTTAGCCCCACTGAAAGGGAGCAGCTCAACCAACTCCTACAGTCCAAACACCTCACCTTCTCCCCGAAGCCAGGGTACACTACTTTAACCACCCACCAGGTAGATACTCCGGGACAAGCTCCCTTGCGCCAGGCTCCGTACCGAATCCCCGAAGCAGTTAGGATAGGAATGAAGAAGGAGATCGATGAGATGCTCCAACTCGGGGTAATTGAGCCCTCCGATAGTCCCTGGGCCTCCCCAGTTGTCTTGGTGCCCAAGAAAGATGGGACCACCCGGTTCTGCGTAGACTATCGGAGGCTCAATGAAAAGACCGTGACGGACGCTTACCCTATGCCCAGGGTAGACGAGCTACTCGATCGTATAGCCAGGGGAAATTACCTGACCACTATTGACCTCTGCAAAGGTTACTGGCAGATTCCCCTGGCCCCGGAGGCTATCCCCAAGTCGGCATTCGTCACCCCATTCGGCTTATATCAGTTTAGGGTAATGCCGTTTGGGATGAAGAATGCCCCAGCTACATTCCAGCGCTTGGTGGATAGGCTCCTGGATGGCTTCCAGAGTTTTGCTTGCGCCTACCTGGACGACATAGCGATCCACAGTGAGTCATGGGAGGACCACTTAGCTCACATAGGAATGGTTCTGGATCAGATCCGGGCTGCTGGCCTGACTCTGAAGCCAGAAAAATGCCACTTTGGGATGGCCGAGGTACAGTACCTGGGTCACCGGGTGGGGTGTGGAAAGCAGCGACCAGAGCCGGCCAAGATAGAAGCTGTCGCCAATTGGCCCACCCCCATCACTAAGACTCAGGTCCTAGCCTTCCTGGGCACGGCAGGGTACTATAGACGGTTCGTACCAGACTACAGCACACTTGCCAAACCCCTGACTGACTTGACCAAGAAGAACTTACCTCGACAGGTCCTGTGGTCTCCCCACTGTGAAACGGCTTTCCAGGCTCTCAAAAATGCTCTAATTAACGCTCCTGTCTTGGCGGCTCCAGCCCTTAACAAACGTTTTATCGTCCACACAGATGCTTCCATGTTCGGGCTGGGAGCCGTCCTCAGCCAAGTAGGCGAAGATGGAGGGGAGCATCCAGTTGCCTACATCAGCCGGAAGCTCCTGCCCCGCGAAGTCAGCTATGCAGCGGTCGAAAAGGAGTGTTTGGCTTTGGTGTGGGCATTAAAGAAATTGACTCCCTATTTATATGGGCAGGAGTTCACTCTGGTCACCGACCATAACCCGTTGGTGTGGCTGAACCGGGTCTCTGGAGATAATGGCAGGCTATTACGTTGGAGTTTATCGTTGCAACCCTTCAATTTCACCATTACTTACAGACCTGGGAAACAGAATGGCAACGCCGACGGGTTGTCCAGACAAACCGACCTCAGCCCCGCATAACCAGCGGTCTGGACAGCCTTAGTCTGCCCCGAAAAGGGGTCAGACCGTGTCTGCCAGAGTGTTCCACAGAAAGGGAGCACTGTTACAGAAGCATTAGTTATTTTGTTGTGAAGAAACTTATTTCCCAGCAGCAATGCCTGAACCAGCCAAGCCAGCGCCTAAGAAGGGCTCCAAGAAAACTGTAACAAGTATCATTTCATAAAGGGTTAACTCTGTTCAGTTTTGAGAAAACTATTTTCTGAGGCAGGTTTCCTAGCATATTGTGTACTGTAATTAAGTTTGTGATAAGCATTCACTGCTAGGTGATAAGAAGGACTCAATTGTTTTCTTGTGTGTACTTGTTATCTGCGGTGGCCTGTCCAAGGGCTTTGTCTAAATGTGTGATGGGGGATTTTATGCTTCCCCCCCTGGGAGTGCCCTGTGTGCATGTAACCTAAATAAAAAGCAGGCTGGGCATCCCAGTCCTCAGTTCTTGGTTGTCCCTCAATCGCAGCGTTGACTCGTTTTTGTGGGCAGAAGGGTATCCTAGCTGTACTACAGCTAAGGGGGATTATTCTACATTTGCGAGACTCATATAGAATACTATGGAAAGCAGTTTCTCCCCTCTTCAGCAATAGGAATCCAGGCTACTAAGCGGTCCATCTCTCAGCGAGACTAAGGGTAACCGTAACAATAGCTTAATATCTAGGTAATGCATAGGCTCAAACGGAGCCTGTTGAAGAACTTTAAGAACAAGGTTAAGACTCCAGGGAGGAGTAACAGGTTTGAACACAGGCCTGATTCTGACTAAGGCCTGACAAAAAGATTGCACGTCCGGTATATCCGCCAGACGTTTATGTAACAAAATAGACAAGGCAGATATTTGACTTTTCAAAGAACTTGCTGATAACCCTTTCTCCAAACCCTCTTGGAGAAAAGACAAAATTCTAGGAATTCGAACTCTGCTCCAAGAGTAGCCTCTGGATTCACACCAATGCAGATATTTACGCCATATCTTGTAGTAAATCTTTCTGGTAACAGGCTTCCGAGCCTGAATCATGATCTCAATGACCACACTTAGATAAAACCACGCTTAGATAAAATTAAGCGTTCAATCTCCAAGCAGTTAGCTTCAGAGAAACTAGATTTGGGTGAAGGAAGGGTCCTTGAAGTAGAAGGTCCTTCTTCAGTGGAAGTCTCCAAGGAGGAAGAGATGCATACCAGATCCTGTGAGGCCACGCCGGTGCAATGAAGATTACCGACGCCCTCTTCCTGTTTGATTCGGGCAATGACCCGAGGAAGGAGAGCGAACAGAGGAAATAGGTATGCGAGACTGAAATTCCATGGGACCGCCAGCGCATCTATCAGTACAGCCTGAGGATCCCTCGACCTTGACCCGTACCTTGGGAGCTTGGCATTCTAACGAGATGCCATGAGATCCAGATCTGGCTGTCGCCATTTGTGAATCAAGCTGGAAAACACTTCCGGATGGAGTTCCCACTCCCCCGGGTGGAAGGTCTGTCTGCTCAGAAGATCCGCTTCCCAATTGTCCACTCCTGGAATGTGGATCGCAGATAGACAGCAGTTGTGGGTTTCCGCCCACCAAATAATCTTGGCTACCTCTGTCATGGCCAAGGAACTCCGAGTTCCCCCCTGATGGTTGATGTAAGCCACTGAAGTTATGTTGTCTGACTGGAACCTGATAAACCAGGCCGAAGCTAACTGAGGCCAGGCCAGGCGAGCATTGAAGATTGCCCTCAGCTCCAGAATGTTAATGGGGAGAACAGACTTCTCCCGAGTCCATGTCCCCTGAGCCTTTAGGGAGCCCCAGACTGCTCCCCATCCCAGCAGGCTGGGGTCCGTTGTCACAATCACCCAGGAGGGTCTGAGATAGCAGGTTCCCTCGAAGAGATGATCCAGAGACACCCACCAAAGAAGAGAATCTCTTGTTGCCTGATCTAGCTGTAATCGCGGAGACAGATCCGCATAATCAATGGAAGCTTCCACGGAGGCTGGGATGACATGTCCACCAGATCAGCATACCAAGTCCTGCGAGGCCACGCAGGGGCGATGAGTATCACTGATGCCCTCTCCTGTTTGACTCGAGCAATCACCCGGGGAAGTATAAAAAATGGAGGGAACACATAAGCTAGGCTGAAGGACCAAGGCCCTGCCAAGGAATCTATCAGCTCGACCTGGGGATCCCTGGACCTGGACCCGTATCTCGGAAGCTTGGCATTCTGACGAGATGCCATGAGATCCAACTCTGGCCTGCCCCATCTGAGAATCAGGTCGGCAAATACCTCCGGATGGAGTTCCCACTCTCCAGGATGAAATGTCTGTCTGCTCAGAAAATCTGCTTCCCAGTTTTCCACCCCTGGGATGTAGATCGCGGACAGATGGCAAGAGTGAGACTCCGACCACTGTATTATCCTGGTTACTTCTGTAATCGCTAAGGAACTTCTTGTTCCCCCCTGATGATAAATGTAGGCCACCAAGCCTGAAGCGCATTGAATATTGCTCTCAATTCTAGAATATTGATGGGAAGGAGAGACTCCGCCTGAGTCCAGACCCCCTGAGCCCTTAGGGAATTCCAGACTGCACTGGCATCCGTTGTCACTATCACCCATGAGGGTCTGCGAAAGCACGTCCCCTGGGATAGATGATCCAGCGACAACCACCATAGAAGAGAGTCCCTTGTCTACTGATCCAGATGTATTTGAGGAGACAAATTTGTATAATCTCCATTCCACTGTCTGAGCATGTTCAGTTGCAGAGGCCTGAGATGAAACTGAGCAAATGGAATGATGTCCATTGCCGCTACCATCAACCCAATTACCTCCATGCACTGAGCCACTGACGGCCGAGGATTGGTCTGAAGGGCTCGGCATGTGTTCAGAATCTTTAATTTTCTGACCTCTGTCAAAAATATTTTCATGGATAGAGTCGATTAGAGTTCCCAAGAAAGGAACCCTTGTCTGTGGAACCAGAGAACTCTTCTCCAGATTTACCTTCCACCCATGAGTCCTCAGGAAGGACAGAACAATGTCGGTATGAGACTTTGTGAGCTGATAAGACGACACCTGGATCAGAATATCGTCCAGATAAGGCACCACTGCAATGCCCCGCGGTCTCAGAACCACTAGCAGCGACCCCAGAACCTTTGTGAAAATTCTGGGTGCCGTGGCTAGACCAAAAGGAAGAGCCACGAACTGAAAATGTTTGTCCAGAAAGGCAAACCTCAGGAACTTGTGATGATCTCTGTGGATAGGAACATGAAGTTATGCATCCTTGAGATCCACTGAAGTCATAAATTGACCCTCCTGGATCAATGGAAGAATGGTACGAATAGTTTCCATCTTGAAAGACGGAACTCTGAGAAACTTGTTTAGACTCTTGAGATCTAAGATAGGTTTGAAAGTTCCCTCTTTTTTGGGAACTACAAACAGATTTGAATAAAACCCCTGTCCCTGTTCCTGTATTGGAACGGGACAAATTACTCCCATGGAGGATAGGTCTCTTACACAAAGTAAGAACGCCTCTCTCTTTATCTGGTCTACAGACAATAGAGAAAGAAGGAATCTTCCTCTGGGGGAAGAATTTTTGAATTCCAGTTTGTATCCCTCAGATACTATATCTATTGCCCAAGGATCTTGGACGTCTCTCATCCAAGGCTGGACGAAAAATGATAGTCTGCCCCCCACTAGATCCGGTCACGGATCGGGGGCCGCCCCTTCATGCTGACTTAGTGGCAGCAACAGGTTTTTTGGGTTGTTTGCCCTTGTTCCAAGCCTGGTTGGGCTGCCACGTGGACTTGGGTTGAGAATAGCCCCCCTCCTGCTTAGAGGAAGGGGGAGAGGGAGTTCCCTTGAAATTTTGAAAGGAATGAAAATTACTCTGTCGACCCCTCTGTTTGGATTTCTTATCCTGAGGGAGGAGGTGACCCTTACCTCCCGTGATGTCAGAAATAATTTCTTTCAAGTCAGGAACATACAAGGTCTTACCCTTGTAAGGGATAGCCAAAAGCTTAGTTTTGGATGACACATCGGCAGACCAGGACTTCAGCCACAAGGCCCTACGTGCTAAGATGGAAAATCCTGAGCTCTTAGCCACCAATTTAGTAATTTGCAGCGAAGCATCTGTCACAAAAGAATTAGCCAGCTTAAGGGCTTTAATTATGTCCTGTATCTCTTCCAAAGGAGTCTCAGTTTTAAGGGACTCCTCCAGAGCATCAAACCAATAAGAAGCCGCTGTGGTAACCGTGACGATGCAGGCTGCCGGTTGTAAAAGTAACCCTTGATGAACATAAATTTTTTTAAGAAGACCCTCTAATTTCTTATCCATAGGGTCCTTAAAAGCACAACTATCCTCAATAGGGATAGTAGTTCGTTTAGCCAAAGTGGAAATAGCACCTTCCACCTTAGGCACTGTCTGCCAAGAAGTCCTGATAGAATCCGCTATGGGATACATCTTCCTGAAAACGCGAGAAGGAGAGAATGGTATACCTGGACTCTCCCATTCCTTAGCAATAATTTCCGAAGTTCTCTTGGGAACTGGAAAAACATCTGAATAAGAAGGGACTTCTAGATATCTGTCCAACTTACTCAATTTTTCTGGAGGGACCACGATTGAATCGCAGTCATCCAGAGTCACCAAAATCTCCTTCAATAGCAGGCGGAGGTGTTCCAGTTTAAACCGGAAAGAAATTACTTCTGAATCCGTCGGTAGCAGGGCACTATCCGATTCAGAAAGCTCCCCTTCAGATAGGGGCTCCAATTCTGATCCCTGTAAAGGCATTTCTGACCTCGCAATTAAAGCATCCGAAGTCGTATTAGCCACGAGGTCGTCCTTCCTCCTACGTTTGCCTTGCAGGACGGGAAAGGCAGACAACGCTTCAGAAAGAGTAGAGGACATAACAGTTGCTAGGTCCTTTAGAGTAAATGCAGGTGAAACTGCAGAGGTACTGGACTGTGCCTGGGTAGGCGTTAGGGACTGTGACGCTTGGGGAGAAAGATGTGGCATACCCTGATTCTCATCGTTAGAACCTTGAGAAGCATCCGCCTTATTTAAATCTGTATCAAAAAACATTTGCTCCCTAAATAGTAAAGCCCTCTCAGTACACGAGAGGCAAAAAGTAATGGGAGGTTCCACATGTGCAGTCAAACATAATGAACATGTAACAGTCATATCCATGTTAGCATAAGTAGTAGACTTGATCTTGCCCAGCAACTAATGTGTTAATAAACAGCTCTAATAAAAAGGGCAGCTGTAATGTTAACAGTTGATCATCAAATGACAGATGATACCCAAATTAAGTTAAATTAACATGAAGACATCAGAGGGAAATAAAAAAACAAAATTTATGCTTACCTGATAAATTCCTTTCTCCTGTAGTGTAGTCAGTCCACGGGTCATCCATTACTTATGGGATTATTACTCCTCCCTAACAGGAAGTGCAAGAGGATCACCCAAGCAGAGCTGCTATATAGCTCCTCCCCCCTACGTCATATCCAGTAATTCGACCAAAACCAAACGAGAAAGGAGAAACTATAGGGTGCAGTGGCGACTGGAGTATAATTTAAAATTTAGGCCTGCCATAGAAACAGGGCGGGCCGTGGACTGACTACACTACAGGTGAAAGGAATGTATCAGGTAAGCATAAATTTTGTTTTCTCCTGTTAAGTGTAGTCAGTCCACGGGTCATCCATTACTTATGGGATACCAATACCAAAGCTAAAAGTACACGGATGACGGGAGGGACAGGCAGGATCTTTATACGGAAGGAACCACTGCCTGAAGAACCTTTCTCCCAAAAACAGCCTCCGAAGAAGCAAAAGTGTCTAATTTGTAAAATTTGGAAAAAGTGTGAAGTGAAGACCAAGTCGCAGCCTTGCAAATCTGTTCAACAGAGGCCTCATTTTTAAAGGCCCAAGTGGAAGCCACAGCTCTGGTAGAATGAGCTGTAATTCTTTCAGGAGGCTGCTGTCCAGCAGTCTCATAGGCTAAACGTATTATACTACGAAGCCAGAAGGAGAGAGAGGTAGCCGAAGCCTTTTGACCTCTCCTCTGTCCAGAATAGACGACAAACAGGGAAGAAGTTTGTCGAAAATCTTTAGTTGCCTGCAAATAAAATTTCAGGGCACGGACAACGTCCAGATTGTGCAGAAGTCGTTCCTTCTTTGAGGAAGGATTAGGGCACAATGAAGGAACAACAATCTCTTGATTGATATTCCTGTTAGTGACTACCTTAGGTAAGAACCCAGGTTTAGTACGCAGAACTACTTTGTCTGAATGGAAAATCAGATAAGGAGAATCACAATGTAAGGCAGATAACTCAGAGACTCTTCGAGCCGAGGAAATAGCCATTAAAAACAGAACTTTCCAAGATAACAGCTTGATATCAATAGAATGAAGGGGTTCAAACGGAACACCCTGTAAAACGTTAAGAACTAAGTTTAAGCTCCATGGTGGAGCAACAGTTTTAAACACAGGCTTAATCCTGGCCAAAGCCTGACAAAAAGCCTGAACGTCTGGAACTTCTGACAGACGTTTGTGTAAAAGGATGGACAAAGCTGAGATCTGTCCCTTTAACGAACTAGCGGATAAACCCTTTTCTAAACCTTCTTGTAGAAAAGACAATATCCTAGGAATCCTAACCTTACTCCATGAGTAACTCTTGGATTCGCACCAATGCAAGTATTTGCGCCATATTTTATGGTAAATTTTCCTGGTAACAGGCTTTCTAGCCTGTATCAAGGTATCAATCACTGACTCCGAGAATCCACGCTTTGATAGAATCAAGCGTTCAATCTCCATGCAGTCAGCCTCAGAGAAATTAGATTTGGATGTTTGAAAGGACCCTGCACCAGAAGGTCCTGTCTCAGAGGTAGAGACCATGGTGGACAGGACGACATGTCCACTAGGTCTGCATACCAAGTCCTGCGTGGCCACGCAGGCGCTATTAGAATCACCGATGCTCTCTCCTGTTTGATCCTGGCAATCAATCGAGGAAGCATCGGAAATGGTGGAAACACATAAGCCATGTTGAAGACCCAAGGTGCTGTCAGAGCATCTATCAGAACCGCTCCCGGGTCTCTGGACCTGGATCCGTAACAAGGAAGTTTGGCGTTCTGGCGAGACGCCATGAGATCCAGATCTGGTTTGCCCCAACGTCGAAGAATTTGGGCAAAGACCTCCGGATGAAGTTCCCACTCCCCCGGATGAAAAGTCTGGCGACTCAGATAATCCGCTTCCCAGTTCTCCACGCCTGGGATGTGGATCGCTGATAGGTGGCAAGAGTGAGACTCTGCCCAGTGAATTATCTTTCAGACTTCCATCATTGCTAGGGAACTCCTTGTCCCTCCCTGATGGTTGATGTAAGCCACAGTCGTGATATTGTCCGACTGAAATCTGATGAACCTCAGAGTTGCTAACTGAGGCCAAGCCAGAAGGGCATTGAAAACTGCTCTTAATTCCAGAATATTTATGGGAAGGAGACTCTCCTCCTGAGTCCAAGATCCCTGAGTCTTCAGGGAATTCCAGACAGCGCCCCAACCTATCAGGCTGGCGTCTGTTGTTACAATCGTCCAATCTGGCCTGCTGAAGGGCATCCCCTTGGATAGGTGTGGCCGAGAGAGCCACCATAGAAGAGAATTTCTGGTCTCTTGATCCAGATTCAGCATAGGGGACAAATCTGAGTAATCCCCATTCCACTGACTTAGCATGCACAATTGCAGTGGTCTGAGATGCAGGCGTGCAAAGGGTACTATGTCCATTGCCGCTACCATTAAGCCGATTACCTCCATGCATTGAGCCACTGACGGGTGTGGAATGGAATGAAGGGCCCGGCAAGCATTTAGAAGTTTTGTTAACCTGACCTCTGTCAGATAAATCTTCATTTCTACAGAATCTATAAGAGACCCTAAGAAGGGAACTCTTGTGAGTGGCAATAGAGAACTCTTTTCTTCGTTCACTTTCCACCCATGTGACCTTAGAAATGCCAGTACAAACTCTGTATGAGACTTGGCAGTTTGGAAACTTGACGCTTGTACCAGAATGTCGTCTAGGTACGGAGCTACCGATATTCCTCGCGGTCTTAGTACCGCCAGAAGAGAACCCAGAACCTTTGTAAAGATTCTTGGAGCAGTAGCTAACCCGAAGGGAAGAGCTACAAACTGGTAATGCCTGTCTAAGAAGGCAAACCTTAGATACCGGGAAATGATCTTTGTGAATCGGTATGTGAAGGTAGGCATCTTTTAAATCCACTGTGGTCATGTACTGACCCTTTTGGATCATGGGTAAGATTGTCCGAATAGTTTCCATTTTGAACGATGGAACTCTTAGGAATTTGTTTAGGATCTTTAAATCCAAGATTGGTCTGAAGGTTCCTTCTTTCTTGGGAACCACAAACAGATTTGAGTAAAACCCTTGTCCGTGTTCCGACCGCGGAACCGGGTGGATCACTCCCATTAGTAAAAGATCTTGTACACAGCGTAGAAACGCCTCTTTCTTTATCTGGTTTGTTGACAACCTTGAAAGATGAAATCTCCCTTTTGGAGGAGAAGTTTTGAAGTCCAGAAGATATCCCTGAGATATGATCTCCAACGCCCAGGGATCCTGGACATCTCTTGCCCAAGCCTGGGCGAAGAGAGAAAGTCTGCCCCCTACTAGATCCGTTTCCGGATTGGGGGCCCTCACTTCATGCTGTCTTAGGGGCAGCAGCAGGTTTTCTGGCCTGCTTGCCCTTGTTCCAGGTCTGGTTAGGTTTCCAGACCTGTCTGTAGCGAGCAACAGTTCCTTCCTGTTTCGGAGCAGAGGAAGTTGATGCTGCTCCTGCCTTGAAGTTACGAAAGGCACGAAAATTAGACTGTCTAGCCCTTGGTTTGGCTCTGTCTTGAGGCAGGGCATGGCCCTTACCTCCAGTAATGTCAGCGATAATTTCTTTCAAACCGGGCCCGAATAATGTCTGCCCTTTGAAAGGTATGTTAAGCGATTTAGAAGTCACATCAGCTGACCAGGATTTTAGCCACAGCGCTCTGCGCGCCTGAATGGCGAATCCGGAATTCTTAGCCGTAAGTTTAGTTAAATGTACTACGGCATCAGAAATAAATGAATTAGCTAGCTTAAGGGCTTTAAGCTTGTGTGTAATCTCATCCAATGGAGCTGTGTCAAGAGTCTCTTCCAGAGACTCAAACCAGAATGCCGCCGCAGCCGTGACAGGCGCAATGCATGCAAGGGGTTGCAATATAAAACCTTGTTGAACAAACATTTTCTTAAGGTAACCCTCTAACTTTTTATCCATTGGATCTGAAAAGGCACAGCTATCCTCCACCGGGATAGTGGTACGCTTAGCTAAAGTAGAAACTGCTCCCTCCACCTTAGGGACCGTTTGCCATAAGTCTCGTGTGGTGGCATCTATTGGAAACATCTTTCTGAATATAGGAGGGGGTGAGAAAGGCACACCGGGTCTATCCCACTCCTTGTTAACAATTTCAGTAAGTCTTTTAGGTATAGGAAAAACGTCAGTACACGTCGGTACCGCAAAATATTTATCCAACCTACATATTTTCTCTGGGATTGCAATCGTGTTACAATCATTCAGAGCCGCTAACACCTCCCCTAGTAATACACGGAGGTTCTCAAGCTTAAATTTAAAATTTGAAATGTCTGAATCCAGTTTATTTGGATCAGATCCGTCACCCACAGAATGAAGTTCTCCGTCTTCATGTTCTGCAAATTGTGACGCAGTATCAGACAAGGCCCTAGCATTATCAGCGCACTCTGTTCTCACCCCAGAGTGGTCTCGTTTACCCCTAAGTTCTGGCAATTTAGATAAAACTTCAGTCATAACATTAGCCATGTCTTGTAAAGTGATTTGTAATGGCCGCCCTGATGTACTTGGCGTTACAATATCACGCATCTCCTGAGCGGGAGATGCAGGTACTGACACGTGAGGCAAGTTAGTCGGCATAACTTTCCCCTCGTTGTCTGGTGAATTTTCCTTAACATGTACAGATTGGCTTTTATTTAAAGTAGCATCAATGCAATTAGTACATAAATTTCTATTGGGCTCCACATTGGCCTTTGAACATATTGCACAAAGAGATTCCTCTGTGTCAGACATGTTTAAACAAACTAGCAATTAGACTAGCAAGCTTGGAAAATACTTTTCAAATGAATTTACAAGCAATATAAAAAACGTTACTGTGTCTTTAAGAAGCACACAAAAAAACTGTCACATTGGGATAACAATGAACCGGTTTAGTTATAGCAATTAATTTTTCACATGAAATGCATTAATTTAGCAAAGGATTGCCCCATTAGCAAATGGATTATTAACCCCTTAATACCAAAAAACGAATAACAAATAAAATATATATACGTTTTTATCACAGTCAAAGCACAGTCTCACAGGTCTGCTGTGAGTGATTACCTCCCTCAAACTAGTTTTGGAGACCCCTGAGCTCTGTAGAGACGTCCTGGATCATGCAGGGAGAATAAGGAAGACTGTGACTGAATTATTAATGCGTAGTAAAAGCGCCAAAATAGGCCCCTCCCACTCATAATACAGCAGTGGGGAAGCTCAGTAAACTGATTTTATTCAAAATAAACGACAGCCAAGTGGAAAATAATGCCCATACATTTTTCACCAAGTACCTCAGATAGAAAAACGATTAACCTGCCAGTAAACGTTTTAAATATATGAAATGATAATAAAAGCCTGTTGCTAGTCGCTATCCCTGCAGAAAGGCTATAAGTTATATGTATACAGTATTTTCTTAGTGAAGTGCCATTCCCCAGAAATACTTTAGTGCCAACATACATACATAACAGCCTGATACCAGTTGCTACTACTGCATTTAAGGCTGTACTTACATTATATTGGTATTAGCAGTATTTTCTCAGTTAATTCCATTCCTTAGAAAATAATATACTGCAACATACCTCTTTGCAGGTGAACCCTGCCCGCTGTCCCCTGTTCTGAAGTTACCTCGCTCCTCAGAATGGCCGAGAACAGCAAATGGATCTTAGTTACGTCCGCTAAGATCATACACAAACTCAGGTAGATTCTTCTTCTAATACTGCCTGAGAAGAAACAACACACTCCGGTGCTGTTTAAAACAACAAACTTTTGATTGAAGAAATAAAAACTAAATTTAGTAACCACACTCCTCTCACACATCCTATCTATTAGTTAGGTGCAAGAGAATGACTGGATATGACGTAGGGGGGAGGAGCTATATAGCAGCTCTGCTTGGGTGATCCTCTTGCACTTCCTGTTAGGGAGGAGTAATAATCCCATAAGTAATGGATGACCCGTGGACTGACTACACTTAACAGGAGAAATACGATCAAGTATATTGCTTAGAAAAAAAGCGGATCGTTAAACTAGCCTCTGCCGCCTCAACAGCTCTGCTGAGGCGCCTACCTGCCCCCTCGAAGTTGTCTCCGCTTTTCACACACACTGCCTAAGACCGTTTGCTCTAAAACATAAGACCATACGGTCCCAGCAGAGAAGAAGCTCCAATCACACTCTCATCTGTTGCAGCAATCCGGAAATGAAGTAACGCGGCATCCAGAGCGCGGGAGAAAAACCCCGCCCTTCGTGGGCATCACTAAGTCCCCACGTCATAGAGATTGGGCCTTCAAGAACCGCGAGCCGTATGTCGCTGCATCGTAGTGAAACGTCCATGCGGTCTAAGTACACTGAAGCCTCACACATCTTTCTAAGAGGCGCATATATTAAAAATCAAGCGGTTTGCAAGTGACATCCAAACACCGGGTTCACACAAACACCGGAGGCAAGCTCCGCTTTTAGGCAGACATAATAAACTAATCCCCCAGCGTCAGCCCAGTCTATAAGCGCTCCCACATACATAAATGTGTCCTGAGCGTTCCAAACTATCCACCCCCACCACATCCTCCTTAACCCTTGAATGGAGGTCTTGGGTAAAAATAGGGGCTTACAGACAGAAGGTAGCAGCGACTCCTGAGTTAAGTCTGTCCCAGAAAAAAAGAGCTGCACATACCTTGTTGCTGATCGACAGCATGAATCGTCCCACAGCTACAAAGAAGTCCTCATTATCTTCTTGACATTCTGTGGAGACATACAGGGCCTTAGTTAGAATGTCTAAGACCATTTTGAGAAGGGCAGCATACAGTACGGGAGGCGCAGTGAGAAATGAATCCCACCAGTTCCCAATGCCTTAAAGCCACCTGCAGCTCTGCTAACAAGAGGCTGACCAGGTCCTGGCTACACCCTGTAGTAAAATAGTACTCACTGGCACCATTTAAAAATGAAAAACTCTTGATTGAAGAAACTAAACTAAAACCTCACTTTACCTCTTCCTATTCTAACACAGACAAAGAGAATGACTGGGGTGGGAGGGAAGGGAGGAGCTATATATACAGCTCTGCTGTGGTGCTCTTTGCCTCCTCCTGTTGACCAGGAGGCAATATCTCATAAGTAAGGATGAAATCCGTGGACTCATCGTATCTTGTAAAAGAAAAAATATATATTTTGAAGTTATTCAGAAGTTTCTCTTCTAAATATAAAAGAGCAGCGATTAGACAGGTTTATTTTATTTTGTGTGCTTATACTGAAGTTACCATGACATATACAGACGTATTACTGCCCCTTACAAACCTGACAAAGGAAGAGTTAATCTGCATATGAACCTCAGTTGTTCCATAAATGTCCAGATCCCAGTAAGCACATTTACAAGCGCACTGAGGCGCACTTACCTTGTAAACTGCATCAGTGTGAGAGTCTGGAGTAATCCCTGTCCTCGCTATCAACGGATCATCGGTCTGACTTATGTCCCAAACCGCCACCTCTCCACTAAACAGTCCTCCTGCAGGGGAGTAAATAAAACATAGCATCAGTAACTGCCGGTCTTCCATATACACACAAATATTTGGGTAATATGTAGCTTAAGGTAGGATAGATATTAACTCTTAGGGTGTCAAAGTTGACCATAACCCAGCAAAGTAGTGTAATACAGTCAAGGGTTAACGCTAATCCTATGTACTATTCTGATCAATGCTAGCTTGGCACTAACATTCTAAATACAAATGCATTAGCATGAACACAGCGAAACGTAATCACAGTAAAGCCAAGATTTTATACACAGAACCTCCCAACTCCATAATGTAACCACCAGGTCTGCAAACTATAAAGGCGAGTGATTTGCAGTTTTCACTATTAAAAAAATTATTAAATTATTATTAAAAAAAAGTTATTTGTGCTTAACAAATAAATTATTTTCTTTAATGATGGCGAGAGTCCACAACAACAGTTAAAGTGACAGTCTAGTCCAAAATAAACTTTCCTGATTCAGATAGAGAATGTAATTTTAAACAATTTTCCAATTTACTTTTATCACCAATTTTATCAACCACTAGAGGGTGTTAGTTCATGTGTGTCATATAGATAACACTGTGCTCACGCACGTGGAGTTCCAGGGAGCCAGCTCTGATTGGCTAAAATGGATGTCTGTCAAAAGAACTGAAATAAGGGGGCAGCTTGCAGAGGCTTAGATAAAAGATAATTACAGAGGTAAAAAGTGTATTAATTATAACTGTGTTGGTTATGCAAAACTAGGGAATGGGTAATAAAAGGATCATCTATCTTTTTTTATTTTCAAAAGAGCTTTATTTAGATCAAATGAGCATACACGTCATGAATTGAATGTACAAAACATACATTGAGAGTGTTACATTCATATGTCATATATTACAACTTTAGCACATAAGATCACTCTCTTTAAATCAGTGCACTTCTTGTTTGGTCCCAATATTAACTGTGAAGACCTCTCTTGGGTCTTTAACAAAATCACTACTAAACTATATTGGGCGTATATAGGAATAGGGTTTGATAGGGAAACTGAGGGAAAGTGAAGTAAAAAGTTATGTTATTCTAGGTGATGTGGAATAGATATATATTTGGCCAAAATTGAACAGACTCAAACTAGAATTAAAACTAAAACTAGGTTACTTATAGGAAGCACTTTGTGCTTGTTATAAATTGGATGAAAGTTATCTGTGGGGAATATAAAGAATGTAAATGGGTATACTTGGAAATAGACACGTGCATGGCGAAAAAATTCGGTTCGGATCGATTCAGAATTTTTCGAAGTTCGGTTCGGATCTATTCGAATTCTGAAAATTTTTAATCGATTCGTTTCGGATTCATTCGGATTCGAAGAAATTCGGCTGGATTCGGTTCGATTCGGAAATTCGGTAAGTGTTAGGTGGGATTAGACTAGTATTATGTACTGTATATTAGGTGTAACCCATAGCAGAGTGATATAACCTAATATACTGTACAATACTAGTGTAATCCATGGCCATCCGAATTTACCAAATAAATCCAAAGTAATTCGGATTTATTCGCGAAATTCAACAGTATTTTAATTCGGAAATTCGGTTCGATCCGTATCGCCGACTTTTCCGAATTTCCGAATCGAACCGAACCGAATTGCACATATCTACTTGGAAATATATTGTTATATCTAGGGTTATGAGACAAGGGTAGTATAATTAATCTTCAAGGTATTTCTCATTAATCAGCATTCTATATTAGAGTGATGTCAATATCTAGCTGATATGAGAGTATAAAAGTATAAGCACGGAATTGGGGAGATTTATTTATTCCATTAGGATAGATACAGAACAGTTATGCATTAAGCTGTTTTATTTTTTATCAATGCTCTGAGATAAAGTGTTAATGCCCTCTAATGTGTATGACAGAATATAAGTAACTCATATTTTAAAATAAGGTTTTACACAGCTTGGGGGTTAAATTAAGGCACAAGTTGTCTACTCTGCCCTTTATAGGCCCCGGCCGCAGGCCACATGAAAGGGGTTATGTATAATTCAAACCGCCAAGCATTATTTATCTGCTATGATGCATTAAACATTGAAAATATCATTAGAGGAAACAACATCACTCTCTATGCACTTATTAAACAGCTGAGAATTTTAACCTTTATCTACATAGGGTATTATATATATTTAAACAATATAGAAATTGATAACTAGAATTATTTATTCCCTTATCATTATTTCCAGACATGTTGTGAAGCTTACATACCCATTGTTATTAACTTGTTAGGCAAACAAAGAAAGACTAAACTTAAAACACTTCAGAACCAAAAATCAACTCAAGATTTAGCATATACGTACTGAATTTAACTTTATTTTTTTGAGTGTGGCTTTAGCTGGATGTCTTTATTATCAGTCCCCAGATTTTCCCTGTCGGCTAGCATCAATCATTGTAAAGTCTAGGAAGTTTCTTTGTGAGGACTGGATATGGCGTGTTATATAAGTCAATAGTCCCACCTGTGAATCCGGTTTCGTTGTTTGCACGGGTTGTCGGCATCGTGTTGTTATGCCTATTGTAGAAGTCGCTACTTTGGGCGCCATGTTCTTTAAAAATTGTCCTCCATTTTGTTGCAATTCGGCCCAGCGATATCGGTTGACCGGGAGCCCCCAACATGCTCCTTTGGGAGCGCAGTTTGCACTGGGATCTGGTCTGTCTGCTGAGACCGATTTGGGATTTTAACTGGTGCCAATGTTTGAGTTGTGGTGTTAGTCAGGAAGTGTCCTCCGTTGTCGAGGTGCATAAGAACTAGACTTGCAGTTTTATCAGGTATGCTACCCGGATCAGATATAGACACCGTTATCTGATGAGGCTTTCCATGGCGAGGAATGTAGCTTTGTGGTTTTGCAGGGTTCTTGTGATGATCTGTGTTCGTTGTTATAAAAGCTGTAGGGTTGGCGCCATTTTGATTGTCAGCATCAGGGGATCTTTCCCGGCAAGTGTTTAGTGTACTGCTAGTGCAGATTTTCTTTATCATATGGTGCTTTTTCAAGAAGTATCTCTATGATTCTTTCCAGCCTTTCAAAAGGTGATGCGGAGTGGGTTTGTGATTCCATTTCTCCTGTGTAGGCTATAAATGAATATGAAGCGTATAGATTTTGCATGCAGCTCTTCCCCTCTTCGGTTGTGTGATTTTCCGTATATTTTAATTATAAGGATGAGGATGCAGTGTAACCTTACTGTTGTTTTGATATGTTCGATTAGGGCTGAACTTTGCAATTGTATAGTAAGCAAATTACTGGGATATAACTATAGGATGCCTCCTATAATCGGCGGATTAGTTAGAGATCGATTGGAGCGCAAGAGAATTGAGACCACTCAGTATCACTGTTCGGACACGCCCCACTATCTATCTTTTTAAATAATAAAAAAAATCTGGTTTAGACTATCCCTTTAAGGCAGGTATGTTCCTTATCAGGCACTGCAGCATGCAGACGTTTCCTGCCAAAAGCAGCCCTGTAGAGCGATACACGTTAAAGTCGTAGAATTTTGTAAAATGATGTTATGAATACCAAGAAGTCTCATTTCTGAAGGCTCAAGAAATTGCAACTGCTCTAGTGAAATGAACAGAAATGCACTCACTGGGAGTCTTCCCAACAACCAGGTACCCTATATAAATCAAGCGTCTAGTGTAACTGATGTAGCTTTCTGACCCTTACGAGGTCCAGAAAAAATAATGAAGAAAAAAAAAAAAATCCTATGTGGCTTCAACATAGAATTTCAAGATTCTCACAACATCCAGGCTGTAAAGAAGTCGTAACTACATTAGGAAGAAAAGAACAGCCTCATCCTGATGAAAAATCAGGAAAGGAGGATTGAAGAAATGGTCAGGAGAAAGAGAACCATCCAGGATAACAGTTGAAATTCTAAACCACCCATGGGTTCAAATGGAAGAGCTTGAAATACCTTCAAATCCATCTTAACATAAAATAGAGGAGAAACTGATTGAATTGATGGTCTGATCCTCAAATTTAGTGTTTAGAGATCCTAATGCAAGAAAGGTGCTTGAGAAATAAGTTCCTTTCTGAGAGGAAGGCTCCAAGGCAGGCACATGGACATTTGGATCAGATCTGCATACCAAGTCCTGCAAGGCCAACCCAGGGTAATCAGAATTACTGAAACTTGTTCTTCCTCCTAATTGTTCACTCACGGAATATGACATTTCTTTCATTGAGAGGGAACAGAGAGTTCCATCCTGGTGATTGATATACTGTATGCTACTGATGTGACATTGGGGCCGATTTACCATCTGTCGGACGGACATCGCTGAATTGTTGAACTGCTTGTGCAATGCCGCCCCCTGTAGATTCAGGGTGTCAATCAGAAACAGGAATATTGGGGCCGATACAAGGCTTGTTAAATCTGCCCCATTGTCTGATTGAAGGAGAAAAAAGGATTCTTGCCTGAGGTTGGGCCAACTCTGAAGGCCCTTGAAGATTGCACAGAGTTCTAGAATGTTTATTGGTAACCCCACATCCAGAGGCAAAACAGCTGAAGAATTGCTTTACTACAGAGATTCCCTGAGCTTTCTCCAGTCAGTAATACTCCTAGAACCTTTGTAAAAACTCCTGGCATCCTACTATGCAATAATGAAAAGGTTGGTGTAAAACCCCTGGATATGCTCCATCCTAAAATTAAAGGACACTTCTTCAGTCACTGCTTCAGTGGTAAAGTCCTGAGTTTCTAAAATCCATATTCAGAGGAAGAAACAATATATTCAGAAGTAACCTTCTTCTCTGGGGGATATTTATTAGGGTCACTAAAGGCATGTGGTGGATCTCCTTCTGCCCCTTACATGCATCTGAGTTTAAGTGCTAGAGGCACAACAGCCATCAAGTCAGTAATAGAAAAGTGGATGTATTATTAAAACTTGGGAGAAAATTTCTTAGAAACTCATTGGGTATAGACTTGGTAGGCTGTAGACCCCTAAACACTATAATTTAAATGAAGTGTTGCTATACCCCGTCTAGTGTTAGACATTGACTCAGCACGAGATACACTAATGAGCAGAGGGGGGGGGGACACAAGAGCATCCTTACATAACAAACATAACTGTAGAGTTTATTTAACAGTGGATCACCTTCCAGAGGGTCAGTGTATTGCCCAGAGACTTAAGCTGCACCGGTTTGCTCTATTATTAATTATGAAGAAAACAGTAAGGATAGATGCTGAATATCGGAGACAAATGGGAGCACATAAATAGTATAAAGACACACAAATACTGAATTCCAGATGGGTTAAACAAATATAATACTAGGACAATGTACAACTGATATCCAGTAAGGGTTCCGATAATTGCATCGATTGGTCGCCAATGAACAGGGAGCGGCATAACACAAGCATTTTCCTAGAAATGCTTGTGCAATGTTAAATACGCTGTTGGCATTTTGCGAAGTCGAGCAGACAGCGAATTATGTCAGTTCGACTATTAATAAATCGACCTCCATTATGAGGACATGCTACATTATTAGAGACTGTAGGTTGTAATTAATGTGCAAACACTCTGGACTCCCAGTCAACATACTGTACATTCCCATACTTGTGAAACATCAGCTTGCCAAGAACTCCTGTGTATCCTTAGGTGAACAATTTCATTGACTTATGTTGCACAATTATCCCTCGAAAAGGATAAGATTACAAGTGAAGCGTTTTTTTGTGCGAGATTTCTAGTGTAAATTGCACTCATGTGAAACTGCTACCGTGAGTATATTGAAAGCATCGGAGCGTTTGTTTTACAAGTAAAAAGTTAAGTTTTCCCACTCAAGCGTTTGTATTACTTGAGCGCTACTTACCAGAGCTGAAAGTAAACCGTGACTCCCATTGTGAAGTTACCAGAAACCTACTAATTGCACTTTATACAAATCACTAATACAATAACCATTCAGCAGGAATATCCCTTAAAGGGACAGTATACACTCATTTTCATATAACTGCATGTAATAGACACTACTATAAAGAATAAGATGCACAGATACTGATATAAAAATCCAGTATAAAACAGTTTAAAAACTTACTTAGAAGCTGTCAGTTTGGCTCTGTTGAAAAGGCAGCTGGAAAGCCCACTGCAAGTGGCAAATAAGACACTCCCCCTCCCCCCTCCCCCTTCTTTTGCATATGAAAAGACCCTTTACACAAACAGGAGCAAGCTGGAGAAGGTAGCTGACGGTATTCTCATAAAACTTTGGGGCTTGGTTAGGAGTCTGAAACTCAGAGCAATGCTATTTAAAAATAAGCAAAACTAAACATTTATTTAAAAAAAAACCTTTATGGGCTATATAAATAGATCATCTACAAAACATTATGCAAAGAAAAAAATGAGTGTATAATGTCCCTTTAAGTGTTTACATCAATACCATTGTACAGTGTGAAAGGACAATAGCAATTTACATGTGTGAAATTAACCATTTCACTTCCAAAAGATTAATTAAATTTGTAATGTTTATTATACTTTTTTTTTTTTTTACTGTTTAAAATAAATAAATAAGTGGGACGTGTCTCAACAGCGATCTAAAGTGGTCGCACTTTCCAGAGCTCCAATGGAAACTCTACTAATCCGTTGATTACAGGAGTAATCCTACAGCCATCCCACTCACATTATACCCAGCACGGTTTCATTACATCCTTGTGATACACATGTTTAATATTACGCTGTATTTTTTAAACTGAAGCAAGGAATCAGACTTAAGAGGCCTAGCGCAGCGGCACATAGTAGGCGACGCTACCCCCTTGGGATTCCGAGGTATTTTGCTACAACTGTTCACACATCTCTCTGCACAGATCTATTAGTTATTGATCACAACAATCAAATACAAAAGAAGGGAAGAAAATCTGTCACAAAACGGGAACATGATGCAAAAAAGCAATCAAATTAGCCAAAATTGAAAATGAAAGATTAATGGCAAAGGATTCTAAGTCTAACCCTAAAAGGTTTTTTAAGTACATAAATTGCAAAAAATCTAAGAAAGACAATATAGGTACATTAAAATGCGTGGAGGATAGCATGATTAACAGTGACAGGGAGAAGGCTGAGATACTAAACCAGTTATTTTCTTCAGTATACACAAGAGAGGAACCAATGGGAGATACTTTGAAACAAACTAGAGCATACAAGCCCATACCATTAACTGGGTTATCTCTAAAGGATATCAGGAAAAAAATGGGATAATACTAAGGTAAATAAAACGCCAGGCCCAGATCGAATACACCCAAGGATTTTACAGGAATTTAGCACTGTTATATACAAACTTCTACTACTTTTCAAGACTGGCGTAAAGCTGATGTGGCGCCACTTTTAAAAAAGGGAAGCAGGGCTGATCCAGAAAGCTATAGGCCAGTTAATCTGACATTGATAGTGGGGAAGATACTTGAAGGGATTATATTGATCAGTATATTTGTTTAAACAAGATTAGGAGTTCAAATCAGCATGGTTTTATGAGAAATAGATCATGTTTAACTAATCTAGTATTCCAATGTTGAAGGTATACAGCACTTTAGTATCCAGTGGTGCACGGTGTAGGGGGACAGCTGCAATCTCCCCTGGTCATCAGAAATACTCTTGTAGTAACACCAGCACCAATATCTTGGTATAAACTTTTATTTGGTTACATAAAAAACAGCGACGTTTCGTGGCAAACCCACTTAATCATGCTAATTGTATAACACTATTCACACTTCTTTTAAACCTCTTTTAGCGCCAAAAAGGCTTCAGTGTGGGTGTCATCACACCCCCTAGTGGATACAAGATAATGTACAATGTATATACAAATTAAAAACAATGTAACTGACTAAACAAATTATCGGATGTGCAACAATGTGTTATGACTTTTTTAACTATGGCAATGTTTACATCTCTTGTTGTATCCATAGTAAACAATTGTTTAGTCAGTTACATTGTTTTTAATTTGTATATACATTGTACATTATCTTGTACAATTACACCCTCTGTAACCTGACGTGATCACTGAAATACATCTTGATTGGAGAATATGACCATATATTGCTGGGAATAAAAGCACTTTTTAATTTGCTAATCTAATCAGTACTTGTTAGACATAATCTGACATAGGAAGCTCATGTTTACATTAAGCAAATACAGGTAGCCCTCAGTTTACGCCGGGGTTAGGTTCCAGAAGGAATGGTTGTAAATTGAAACCGTTGTAAATTGAAACCCAGTTTATAATGTAAGTCAATGAGAAGTGAGGGAGATAGGTTCCAGGCCCCTCTCAAAATTGTCATAAGTAACACCCAATACATTAATTTAAAGCTTTGAAATGAAGACTTTAAATGCTAAACAGCATTATAAACCTAATAAAATAATCACACAACAAAGAATATATAATTAAACTAAGTTAAATGAACAAAACCATTTGCTAAACAGCATTATAAACCTAATACAATAATCACACAACACAGACTTCACTTGCATTTTTCTGCAAACAGTTCTTTCTATGCATTTCAATCTGGACTGATTTATAGACAGGAAGATCTTGTTCCTTTGAAATCTGCTTGATAGCTCAGGTCTGGTTAAACTGATTAATTTCAGCTTGCTTGGCTTTGCTGCAACACAAGCGGACAGCTCCACCTACTGGCTATTTTAATAAATGCACTGCTTCTCAATGCTTTTCAATAGCAGTCACATGACTGGAAAAAAGGTTGTTATTCTGAAACGGTGTAAATTGAACAGTTGTAAAACGAGGGCCACCTGTATTAGAAATAAAGAGACACAGTGACACGTACCAGCTACAAGTGACGGCTGGGAGGGGTGAAAGGCGACACACATAACTGAACTAGGGACATCTATTATGACATCGGGGCGATTTGGGTTTAAGCCTCTCCGATCCAAATTCCAGGTACAGATGTAGGATTTTTCTGTGCTCCAGTCTCCGTCACCCATCCTAAAAGTGTTAAATAATCAGATGAACAAATAGTGCAGGGTCCTCAGCTGGAATATAAACAAATATATCTGCGTATGATTTAACCCCTTAATGACCACATCACTTTTCCATTTTCTGTCCGTTTGGGACCAAGGCTATTTTTACATTTTTGAGGTGTTTGTGTTTAGCTGTAATTTTCCTCTTACTCATTTACTGTACCCACACATATTATATACCGTTTTTCTCGCCATTAAATGGACTTTCTAAAGATACCATTATTTTCATCATATCTTATAATTTACTATAAAAAAAAATATAAAATATGAGGAAAAAATGGAAAAAAACACACTTTTTCTAACTTTGACCCCCAAAATCTGTTACACATCTACAACCACCAAAAAACACCCATGCTAAATAGTTTCTAAATGTTGTCCTGAGTTTAGAAATACCCAATGTTTACATGTTCTTTGCTTTTTTTGTAAACTATAGGGCCATAAATACAAGTTTATTTCCAAACCATTTCTTTTCAAAATTAGCGATAGTTACATTAGAGCACAGATATCTTTCAGGAATCTCTGAATATCCATTGACATGTATATATTTTTTTTTAGTAGACAACCCAAAGTATTGATCTAGGCCCATTTTGGTATATTTCATGCCACCATTTCACCGCCAAATGCAATCAAATAGAAAAAATTGTTCACTTTTTACAAATTTTTTCACAAACTTTTGGTTTCTAACTTAAATTATTTACAAACAGCTTGTGCAATTATGGCATAAATGGTTGTAAATTCTTCTCTGGGATCCCCTTTGTTCAGAAATAGCAGACATATATGACTTTGGTGTTGCTTTTTGGTAATTAGAAGGCCGCTAAATGCCACTGCGCACCACACGTGTATTATGCCCAGCAGTGAAGGGGTTAATTAGGGAGCATGTAGGGAGCTTTTTGGGGTAGTTTTAGCTTTAGTGTAGTGTAGTAGACAACCCCAAGTATTGATCTAGGCCAATTTTGGTATATTTCATGCCACCATTTCACCGCTAAATGCGATCAAATTAAAAGAAACGTTAATTTTTTCTCAATTTTAGGTTTCTCACTGAAATTATTTACAAACACCTTCTGCAATTATGGCACAAATGGTTGTAAATGCTTCTCTGGGATCCCCTTTGTTCAGAAATAGCAGACATATATGGCTTTGGCATTGCTTTTTGGTAATTAGAAGGCCTCTAAATGCCGCTGCGCATCACACGTGTATTATGGCTAGCAGTGAAGGGGTTAATTATGTAGCTTGTAGGGAGCTTGCAGGGTTAATTTTAGCTTTAGTGTAGAGCTCAGCCTCCCACCTGAAACATCAGACCCTCTGATCCCTCCCAAACAGCTCTCTTCCCTCCCCCACCCCACAATTGTCCCCGCCATCTTAAGTACTGGCAGAAACTCTGCCAGTACTAAAATAAAAGGTATTTGGCCCTTTTTTTTTTAAAAAAAAAAAGCATATTTACATATGCTGATGTGTAGGATCCCCCCTTAGACCCCAACCTCACTGATCCCCCACCATACTGCTCTCTAACCCTTCCCCTCTGCAATAATGGGCGCCATCTTGGGTACTGGCAGCTGTCTGCCAGTACCCAGTTTTGTAACAAAATGTGCCTTTTTTTTTTTTTAATTCCCTTTTCTGTAGTGTAGCTTTCCCCCCCCACCGAGACCAACCCCCAACCCCTTCCAGGACCCTTAGATTGCATTTTAGTGGGGGTTTTTTCAACTTTTTAACTTTTTTTTTTCTGTAGTGTAGCGGTTCCCACCCGCTCCCGCCCCGTGCACGCGCCCGCCCACCACCCCCGTGCGCGCCCCCGTAGCTCCCGCCCCCCGATCCCGCCCCCCTCCACTCCACATAGCGCACCGATGGCCGCCACCCGCCTCCCACGTAAGCTCCCACCCACCAACGATACCGGCCATCGATGTCCGGTGCAGAGAGGGCCACAGAGTGGCTCTCTCTGCATCGGATGGCCAAGGGGGGTTATTGCAGGATGCCTCCATATCGAGGCATCACTGCAATAACCGGAAAGCAGCTGGAAGCGAGCAGGATCGCTTCCAGCTGCTTTCCAGACCAAGGACGTACGCCACACGTCCTCGGTCATTAACTGACTTTTTTTTGAGGACGTGTGGCGTACGTCCTTGGTCGTTAAGGGGTTAATGGACACATGGTGCCAACTTACTATCAGTAGAAACTTCAACTGTGAATTAAACAACCATTAAATATAGTAAAAAAACTGTATAATCTGAACATGGTTAATAAAAACGCAATGCAATAGCACAGAATTTTAGATGAGCTATAGATTCTTTTTCTGAAAATTTCAAAATTGAATTATTTTCTGCCATCAGCCAAACACAGACTCATTTACATAAACACTGTGATATCTTGCACATTCTCAGTAGTAGCTGGTGTCTCAGCAAGTGTGCATATAACTGTATCATGTGACAACCATCAGCCAATCACAGACTCATATATACAGTATGTATATGTTTGGTTTAGCACACCTTACAAAAAGTTTATATAAACATCTTTGGGAGTGCTGCCAATATGACCAAGTAGTTACACAAAACAGGGGGAGTTGGCGCACATCCATTTGCAAATAAACAACATTTTTAAATGCTGCAAAAAATTGCCTGCAAAACCATATTTTCTTTTAAATAAAATTGGGATCTTAGTCACACAATGTGGCCATATTCTGCTTAGCCAGTCACCAACTTACAAGGTGTCCCAATATTGATTGATCCTAACACTACACTTCTTTGCCTTTATGGGCTGAATCATTTCTGCTTTTTCTCTTAATAATAGAATGAGACTCCCTAGCTTTATATATACACAACGCCAACTTGTAAGTTGGTGACTGGCTAAGCAGAATATGGCCTTATTGTGTGACTAAGATCCCAATTTTATTTAAAAGAAAATATGGTTTTGCAGGCAATTTGTTGCAGCATTTAAAAATATGTAGTTTATTTGCAAATGGATGTGCGCCAATACCCCGTTTCATATATACGCATACACTGCGATATCTTGCGTGTGCATATAAGTGTGTATATAACTGTATCATGTGACAGTCTAATCACAAACTCATAGGTTTACACTGTGATCTCTTGCACATGCTCAGTAGTAGCTGGTACCTCAGTAAGTGTGTATATAACTGTATCATGTGACAACCATCAGCTAATCACAAACTCATATACGTATACACTGTGACCTCTTGTACATGCTCAGTAGTAACTGGTGCCTCAGTAAGTGTGTATATAACTGTATCATGTGACAACCATCAGCTAATCACAGACTCATATACGTATACACTGTGATCTCTTGTACATGCTCAGCAGTAGCTAGTGCCTCAGTAAGTGTGCATATAACTATATCATGTGACAGCCATCAGCTAATCACAGACTCATATACGTATACACTGTGACCTCTTGTACATGCTCAGTAGTAGCTAGTGCCTCAGTAAGTGTGTATATAACTGTATCATGTGACAACCATCAGCTAATCACAGACTCATATACGTATACACTGTGACCTCTTGTACATGCTCAGTAGTACCTGGTGCCTCAGTAAGTGTGTATATAACTGCATCATGTGACAACCATCAGCTAATCACAAACTCATATACGTATACACTGTGACCTCTTGTACATGCTCAGTAGTAACTGGTGCCTCAGTAAGTGTGTATATAACTGTATCATGTGACAACCATCAGCTAATCACAGACTCATATACGTATACACTGTGACCTCTTGTACATGCTCAGTAGTAACTGGTGCCTCAGTAAGTGTGTATATAACTGTATCATGTGACAACCATCAGCTAATCACAGACTCATATACGTATACACTGTGACCTCTTGTACATGCTCAGTAGTAACTGGTGCCTCAGTAAGTGTGTATATAACTGTATCATGTGACAACCATCAGCTAATCACAGACTCATATACGTGTGACCTCTTGTACATGCAGAAAGAAGGTAGAATTCAGCACTACAACCCAATAGGAGAAACCCACCTGGAGCTACTTCCTGGCTCCCAAAACATAAAAAAGGTACGGAGGGTCTCCAATAATGCCAAAAATTATTTTATTCCAAAACTCTGTTCAAAAGAGAACGACATTTCGAGGCAAAAGCACACATGATTAAGGAGCTTGTGCCTCGAAACGTGGTGCTCTTTTTATCCTGTTATGAACAGAGTTTTGGAATAAAATAATTTTGGGCATTATTGGAGACCCTCCGTACCTTTTTTACATCTCTTGCACATGCTCAGTAGTAGCTGGTGCCTCAGTAAGTGTGTATATAACTATGAAGTGACAGCCATCTGCCAATCACAGACTCATATACACATACACTGATCTCTTGCACATGCTCAGTTGTAGCTGGTGCCTCAGTAAGTGTGCATATGACTGTATCATGCGACAGCCATCAGTCAATCACAGACTCATATACGCATACACTGTGAGCTCTTGCACATGCTCAGTAGTAGCTGTTGCCTCAGTACAGTGACAGAGACTCATATACGTATACACTAATATCTTGCACATGCTTGGTAGCAGCTGGTGCCTCAGAAAGTGTGCATATAAAAAGGCTGTGCAGAGTTTGATAAATAAAGCAATATAAAAAACAAGCAACTTGCAGGTGAAAGCGTATTTATTTACCCGCTTGTACATCTAAAAAGACAATGACAAGGTTACCTGCCGTATGAACAGGCGATGACAGAGCCCGTAGAGTTCCATGTGATGCCGGTGACCTGCAGCTGTCGCTCGAATGCTTCAGGGAAGTGAAGGCTGTGCAAGCAGGATACCTACATGAGCAGTACAAAACCAAATGAAAACAAGCTCACTGAAAGCTGCAAAGCCCCCAAATACTGTCTGAGCCACGTGTCTATCTCCCAACAATAAGCACACGTGAGTAGTCACTGAAAACTAACCTTACTCAACTGAGCATCTCTAAAGATCTAATTCTGCTAGACAGAAAAGACCAGACCACTCAAACCCCTATGGGACATGAGACACTAGACATAAATGAATGTGCATGTTATAACCTTCTCTTATGTCCTCTGCTGAGAACAGTTAGGGGCAGATCTAAATGGCTTTCTAGAGTAAACAATGGTTGTGTAAAATACAGCAGTGTCAGAATTACATTTGAGAAATAAATAATGAAAGACTATTGTGATAGTTTTTTTACTGCACACAATTAAAACTATGTAGTGTCCCTTTAAATTAAATGTAACCATTAACCATTTAGACCAGGGATGGTAGCTCAGTAATTTAAATGTATAGCTACACACAAATAATAATAGGTTTCCTATCCAGTGGCACAGGCCCTGATTTAGGTAAAGTTACAGGGAACCCGCTCTCGGATGTTCTTCACTGTATAGAGAGCTCTTTTAAGTTGTGGCCACTTTGTTTACATCACGAGAAATCCCCAAAAATACACATCTTTAGTTTTGCTTTTACCTGGGGCCAAAAAAACTATGGCACAGATTCTTAGTTTTACATTAGCAAAGGGCCATACATGGCCATCCCTGATGTATCCCATTATTGCTAAGCTAAAATAAACAGAGCGCTTCAAGTAACGTAAATAAATATTTTTTTTGCCATGTAACAACTTATTTGTCTTTTTTTTTTTTTATCATAAAACAAAAATGTATGCTTACCTGATAACTGTAATGCTCGTGGGATATTTCCCTATCAGCCCAAACTTGGCCAGTAGTCTTCTTATCCCGGCGTCAAGTGGAAGGATAAGGAAATATCCCAGAACTAGAGAATAAAGTAAATGAGGTAACAGTGCTCACAGTAGAGGAATAATCCTTCTCGGCACAACAGGGAATAACAGGAGAGTAGTCAGGCAACAATCAGACAATCCACAGTAACAGCAGTTCAGGGGTTAATCAGAAGAGTGGTCAGAGGCAAGCAGAGTTTAGCAGCAGAAAGCAATCCGGCAGTTCAGAGGTTAATCAGAAGAGTGGTCAAAGGCAAGCAGAGTTCAGCAGCAGTAAGGCAATCCGGCAGTTTAGGGGTTAAACAACAGAGAGTGGTCAGACAGGCAGAGTTCAGTAACAATTAAGCAATCCAGTAATTCAGGGGTTAAACAGGCAGAGTTCAATAACGATAAAGCAATCCAGCAATTCAATCACAATAAGCACCCAGGAGCACGCACAGTAACACCTATACTTTGGCAAGGTATACGAAGTGAGGTGAGACTTACATAGGTGCAGATTCGCGCCAGCAGACCGGTGAGCGGGATCTGAGGAAGGAGACGGCATGCGGCGATGACATAATCGCCGCAACCATGGCAACGGCCATGGGAAGGAAACACTGAGCCACAGCTGAGACAGAGCGGCGTGACACAGCCCCCTTCTTAAAGGGTACCTCAGGGACCCAAACCTGGCTTGAAGGGAAAAGTAGCATGAAACCTGGAGACCAAAGATGGAGCATGAACATCACAGGCTGGAATCCAGGACCGATCCGCCACAGAGTAACCATTCCAGTGCACTAGGTATCGTAGTTGCCTGTGCCTGAATCTGGAGTCCAGGATTTTAGTGACCTCATATTCACCATGGATTAAAAGCGGAGGAGCAGGAGGTCTGAGTCGAGTGTATCTGTTCATGATGTAAGGCTTGAGCAGTGATGTGTGTTAGACCGGGTGTATGCGCAGAGTTCTGGGCAAAGGCACTTTGTAGGCAACAGGAGATAGTCTTTTGAGGACCTTGTAAGGACCGATATACATAGGTCCTAACTTATGACAGGGTTGACGTACATAAACATGTCGGGTAGTAACCCAGACACGTTCACCCACTGAAAACATGAACAGTAGCTCGATGATGATCTTGTATCTGGAGACAGCTGAACGTAACTGAGAGCGAATACGTTGTCAATGGGTAGTGAGGTCAGTAAAGTGATGTTCTGCAGCAGGAACTCCTGTAGACTGTGTGGAAAGAGGGAAAAGACAAGGATGATAACCAGCTGCGGCCTAGAAAGGAGAGCATCGTAGAGAAGAATGTCAATGGGTGTTCGTAGCCAGTTCAGCTAGGGGTAACAACCCAGACCAATTAGTATGCTGGGAATTGACATATGTTCTCAGATAAGCTTCAAGATCCCGATTGGTTCTCTCCATCTGCCCGTTAGTCTGGGGGTGATAACCAGAGGATAAGAAACCGTGGTTCCAAGCAATTTGCAAAAGCTCCTCCAAAAGGTAGAAATAAATTGAGGTCCTCTGTCAGAGACAATATTTACGGGTATACCATGGAGCCATACCAGGTAAAGGTACAAAATGAGCAAGTTTGGAAAATCGATCCACCACAACCCATTTGACTGTATGATGGTCAGAAGGATGGAGATCTACAACAAAATCCATGGCTATGTGTGTCCATGGTTGTTTAGGTATGGACAATGGTTGAAATAGGCCATGAGGTAGGGAATGGGAATCTTATTAACAACTTATTGTCAGCACAAGTCTGACAAGCCTTGACATAGTCCTGAGAGTCCAACTTCATGGTAGGCTACCACACGTGTTGGGAAAGGAGTTTAAAGGTTCTTGTAAAACCAGGATGACCTGAGAGCTTGCTATTGAGCCCAGGATAGCACAGGAGAACAAAGATTTGGAGGAATATAAAGGATCTTAGGAGCCATAGGGGCTTCAGAAGGTTTTCTTGACTGAGCTTGTTGCAGTCTTTGAAGAAGAAAGGTGTTGAGCTGAGCAACCACACAGGAGGGAAGTATGATGTGTTTAATAGGAGTTTCAGAAGCGTCATTAGACTGAGGAAACTGACGGGAAAGCGCATCAGCCTTTTTATTCTTTGTCCCAGGAAGGTAAGAGACTATAAAGTTGAAACAGGAAAAGAATAAGGCCCACCTGGTCTGTCGAGGATTGAGTTGATGAGCAGTCTCTAAGTACGTCAGGTTCTTGTGATCCGTGAGAATCTGAATGGGGTTAGTAGTACCCTCTAGCCAGTGACGCCATTCAGTAAGGGCCATCTTGATGGCTAGGAGTTCACGATTTCCCACGTTGTAATTCCTTTTTGCAGGAGAAAACTGCTTAGAGAACAAGGCCCCAGGATGCAACTTGGAGGTTGAAGGGTCTCTTTGGGTTAGGACTGCACCAGCTCCAATTTCAGAAGCATCAACTTCTAAGGTGAACTGTAAATCAGGATAACGTAGCACAGGAGCAGTACAAAAGGCCATCTTCAGATGAGAGAAGGCATCCACAGCTACTGGGGGCCAATTTTTACAGTCTCTGTTCTGTTTAGTCAGCTCAGTGAGAGGAGCAACAATCTTGGAGAAATTCTTTATAAACTTGCAATAATAGTTGGAAAACCCAAATAATCTCTGATATCCTTCAATGTGGTGGGCTGAGCCCATTCCAGAACTGCTATTAGCTTAGTGGGATCCATGGCGAAACCTTCTTTAGAGATGACATAACCAAGGAATTGAATTCGGACTTTATCGAATTCACATTTCTCCAATTTGGCTACCAGAGAATTGTCTCTGAGACGAAGAAGCACCTGTCTCACATGCTCATGATGCTCTTCCAGGGTGGCGAAGAATATGAGGATTTCATCCAAATAGATGATGACGGTACAATTAAAGAGGTCACGGAAGACATCATTGACGAATGCTTGAAAGACAGCAAAGGCATTGTACAGCCCAAAAGGCATTACGAGGCACTCATGTCCCGGGAAGATGCGAATGAGATTGTACGCCTCACGAAGATCTAATTTTTTTAAAGTAGCTCGCCTTTTGGAGTGAATCATATAATTCAGTGATCAAGGGAATAGGATAACGATTCTTGATCGTTATGTTGTTTAGGGCTATGTATTCGATACCGGGACTCATACCACCATCCTTCTTCTTACCAACAAAAAAGAACCCAGCCCGGCAGGAGAGGAGGAAGGGCAAATTAAGCCTTTAGCTAAATTCTCTTGGATATATTCTTCCATGGCCTTGGTTTCAGCTTTGGACAGTGGATGAGTCCTTCCTTTAGGAAGTGGGGCTCCAGGAAAGAGGTCAATTTTGCAGTCATAAGGGCGGTGAGGTGGAAGCACATCAGCTGCTTTCTTTTCCAAGACATCCGTAAAGTCTGCATATATTGAGGGAAGGTTAGAAGGGGTCAGAAGGCTGGCTATAGGAATGTGTTGTAGTAGAGTAGCCATAGCCAAGCAGGTGTGAAAACAGGATTTACACCAGGAGGCCAACTGTCCTTCGGTCCAGTCGAATTAAAGATTGTGTTTACGTAGCCAAGGAAGACCAAGGATAACTGGTTGTGCTGGAGAATGGATGACATCAAACTGCAACTGTTCAGAATGTAGGACCCCGACAGTCATGGTTAGGGGTGCTGATTGGAAATGGATTAAACCTGATCCAAGGGGAGTGCCATCCAGAGTGGTTATTTTTAGACATTGTTTTTTTTCTGGAAAAGAGGCAACCCTGCGTGAATCATAAAACGGTGATCTAGGAAATTTCCAGCTGCCCCTGAATCAATAAAGGCCTGAGCGTGGACAAAATTCAGGAGAACGTTGAGGGTAATAGGTACCAAGATCCGAGAAGAGTGAGGGGAATTAGTAGTGGCCATGCTTAGAGGTACCCCACTCTTATCTGAGGATTTAAGAGAAGAGAGATTCATAGGTTCCTCCTCAGAGGTAACTAGAGGTGCTGGAAGGGTAGAGGGCAGTCTATTGGCTGGACAGGTAAAAGGACAAGAGGGAAGGATTCTGCGAGTTCTCTCTCTCTCAGCTTGTCTTTCCTGAAAGCAAGAATCCAGAATGATGTAGAGTGCTATACAATCATCCAGGGAAGAGGGAACATCACGATAAGTGAGCTCATCCTTGATGTGTTCATGCAGGCCTCTCAGGAAGGCCGCCTTGAGAGCACTGCTATACCAACTGGTCTCAAGTGCTAAGGTGCGAAACTCGATGGCATACTGTGCCACAGATCTATTGTTCTGACGGAGATCCAAGAGAGAGTACTCTGCAGCAGAAGTGCGACCAGAAGTCCCAAAATGCAGAGGATAATGCAGAAATGAAGGTATCAGCATTGTTCAGGAGTTGAGCAATCTGTTCCAAGAGGGGAGAGACCCAGTCTAGGGCCTTGTCTTTCAACAAAGAAATGATAAAGGTAACCTTTGACTAATGAGACTGGAAGGTATGAGGGTCATTGCGGAAATGCAGTCTGCACTGGTTGAGAAAACCCCTGCAGTCGGTAGTGCAATCAAACTTGTCAGGCAACGGTATCCGGGGTATGTTACCAGAAGCAGGGGAGGAGGTTGCGGTACTAGCAGCAAGGACAGGCTGTGTGGCAATAGGCGCAGCATTCTTCTCTGCAACAAGTGAGGAGAGCATAGTAGTAATAGTCTGCAATTTGGAATCCAGGCTTTGCAGGTGTGAGGCATGGGTTCCCAGCTACCTCATTTGGGTCCATGGCCCAAGTATAATGTGATGCTCGTGTGATCTTTCCCTATCAGACCAAACTTGGCCAGTAGTCTTCTTATCCTGGCGTCAAGTGGAAGGATAAGAAAATATCCCAGAACAACAGAATAACGTAAATGAGGTAACAGTACTCACAGTAGAGGGACAGTCCTTCTTGGCACAACAGGGAATAACTGGAGAGTAGTCAGGCAAGCAGAGTTCGGCAACAATGAGACAATCCACAGTAACAGCAGTTCAGGGGTTAATCAGAAGAGTGATCAGAGGCAAGCAGAGTTCAGCAACAGTAAGGCATTCCGGCAGTTCAGGGGTTAATCAGAAGAGTGGTCAGAGGCAAGCAGCAGAAGGCAATCCAGCAGTTCAGGGGTTAATCAGAAGACTGGTCAGAGACAAGCAGAGTTCAGCAGCAGTAAGGCAATCCGGCAGTTCAGGGGTTAAACAACAGAGAGTGGTCAGACAGGCAGAGTTCAGTAACAATTAGGCGTTACAGCAATCCAGGGGTTAAACAGGCAGAGTTCAATAACGATAAAGCAATCCAATAACAATAAGCACCCAGGAGCACGCACAGTAACACCTATACTTGGGCAAGGTATAGGAAATTAGGTGAGACTTACATAGGTGCAGATGCACGCCAGCAGACCGGTGAGCAGCATCAGAGGAAGGAGACAGCGTGGGACGATGACATCATTGCCACAAAAACCGCCGCAACAATGGTAACGGCCATGGGAAGGAAACGCAGAGCCACCCCTGAGACAGAGAGGCGTGACAATAACTTAATTTCTTTCATGGTGGTCAGAGTCCACGAGCCATTACATGTGGGATTAAACTTTAGTCCACTAGGAGGAGGCAAAAAATACCCAACATACATAAAGCTTTTAATCTTACCCAATTACCTTTATTCCCCAGTCTAACAAAAGTCAAGAAAACAAATTACCAGATAATTTCATTTCCTTCTGTATAAGGAGAGTCCAAGGCATCATTCCTTACTGTTGGGAAATACTGAACCTGGCCACCAGGAGAAGGCAAAGACAAGTAAATGTTCCTTCGAAGAAGGAGGATTAGGACACAAGGAAGGGACCACAATCTCGATTGATGTTGCAGTCTGACACGACCGTAGGAAGAAACCCTAACTCAGTACGTAGGACAGCCTTATCGGAATGGAACACCAGATAAGGAGGCTCACATTGCAATCTCAGAAACTCATAATCATAATCGCATAAGCAATAGCCAGTAGAAAAAGAACCTTCCAGGACAACAACTTAATGTCAATTTTATGCATAGGCTCAAACGGAGGCCGCTGCAAAACCTTAAGAACAAGATTCAGACTCCAAGGAGGAGCCTTAGATCTGAACACAGGTCTGATCCTAATCAGAGCCTTAGCAAAAGACACATCTGTACATATGGAAGCTCTGAGAGCCTCTTGTGCAGTAAAACAGACAGGGCCGAAATCTGTCCCCTCAGGGAACTGGCAGAAAGTCCCTTCTCCAGTCCATTCTGGAGAAACGATAGGATCCTGGCAACCTTAACTTTATGCCAGGGGAATCCCCGCTCTTCACTCCAGAATAAATAGGTTCTCCACACCTTATGATAGATGTATGAATGTATGTATGTATGTATGTATGTATGTATTGGGTACTTGTAAATTGCGGCTAATCACCCGTAAGGGTCTCAAGGCGCTGCTCATTTATCGACCTTGGAAGGATGAAAGGCTGAATGGACCTCTCCGGGGATTGAAACTGCAACCCTTGGGTTGCTAAAGAGCTCAGCCACAGTGCCTTAGCATGCTGAGCTATCTGTCCGGCTTTGCGACAAGTAACCGGTTTACAAGCTTGAATGAGAGTGTCAATAACTCTCTCAGAAAAACCTCTCTTGGGTAGGACTAAGCATTCAATCTCCACGCAGTCAGCCTCAGAGAATCTAGATTTTGATGAACAAAAATACCTTGTTCCAGCAGATCCCTGCGACAAGGTAACTTCCATGGAGGAGAAGATGACATCCCCACCAGATCCGCGAACCACGTCCTTCGCTGCCACGATGAAGCAATCAGTATCACTGATGCCTGCTCCTGCTTGATGCGGGCCACTACACGAGGAAGGAGCGGTAACGGCGGGAAAAGGTAAATTAGATTGAACCTCCAATGCATCTATTAGCTCCGCCTGAGGATCCCTGCACCTCAACCCATATCTAGGTAGCTTGGTATTGAGATGAAACACCATGAGATCTATCTCCGGCGTCCCCCACCTGTAGCATATCTCTGCAAACACCTCGGGATGGAGAGACCATTCCCCCGGATGAAAGGATTGTCTGCTGAGAAAATCCGCTTCCCAGTTGTCCACACCCAGAATGTGGATTGCTGACAGCGAACAGCTGTGGGCCTCCGCCCACTCTAGAATCCAAGAAACTTCCCTCATTGCTAGGGAGCTTCTCGTCCCCCCTTGATGGTTGATGTAAGCCACCGAGGTTATATTGTCTGATTGGAATCTGATAAACCGGGACGAACCCAGAAGGAATCAAGCCTTCAGAGCATTGAAGATTGCCCGAAGTTCCAGAATGGTGATCAGGAGGGAGCGTTCCTCCTGAGACCACAGGCTGTGTGCCTTCTTGGCACCCCAAACAGCTCCCCATCCTGATAGACTCGCGTCCGTAGTAACAATCTCCCAGGATGGTATTAGAAAGGATATCCCTCTGGACAGATGATCTGGATAGCACCACCAAGAGAGCGATTCTATCAACCTGTTGTCCAGAGAAATCTGTTGAGACAGATCCGAATAATCGCTGTTCCACTGCCTCAGCATACACAGATGCAACGGTCTGAGATGGAAGCTGCCAAAGGGAATGATGTCCATGCTGGACACCATGAGACCAATTACTTCCATACACTGAGCCACAGATGGACTTAAGAAGGTCTGGAGGGCAAGACATGCTGAAGCTAGTTTGCAATGTCTCTGATCTGTTAGAAATATCCTCATGGATATGGAGTCCATCACAGTACCCAGGAATTCTACCCTGGTGCTTAGAATAAGAGAACTCTTTTCTAAGTTTATATTCCATCCATGAGATCGAAGAAGAGAGAGAGAAGAGATACCGAATGGTCCTCCGCCAGACGAAAAGATGGAGCTTGTACCAGAATATCGTCCAAGTAGGGAGCTACTGATATACCCCGGGTTCTGGCAACGGTTAGAAGAGTCCCTAGAACTATCGTGAAAATCCTTGGGGCAGTAGCTAGACCAAATGGAAGTGCAATGAACTGGAAGTGCTAGTCCTGGAAAATCTTAGGAACTGGAAGTGATCCTTCTGGATTGGATTGGAATGTGAAGTTATGCATCCTTCAGATCTATAGTGGTCATGAACTGTCCATCCTGAACTAAGGGAAGGATGGACCTTATTGTCTCCATCTTGAATGAGGGGACATTTAGAAATTTGTTTAAGCACTTTAGGTCCACAATGGGGCGGAAAGTTCCCTCCTTCTTTGGGACCACAAACAGGTTTGAATAGTATACCTCTTTCTGCGATAGGAACTGGGACAATAACCCCTAAAGAGGTCAGATCCCGCACGCACCTCAGAAATGCTTACCTTTTTTCTGGTTTGGAAGACAGGCTTAAGAGGAGAAATCTGCCCTTGGGTGGATGAGCTTTGAAACCTATCTTGGATCCCTGAGCTATGACCTCCAGGACCCATGGATCCTGCACGTCCCTGAACCAAGCATCTGAAAACAGCAACAGTCTTCCTCCTACACAATCCAGCGCCGGATCGGGGCTCCCTCCAGAAAGAGGATCAGGCGTGCTACGGGAAGCTGCATGTGATGAGGGATGCACCTCACGGGATGGCGAGTCCTCAGAGGTGGACGGCTCAGTGGTACTAAAGGAGTTAACCTTCTTATACCTAATAACTTTGTCAAGGCATGTGGAACATAGTTGAGAGGGCAGGCATACCAAGGCCTCCTCACAATATAAACATGTATTACCATTTGGAATAGAGGGAGAACCCTCAAGAATATCAGAATCCTCCATAGCTTAAGCTAATGACAGTAGGACACAGAAAAAAAACAATCTTTTTATTTCTCACAAAAACAGCACCTTTATACTCCCAATGGCTGGGGTACTCCCCACCTCCTAGACCCTGACAATACAGAGAAAAAGCATCTTCTCCGACCACACTTCTTCCAGCCACATAACAAACAGCCTATGAGCCCAATAAAATCTCTCACATAATGCAGTATAAAATCAAAGCAACACATTTGATTAAGCCCCACTGTTCAATAATCCCCCTCAGGAGATATTAACCCATGATTCAATTAAGATAAAAGGAGCCACACTGAGATCCTGTCTTCTAGCGTTTCCAACATATGTAAACATTGAAACTATCTTACCAGAATCCATGCTGTGGAACAGAAACACAGCCTCTCAAGTGTGACAGTCTTGTAGCATCGCTTCTGACATGGACTTGAGTGAAGAAAACAAGCAGGCAGTGAAACTTGTCAACACCGATTGCTTAAGGAGCTGTTAGCAGGTAGTCTGGATGGGTTGGCCGAAAGACTCTCCCTGCATCTCCAGACTCTAACTTTCGTCAATGCTCTCACTGAGAGGCTGACAAGACTACTTAAAACTCCAATCCCATATCGAAGGGCAGATACCCTCCCTGAGGAACTACTCCGAAATCTTCTGACACTTCTCTGCCATCCTCCAGTGATGAAAGGCAAAGAATGACTGGGGGAAGTGGGAGAGGTATTTATTGGCTGGGGTGTCTTTGCCTCCCCCTGGTGGCCAGGTTCAGTATTTCCCAACAGTAAGGAATGATGCCGTGAACTCTCCTTATATTAAGAAGAAAAAGAACAACAGAAAAGGACAGGGAGGGGTAAATGAGGTACAAACTAGAAAGAAATGAATCAGGTAAGCATAAATTTTGTTTTCTTTTATAAAGGTGGTGAGAGTCCACAAGCCATCACAAGTTCTATCTAATACCCATGTTGTAAGTTCACGAGATCACCACAAAAAAAGGTGGGATATGAAGTTAAGGCAGGCACACTACGTACCGGACACTGTTGTCTGGAGTACGTTCCTGCCAAATGCTTCCCCTAAAGAGGCAAAGACATTAAAATGATAGAATTTAGTAAAGGTGTGCAGAGTGGACCAAGTATCTGCCTTGCAAATCTGTTCTATTTAAGCATCATTCCTGAAAGCACAAGAAGCAGAAACTAATCTAGCTTAAAGAGTGGCTATCTGCTTGGGTGGAGTCTTCACTGCAACAAAGTAAGCCCTTATAAAAGGTTTAGCCAAGAAGCTGAAGAAATTGCAATACCCTTCTGATCCTCACAAGGCCCAGAAAAGTGAATGGATAGGAAGAAGATTGACCAAAATCCTTAGTGGCCTCTAACTTCAGATTCCACACCAAGTCCAAATAATGAAAAACATGTTCTTTTGAAGTTTTTGGAGATGGACATAATGAAGGGACAACAATTTCTTGACTACCACCTTAGGTAAAAACCCATAAGAAGTTTGAAAAAACTGCCTTATCTTGATGAAAGATAACATAAGATAAGATAAAAAGGTTCACCAGACAAAAAGGAAATTTATGTTTACCTGATAAATTTGTTTCTTTTACGATACGACGAGTCCACGGATTTCATCCTTACTTATGGGATATCGCCTCCTGGTCAGCAGGAGGAGGCAAAGAGCACCACAGCAGAGCTGTATATATAGCTCCTCCCTTCCCTCCCACTCCAGTCATTAGACTGAAGTTAGGAAGAGAAAGGAAAAGCCAAGGTGCAGAGGTGACTGAAGTTTAACAAAAATAAAGACCTGTCTTAGAAAAAAACAGGGTGGGCCGTGGACTCGTCGTATCGTAAAAGAAACAAATTTATCAGGTAAGCATAAATTTCCTTTTCTTTTACAAGATACGATGAGTCCACGGATTTCATCCTTACTTATGGGATACAATACCAAAGCTATAGGATACGGATGAAAGGGAGGGACAAGACAGGAACATAAACGGAAGGCACCACTGCTTGAAGAACCTTTTTCCCAAAAACAGCCTCAGACAAGCAAAAGTATCAAATTTGGAAAAAGTGTGAAGAGACGACCAAGTTGCAGCCTTGCAAATCTGTTCAACAGAAGCATAATTTTGAAATGCCCATGAGGAAGCCACAGCCCTAGTGGAATGAGCCGTAATTCGTTCAGGAGGCTGCTGTCCAGCAGTCTCATATGCAAAACGGATGATACTCTTCAGCCAAAAAGAAAGAGAAGTAGCCGTAGCTTTCCGACCCCTACGTTTCCCAGAAAATACAACAAATAATGAAGATGATTGGCGAAATTCCTTAGTTGCCTGCAAGTAAAACTTCAGGGCACGGACTACGTCCAAATTATGTAAGAGACGCTCCTTCTTAGAAGGATTAGGACACAATGAAGGAACAATAATTTCCTGATTAATATTTTTGTTGGAAACAACCTTAGGAAGAAAACCAGGTTTGGTACGTAACACTACCTTATCGGAATGAAAAATAAGGTAAGGAGAATCACATTGTAATGCCGAAAGCTCAGAAACTCTGCGAGCAGAAGAAATAGCAACCAAAAATAAAACTTTCCAAGATAACAACTTAATATCTATGGAATTCATAGGTTCAAACGGAACCCCTTGAAGAACATTAAGAACTAAATTCAAACTCCAAAGAGGAGCAATTGGTCTAAACACAGGCCTGATTCTAGTCAGAGACTGACAAAAAGATTGAACATCCGGAACGTCTGCCAGACGTTTGTGTAACAAAATAGATAGAGCAGAAATCTGTCCCTTTAAGGAACTTGCTGACAATCCTTTCTCCAATCCTTCTTGGAGAAAAGATAAAAACCAAGGAATCCTAATCTTACTCCATGAGAAACCCTTGGATTCGCACCAATAAAGATATTTACACCATATCTTATGGTAAATCTTTCTAGTAACAGGCTTACGTGCCTGAATCAAGGTATCAATGACCGAATCAGAGAACCCTCGCTTAGATAAAATCAAGCGTTCAATCTCCAAGCAGTCAGCTGCAGAGAAATTAGATTCGGATGATGGAAGGGTCCCTGAATGAGAAGGTCCTGCCTCAATGGAAGCTTCCACGGTGGCAGAGAGGACATGTCCACCAGATCGGCATACCAAGTCCTGCGAGGCCACGCAAGAGCGATGAGGATCACCGAAGCCCTCTCCTGTTTGACTCGAGCAATCACCCGGGGAAGGAGAGCAAACGGTGGGAACACATAAGCTAGGTTGAACGACCAAGGCACTGCCAAGGCATCTATCAGCTCAGCCTGAGGATCCCTGCACCTGGATCCGTATCTCGGAAGCTTGGCATTCTGACGAGACGCCATAAGATCCAGCTCCGGCCTGCCCCATCTGAGAATCAGGTTGGCAAAGACCTCCGGATGGAGTTCCCATTCCCCCGGATGAAACATCTGTCTGCTCAAAAATTCCGCTTGCCAGTTGTCCACTCCTGGGATGTAGATTGCTGACAGATAACAAGAGTGAGTTTCCGCCCACTGAATTATTTTGGATACTTCTGTCATCGCTAAGGAACTCCTTGTTCCCCCATGATGATTGATGTAAGCCACAGTCGTGATGTTGTCCGACTGGAATCTGATGAATTTGGCCGAAGCCAACTGCGGCCAAGCCTGAAGCGCATTGAATATTGCTCTCAACTCCAGAATATTGATGGGAAGTAGAGACTCCAACCAAGTCCACACACCCTGAGCCTTCAGGGAATTCCAGACTGCACCTCATCCTATTAGGCTGGCGTCCATTGTCACTATCACCCATGATGGTCTGCGGAAGCACGTCCCTTGGGACAGATGATCCGGCGACAACCACCAAAGAAGAGAGTCCCATGTCTCCTGATCCAGATCTATTTGAGGAGACAAATTTGCATAATCTCCATTCCATTGTCTGAGGATGCTCAGTTGTAGAGGTATGAGATGAAAACGAGCAACCGGAATGATGTCCATTGCAGCCACCATCAATCCAATTGCCTCCATGCACTGAGCCACTGAAGGCCGAGGATTGGACTGATGGGATCGGCATGTATTCAGAATCTTTAACTTTCTGACTTCTGTCAAAAAGATTTTCATGGATAGAGAGTCGATTAGAGTTCCCAGGAAAGGAGCCCTTGTCTGTGGAATTAGTGAACTCTTTTCTAAATTCACCTTCCACCCATGAGTCCTTAGAAAGGACAGAACAATGTCGGTATGAGACTTAGTCAGCTGATAAGACGACGCCTGGAACAGAATATCGTCCAGATAAGGCGCCACTGCAATGCCCCGCGGCCTCAGAACCGCTAGCAGAGACCCTAGAACCTTTGTGAAAATTCTGGGTGCCGTGGCCAGACCGAAAGGAAGAACCACGAACTGAAAATGTTTGTCCAGAAAGGCAAACCTCAGAAACTTGTGATGATCTCTGTGGATAGGAATATGAAGATATGCATCCTTTAAGTCCACGGTAGTCATATATTGACCCTCCTGGATCAATGGAAGAATTGTCCGAATAGTCTCCATCTTGAAGGATGGAACTCTGAGAAACTTGTTTAGACTCTTGAGATCTAAAATGGGTCGGAACGTTCCCTCTTTTTTAGGAACAACAAAAAGATTTGAGTAAACCCCCTGCCCCTGTTCCTGTATTGGAACAAGACAAATTACTCCCATGGAGGAGAGGTCTTTTACACAACGTAAGAACGCCTCTCTTTTCATCTGGTCTACAGACAATCGTGAAAGAAGAAACCTTCCTCTGGGGAAGGAATTTTTTAACTCCAACTGATACCCTTGAGACATGATTTCTACTGTCCAGGGATCCTGAACGTCTCTTATCCAAGCCTGGAGCCTGGACAAAGAGAGAAAGTCTGCCCCCTACTAGATCCGGTCCCGTATCAGGGGCCGCCCCATCATGCAGTCTTGGTAGCAGGAGCGGGCTTCTTGGGTTGCTTACCCTTGTTCCAAGCCTGGTTGGGTCTCCAGGTGGGCTTGGCTTGTGAATAATTCCCTTTCTGTTTAGTGGAGGAAGGGGGGACTCCCTTGAAATTTCGAAAGGAACGAAAATTACTCTGTCGTCCCCTTTGCTTAGATGTTTTATCTTGAGGGAGGAGGTGACCCTTACCTCCCGTAATGTCAGAAATTATTTCATTCAAGTCAGGCCCGAATAGGGTCTTTCCCTTGAAAGGAATAGCCAAAAGCTTGGATTTAGAGGACACATTCGCAGACCAAGATTTTAACCATAAGGCTCTTCGTACTAAGATGGGGAATCTCTTAGCCGCCAATTTGGTGATCTGAAAGGAAGCATCCATAATAAAAGAATTAGCCAGCTTAAGGGCCTTAATTCTATCCTGTATTTCCTCCAAAGAAGTCTCAGTCCTAAGAGACTCTTCTAGAGCGTCAAACCAAAAAGCAGCCGCAGTCGTAACTGTTACAATGCAGGCCGCCGGTTGTAATAAGAACCCTTGATGAACAGAGTTTTTTGAGAAGACCCTCCAACTTCTTATCCATGGGGTCTTTGAAAGCACAACTGTCCTTGATAGGGATAGTCGTACGCTTAGCCAGGGTAGAGATAGCTCCCTCCACCTTATGGACCGCCTGCCAAGAATCCCCAACGATGTCATGTCAGCTATAGGGTACATTTTCTTAAAAATAGGGGAAGGGGAGAACGGGATACCCGGTCTTTCCCATTCCCTTGCAATAATTTCCGAAATTCTCTTAGGAACCGGAAAAACATCGGAATAAGAAGGAACCTCTAAGTATCTGTCCATCCTACTCAATTTCTCTGGTGGGACCACAATAGAGTCAAAGTCGTCCAGAGTAACCAAAACCTCTCGTAGCAAAAGGCGGAGGTGTTAAAGCTTAAACCTGAAGGACATGACGTCCGAATCTGTCGGGGGCAATGCAATTCCTGAGTCACAGTTCCCCCTCAGACAGGGCCTCCCTACCCCCAATTCAGAGCCCTGGGAGGGTACATCGGAGATTGCCATCAAAGCATCAGAAGTCGCAGGGACCACATGGGCCTCTATCCTACTGCGTTTGCCTTGTAAAGCTGGCAACTTAGATAAAACTTCTGAAAGAGTGGATGACATAACTGCAGCAATATCTTGCAGGGTGAATGAAGCGGACGCAGTTGAAGAACACGGCGTCGCCTGAGCTGGCGTTAAAGGCTGTGACGCTTGGGGAGAAAGTTGCGGCATACCCTGAGTCTCATCAGTCAGAAACATCCTTAGATATACTTGAATTAAAGAAATTTTTTTCTTTAAACTGTAAAGCCCTCTCAGTACATGAGGGACAAAAAGGAATAGGGGGTTCCACATTGGCATCTAAACACATAGAACATGTACTTTCCTGAAGGTCAGCCATGACAAAAACAAGCAATAGCAATATTGGTCGTGGTACTGTAATTAAAAAATAAAAAGCAAGAACTTTGCGAAAATTTGCTGAAAAAACGAGTGTTCTGTGTCTTTAAAAATTAAACTGTATAGTTTTTACTGCTCCGCAATAAACAATGTAATAACAGGGAATCACTATAGGACTTTCAGTAGATCACCCCTATAAGTGTACACTCTAACAATGCATAACGTCTTAGGGACAAAATTTATCACTTGCACCTCGCCACAGCCCTGCTGCGGCGCCTACCTGTCCCCACGAGTCACTCAATAGTACTCCGTGAACGGCGTGTCTAAGACCGCTTGTGAGATCATAAACACAAGCTGACTTAGGCCACACCGGAGCCTCTAGACATGCTGCCGCAATCGTCAGTATCCGGATATCAATTGCGCGCTAAGCGCGTGAAACGCTAAGCCCCGTCCATCGTGAGCGGAAACTAACTCCGGAAAGTAGAGACCGCATGGGAATTAACATGTCGGTAATCAAAATACCTCCACACAACTTAAATAAAGTGTACCGTGACCACCAATGTGCCCCCTCGAGCAAAAAACACAACCCTGTCCTGCCATTAGCTTATTAACAGTTAAGGTTAGGACACCTGGGTCAGCCACAATCTCCTAGCATCAAGCTATGTGTATCCGCCGGCTAATACTCATTAGGCCTTATATAAAACTTCTGCAACTTATAGTACAGCTTAGTTTATTGAATAAAAAGGGTAGACCCATGCACACAATTTATCCCTGTGCAAACTGACAACCCCTTCCCGGTATAGGGAATAAATGCCAGTCTGTTCTGAGCTACTCAGTCTCTCCCAGAAGCAAAACGACTGTACATACCTTAATGCTGAGCGTACCATGAACTTGTCCCACACAATGAAGATGTTCTTTTCATCACCTCCAGCAAATCTGTGGGAACAAACACGGTCTTAGATAATATCTGCTAAGACCATCAGCAGGGCAGCAAACGGTATGGGAGTCGCAGAAACAATGAAAATCTCCCGTCTCCATTGCTGAAAAGCCTGTAGCTCTAGCCCTGAGAAAAATAGCACACACTGGTACCATTTAAAAAACATAATTTATGCTTACCTGATAAATTTATTTCTCTTGTAGTGTATCCAGTCCACGGATCATCCATTACTTATGGAATATATTCTCCTTCCCAACAGGAAGCTGCAAGAGTCCACCCACAGCAAAGCTGCTATATAGCTCCTCCCCTAACTGCCATATTCAGTCATTCGACCGAAAACATGCAGAGAAAGGAAAAACCATAGGGTGCAGTGGTGACTGTAGTTCAAATGAAAAAATTACCTGCATTAAAGTGACAGGGCGGGCCGTGGACTGGATACACTACAAGAGAAATAAATTTATCAGGTAAGCATAAATTATGTTTTCTCTTGTTAAGTGTATCCAGTCCACGGATCATCCATTACTTATGGAATACCAATACCAAAGCTAAAGTACACGGATGATGGGAGGGACAAGGCAGGTACTTAAACGGAAGTTACCACTGCCTGTAAAAAACCCTTTCTCCCAAAAATAGCCTCCGAAGAAGCAAGGTATCAAATTTGTTAAATTTGAAAAGTATGAAGCGCAGACCAAGACTCCGTCTTGTAAATCTGTTCAACAGAAGCCACATTTAAAAAAGGCCCAAGTGAAAACCACAGCTCTAGTAGAATGAGCTGTAATCCCTTCAGGAGGCTGCTGTCCAGCAGTCTCATAAGCTAAATGAATTATGCTTTTTAACCAAAAAGACAGAGAGGCTGCTGAAGTCTTTTGACCTCTCCTCTGTCCAGAATAGACAACAAACAAGGTGAACGTTTGATGAAAACTGTAGTAGCTTGTAAGTAAAACTTTAAAGCACAAACCACGTCCAATATTGTGTAATAGACGTTCCTTCTTTGAGGAAGGATTAGGATACAAGCATGGAACAACTATCTCTTGAGTGATGTACTTGTTAGATACCACCTTAGGAAAAAACCCAGGTTGGTACGCAGGACTACCTTATCCGTACGAAGGACCAGATAAGGAGAATCACATTGTAACACAGATAACTTGGAGACTCTACGAGTCGAGGAATTAGCTACCCAAAAGGAACTTTCCAAGATAAAGATTGATATCTATGGAAAAAAAAAGGTTCAAACGGAACTTCTTGAAGAACCTTAAGAATCAGGTTTAAGCTCCATGGCGGAGCAACAGTTTTAAACACAGGCTTGGATCTAACCAAAGCCTGACCAAATGCCTGAACGTCTAGAATACCTGCCAGACGCTTGTGCAAAAAAATAGACAGAGTAAAAATCTGTCCCCTTTTAAGGAATTAGCTGACAACCCTTTTCTCAAAAACATCTTGGAGAAAAGATAATATCCTGGGAATCCAGACTTTACTCCATGAGTAACCCTTGGATTCATAACAATCAGATATTTACACCATATCTATGTTCAATTTTCCTAGAGACAGGCTTTCATGTCTGTATTAAGGTATCAATGACTGACTCGGAGAAGCCATGCTTTGATAACATCAAGCGTTCAGTCTCCAGGCAGTCCATCTCAGATTGATTCTATTTAGATGGTTGAAAGGACCCTGAGGTAGAGGGACCTGTCTCAGAAGCAGAGACCGTGATGGAAAGGATGACATGTCCACCAGATCTGCATACCAGGTCCTGCATAGCTACGCAGGCGCTGTCAAAAACACCAAAGCCCTCTCCTGCTTGGTCTTGACCTCCGGAGGAAATCCCACTCCCCCGGAAGAAAAGTCTGACGACTTAGAAAATCCACCTCCCAGTTCTCAACACCTGGGATATGGATAGCTGATAGACAAGAGTGAGTCTCTGTCCAGTGAATTATTGTAAGACTTCTAACATCGCTAGGGAACTTCTGTTCCCCCTTGATGGCTGATGTAAGCCACAGTCGTGTATATTGTCCGACTGAGTATGATGTACCTCAGAGTTGCTAACTGAGGCCAAGTCTGAAGAGCATGGAATATCACTCCCAGTTCCAGAATATTTATTAGAAGGAGGGTCTCCTCCTAAGTCCACTATCCCTGAGCCTTCAGGGAGTTCCAGACTGCATCCCAACCTAAAAGGCTGGCATCTATTGTAACAATTGTCCCATCTGACCTGCGGAAGGTCATACCCTTGGACAGATGGACCCGACATAGTCACCAGAGAAGAGAATCTCTGGTCTCTTGGTTCAGGTTTAACAGGGGGACAAATCTGTGTAATCCCCGTTCCTCTGACTGAGCATGCATAGTTGCAGCGGTCTGAAATGTAGACGTGCAAACGGTACTATGTCCCTTGCCGCTACCATTAAGCCGATTTCATTCATGTACTGAGCCACCGAAGGGCGCGGATGGGATGAAAAAACACGGCAGAAATTTAGAAACTTTGACAACCTGGACTCCGTCAGGTAAATTTTCATTTCTACAGAATCTATCAGAGTCCCTAGGAGGGAAACCCTTGAGATTGGGGATAGAGAACTCTTTCCTTGTTCACTTTCCACCCATGTGATCTCAGAAATGCCAGTACTACGTCCGTATGAGACTGGGCAATTTGGATGTTTGACGCCTGTATCAGGATGTCGTCTAAATAAGGGGCCACTTCTATGCCCCGCGGTCTAAGGACCGCCAAAGCGACCCCAGAACCTCCATAAAGATTCTTGGGGCTGTAGATATCCCAAAGGAAAGAGCTACAAACTGGTAATGCCTGTCTAGAAAGGCAAACCTGAAAAACGATGGTGATCTTTATGCATCACAATGTGAGGATAAGCATCCTTCAAATCCATTGTAGTCCTTTATTGACTCTCCTGGATCATAGTTAAGATGGTACCAATAGTTTCCATCTTAAATGACGGAATTCTGAGGAATTTGTTTAAGATCTTTAGATCCAAAATAGGTCTGAAGGTTCCCTCTCCTTGGGAACCACAAACAGATTTGAGTAAAAACTCTGTCCCTGTTCATCTCTTGGAACTGGATGGATCTCGTACACAATGTAAGAATTCCTCCTTCTTTATCTGGTTTGCAGATAATTGTGAAAGGCGAAATCTCCCCTTTTTTTGGGGGGGAATCTTTGAAATCCAGAAGATATCTCTGGGATATAAATTCCAATGCCTAGGGATCCTGGGCATCTCTTGCCCACGCCTGGGCGAAGAATGAAAGTCTGCCCCCTATAGGATCCGTTACCGGATAGGGGTCCGTTCCTTCATGCTGCCTTAGAGGCAGCAGCAGGCTCCTTGGCCTGCTTATCTTTGTTCCAGGTCCGATTGTCTCCAGACCGCCTTGGACTGAGCAAAAATTCCCTCTTGTTTTGCCTTAGAGGAAGAGGATGCCACACCTGCCCTGAAGTTTTTAAAAGGTACGAAAATTAGACTTTTTTTTTTTTTTTTTTGCCCTTGATTTAGACCTATCCTGAGGAAGGGCATGACCTTTTTCTCCAGTGATATAAGCAATAATCTCCTTCAAACCAGGCCCGAATAGGGTCTGCCCCTTGAAGGGAAGTTAAGTAGCTTATTTATTAAAGTCACGACAGCTGACCATGATATAAGCCATAGAGCTCTGCGCGCCAGTATAGTAAAAAACAGAATTCTTAGCCGTTAGTCTAGTCAAATGAACAAGGCATCAGAAAACAAAGGAATTGGCTAGCATAAGCTTGTCAAATATATTCATCCAATGGAGTCGCTTAACTGTAAAGCCTCATCAAGAGACTCAACCCAGAACGCCGCAGCAGCAGTGACAGAAGCAATGTATGCAAGGGGCTGCAGGATAAAACCCTGTTGAATAAACATTTTTTATCCATTGGATCTAAAAAGCACAACTGTCCTCGTCAGAGGTAGTGGTACGCTTAGCTAGAGTAGAAACTCTTCTCTCCACCTTAGGAACTGTCTGCCAGAAGTCCCGTGTGGTGGTAACTATTAGAAAACATTCTTCTAAAAAATAGGAGGGAAAGAGAACGGCACACCTGGTCTATCCCATTCCTTATTAAAAAAATTTTAGTAAACCTCTTTAGGTATTGGAAAAACATCAGTACACACCGGCACTGCATATTATTTATCCAGTCTACACAATTTCTCTGGCCCTGCGATTGTACACATTCATTCAGAGCAGCCAAAGCCTCCCTGAGCAACAAGTGGAGGTTCTCAAGCATAAATTTTAAATGTAGAAATATCAGAATCAGGTTAAATCATCTTCCCTGAGTCAAAAAAAAAATCACCCACAGACTAAGCATATTGTGAGGTAGTATCATACATGGTTCTTAAAGCGTCTGTATGCTCTGTATCTACCCCCAGAGCTAACTGCTTTCCTTTAATTTCAGGTAGTCTGACTAATACTGCTGCCAGAATATTATTCACCACCTTTGCCATGTCTTGTAAAATAAACGCTATGGGCGCCCTTGATGTACTTGGCGCCATTTGAGCGTGAGTCCCTGAAGCGAGAGTCGAAGGGTCTGACACGTGGGGAGAGTTAGTCGGCATAACTTTCCCCTCGACAGAATCCCCTGGTAAAAGAAACGCTATGGGTGCCCTTGATGTACTTGGCGCCATTTGAGCGTGAGTCCCTAAAGCGGGAGTCAAAAGGTCTGACACGTGGGGAGAGTTAGTCGGCATAACTACCCCCACGACAGAATCCTCTGGTGATAATGTTTTTAAAGACAAAAAATGATCTTTATTGTTTAACATGAAATCAGTACATCTGGTACACATTCTAAGATGGGGTTCCACCATGGCTTTAAAACATAATGAACACAGAGCTTCCTCTATGTCAGACATGTTAGAACAGACTAATAATGAGACTAGTAAGCTTGGAAAACACTTTAAATCAAGTTAACAAGCAAATATATAAAACGTTACTGTGCCTTTAAGAGAAACAAATTTTGTCAAAATTTGAAAAACTGTGAAAAAAAGGCAGTAAAACAAACGAAATTTTTACAGTACATGTAATAAGGTAACAGAGCATTGCACCCACTTGCAAATGGATGATTAACCCCTTAATGCAAAAAACAGATAAAAAAAAAACAAAAAACGACATAGACGTTTTTAAAAACAGACACAACAAACTGCCACAGCCAACAGTGGGAAGCTTCAGTTAACTGTTTCTATGCAAAATTTAAGCCAGCCATGTGGAAAAAACTTAGGCCCCAATAAGTTTTATCACCAAACATATGTTAAAAAACGATTAAACATGCCAGCAAACGTTTTAAAACACATTTTTACAAGAGTATGTATCTCTATTAATAAGCCTGATACCAGTCGCTTTTACTGCATTTAAGGATATACCAACATTACAGTGTTATCACCAATGTACGTTAAAAAACGATTAAACATGCCAGCAAACGTTTTAAAACACATTTTTATAAGAGTATGTATCTCTATTAATAAGCCTGATACCAGTCGCTATCGCTGCATTTAAGGCTTTACTTACATTACTTCGGTATCAGCAGTATTTTCTTAGTCAATTCCATTCCTAGAAAATATTTTACTGCACATACCTTATCTGCAGGAAAACCTGCACGCCATTCCCCCTCTGAAGTACCTCACTCCTCAGAATGTGTGAGAACAGCAAATGGATCTTAGTTACGTCTGCTAAGATCATAGAAAAACGCAGGCAGATTCTTCTTCCAAATACTGCCTGAGATAAACAGCACACTCCGGTGCCATTTAAAAATAACAAACTTTTGATTGAAGAATAAACTAAGTAGAAAGCACCACAGACTCTCACGACCTCCTATCTATGTTGAGGCTTGCAAGAGAATGACTGAATATGGCAGTTAGGGGAGAAGCTATATAGCAGCTTTGCTGTGGGTGGACTCTTGCAGCTTCCTGTTGGGAAGGAGAATATATTCCATAAGTAATGGATGATCCGTGGACTGGATACACTTAACAAGAGAAATAATAAACTCTTGATTGAAGAATCTAAACTAACACCTCACTTTACCTCTTCCTATCACTAACACAGAAGAAAAAGAATGACTGGAGTGGGAGGGAAGGAAGGAGCTATATATACAGCTCTGCTGTGGTGCTCTTTGCCTCCTCCTGCTGACCAGGAGGCGATATCCCATAAGTAAGGATGAACTCTGTGGACTCGTCGTATCTTCTAAAAGAAACCGATAATTCAGAAACAGCAAGAATAAAAAAAAAAAAAAAAAAAATCAGGACAGAAGCTGAATATCCAGACCATTTATTGGCTCAAAAAGAGGAGCTTGCAAAACTCAGATTTAAATTCCAAGGAGACACTGGTTTAAACACAGGTCTAATCCTCACTGAATCCTGAATGAAATCTTGAACATCAGGCAACAGAAAGAGCAGAAATGTGACCCTTCAAGAAACTTGTAGAAAAACCTTTATCTAGACTGTCCTGAAGAAACTGAAGAGCTTGAATTTGCAAAGAATTCCAGCAGAAACCCTTACGTTCACACCACGATAAAAAGGTGAAAAATTGTTTTAGTCACAAGCTTCCTGGTTTGAATAAGAGTGTCAATGACCGACTCAGAGAAATCTATCTGACTCAAGATCAAATGTTCAATCTCTAACTCGTTCAATTCAAGACCTTCAGATCTTCAAGAAAAAAAAATTGACTTTGAAACAAGAGACCATTCCAAGGTGGGGGCAACTGGATCAAATCCACAAACCAAGTTCTGGGGGGGGGGGCGAAACCAGAATGACTGATGTCTCATCCTGCTTGATCCGAGCTATCACTCGATAGCAAAACAAAAAAGGGAGGAAATAGGTAAATCAGATAAAATGTCCAAGGAACTATTTAAAAAAGTGTATGAATTCTTCCTTGGGTTCTCAAGATATGGCACAATACCTGGAAAGTTTTTGATTAAAAACTGAGACATCATTAGATCTATCTCCGGATAGAAGGCCCCACTGATTGAAAATATGATTGAACACCTCCTGGTTCAGGGTCCACTCACACGGATGGAGAACATGATGACTTAGAAACTCTACTGCCCAGCTGTTTACTCCAGAAATATGAATTGCTGATATTACAGTGATTTGATTTTGCACATCTCATGAGACAGAAGGAACCTTTCCTGAGGAGGCCTTGATTGAAAAGAGATGTGGTACCCCTGAGTAACTATACATAGAACCCATGCGTCCCAACTGACCCTGACCAGACCCCTTGAAAAGTCTCAATCTGCCCCCTACCAGAACCGAGTCTGTGGCAAGACAGTACCTTAATGCAGATTTAGTGGAGGTGGAAGCCTTCTTGAGTTGATTGGACTCAGCTTTTTAGTTAATTGTAGAGGCAGACTTTAAATAATTGGATTGGAGACAGGCACGAAAATGACCAGCCAGTTTGTTCTTGCCTTCAAGCATTTTATCCAGAGGTAAAAAAAAGCACATTTACCTTCTGTTACAGAGGTGATGATGACTTCAAGATCCGGGATGAACAAGATCTTTTGCGGGAAGGAAAAAGAGACCAAAGTCTACTTTTAGTTACCATGTCTTCAGGCTAAGACTTTAGTTACAATGTTCTTCTGGTAAGTACTACCAAAACTGCATTTGTACGTATTATATCAACAATAGCCACACAGATGAAAGAATAAGCCACCTTAATCAACCTTATGGTTTCTCTTGAGGAAATCCAAGAACGTATATCAGATAAAGAATCACACCTCAGAGTTATAGCACCTCCAACAGAGGCGATACTAACCGCTGGTCTAAACAGGACCCTGAACTGTTAGGAAAATCTTTCCTGTGATAAACCTCCAACTTTCTGTGTCCATTGGATCCTTGAAAGATGTGCTATCTTCTATAAGCGCAGCTCACATACCAAAATTACATAAGGACAGTACATCACAGCCCCGCTAGAATAGCTTACATACCAGTTACATAAGCACAGTACATCACAGCCCCACTAGCACAGCTCACATACCAGAGTTACATAAGAAAAGTACATCACAGCCACTAGCACAGCTCACACCTTACTGTAGCAACCCAGCTCAGACACACAGCTATGAAATTAAAGCCATGTTCCAATCAAGTGTGTAAAAAGACAAATGTAACTCTCCTCAATGCAATGACTGTGTAACTGTGTGTCACCTGGCTATGATAACGTGTAATTTACTGACTGATATCCTCTGGGCTATGCGAGTGCTAGTATATAAAAAGGTGACATGATAGAAACCTTCAAATATATGAAGGGACCTAATAAAATAGAAGCTGAAAGCATTTTTCACAAAAAAATAAATGCCAAAACAAGGGGTCACAATCTAAAGTTAGAAGGTAGCCGATTCAGGAGAAATTTGAGGAAGCATTTTTTTACAGAAAGGGTGGTGGATTCATGGAATAAACTTCCATTTGACGTGGTAAACACAAAGGCCCATATTTATCAAGGTCTGTCAAACCTGATCCGACAGTGCGGATCAGGTCCGACAGACCTCGCTGAATTCGGGGGTGTCAATCAACCCGATCGTACTCGATCGGGTTGATTTCTGGCGATGTCTGTCCGCCTGCTCAGAGCAGGCGGACAGGTTATGGAGCTGCGGTCTTTGTGACAGCTGCTTCATAACTGCTGTTTCTGGCGAGCCTGCAGGCTCGCCAGAAACACGGGGCATCAAGCTCCATTCGGAGCTTGATAAATATGCCCCAATGACTGTAAAGGAATTAAACAATGCCTGGGACATGCATAAGGCTATCCTAAGGAAAAAGTTACATGTAATATGGGTAGACTTGATGGGAATTTTTGGTTCTTATCTACCGTCAAATTCTATGTTTCTATATACTTACCTGAAAACACTCACTCTACCGTGCTTAACCAGCTGCAGGAACCCTACTTCTAGTAGAAGAGCCCATCTTGTGTACTACGTACTAAAACAGCATGAAAGGAAGGAGTACAGCAACGAACCAACAGTATGAGGCTGCAGGATAAATCCCAGCAACACCTGGCTTGTGACTAACTCCCACAGGAGAATTACTCTCACAACCAATTATACTCCTTTACACCCCTCTGTCCTAAGCCTAGCTCTCTGAGAAGGGATAATGGGTCTCACATTAATCCTAGAACCCCTGTCAATGTAGATGTTAAAGCATTTAAACCTTTTACCTTTTCCTGTGGTGGCACAAATAAGACTGAGGGGAGTAGGAGGTATTAAAAGCTCTTATGTTATTTGACTGGAGTTCAATCACACATGTGATGGCTCGTAGACTCTCACCACATTATGAAAGAAAAGTTTATATATGTTCATGAATAACGTCCAATCCACCAAACTCTCTTCTTTTTACTTATTTGCTTTAGGAAGAAGAGCTAGCACTCTACAATTTACATGAAAATATTCTAACATACCAGAGGGTTCTGCTCCTCCCAGTTGGCCTCAAAGCCATCAAATGCATGACTTTTCCAGTTTTTCTTCAGTTCTTTGATCATCTCTTTCTCAACACGCTGCAGGAATTTGCCCAAGCCTGGGTAATCCAGGAGAGGAGAAACGTCAATATCCAAGGCATGCTGGTCCGTTCTCTGTTCAGTTTGACAGCCAGCCTCACTGACTCTCCTTACTTGCAGAGAGGTCTCCCTTGTGCTGATTGGCATAGTCTGACAGGTTTTCTAGATGAAACAAACACAGCTGATGTTAATATCACATCAGGGTCAATTTGTGCTATACAAAATAAGTCATGGATCATATGGTAGTGTAAACAATGGTTTACTATCTATAAAATATTATTATCATTTATTTGTTCCGATCAGCCAATAGAATGCAAGCTCAATCTGATTGGCTGATTGGATCAGCCAATCGGATTGAACTTGAATCTGATTGGCTGATTCAATCAGCCAATCAGATTTTTCCTAGCTTAATTCCGATTGGCTGATAGGATTCTATCAGCCAATCGGAATTCGGGGGACGCCATCTTGGATGACGTGCCTTAAAGGAACCTTCATTCGTCGTTAGTCCGTCGGTTAAGAAGGATGGCTCCGCGTCGGCTGCTTGAAGATGGTCCCGCTCCGCGCCGGATGGAAGAAGATAAAATATGCTGCTTGGATGAAGATGTCTGCCGGTCCGGATGTCCTCTTCTGCCCGGATAGGATGAAGACTTTGGATCCTCTGGAGGAGCTCTTCTTGCCGGATAGGAGGAAGACTTCGGACCCTCTTCTGGACGGATCGGTGATACCCGGCGTGGTGAAGACAAGGTAGGGAGATCTTCAGGGGCTTAGTGTTAGGTTTATTTAAGGGGGGGTTGGGTTAGATTAGGGGTATGTGGGTGGTGGGTTGTAATGTTGGGGGGGGGTATTGTATGGGTTTTTTTTACAGGCAAAAGAGCAGAATTCTTTGGGGCATGCCCCGCAAAAGGCCCTTTTAAGGGCTGGTAAGGTAAAAGAGCTTTACAATTTTTATTTTAGAATAAAATAGGGTAGGGCATTTTTTTTATTTTGGGGGGCTTTGTTATTTTTTTAGGGGGCTTAGAGTAGGTGTAATTAGTTTAAAATTCTTGTAATCTTTTTTTATTTTTTGTAATTTAGTGTTTGTTTTTTGTAATTTAGTTTAGTTGATATAATTGTAGATAATTGTAGATAGTTTATTAAATTTATTTATTGATAGTGTAGTGTTAGGTTTAATTGTAACTTAGGTTAGGATTTATTTTACAGGTAATTTTGTAATTATTTTAACTAGGTAGCTATTAAATAGTTATTAACTATTTAATAGCTATTGAAAATCTGTATGTAGAAAAGAAAGAGGCGCACATGTGTGTATCGGTATCGACAAGGTGTGCACAAACTGCTGATGTTCTTTGCACAGGGTACTCACAAAGCGTCTCAGCACACCAGTGTGCTTGTGGAAGCAGGCTGGTAATCAGAGCTGACCAGCTGGCTCACTCCGGTGATGCAACTCTCCTCGATATGGCAAGGTTCTGGTAGTGGCTTGCTTAGAAATTAAACTTTCTGGAGACAGGTTCCGTAATGTAGCTTACACTTTTATTGCAGGTGTCACATATACACCTCAAAATGTCCAGGTTTAAAAACAAGCAAGGTTAAAAACAGTATGTACAGATTGCTACGCGTTTCTCGGCTCTCCTGGCCGTTTCATCAGGCATACTAAACAAATTTAAAAACCGGCTTTTATTGCCGCCACTACCAAACATTTCTGACAAACACACCTCTAACCAGGGTGTGTGCTTAATGGGCCAATAGTGTTAGCGTATTTTGACAACAAAGTATACACCCCCTTATTGCCACACATGTTATGTATATCAAAAGAGCAAGATCGCTGTTAAGACCAATGGCGCTCATCTAATGGATCTGTGAGTATGCCTCATCCGGTGTTGATCGTTATACTAATCCATTTCAAGGTGCCATATGTGATAAACATTATATATATGGCTCCTAAATTCCCCAAAAGAACTAGCGTGTTTTAAAATGCTAATGTATTAGAAAATACGAATTAATATTGTTCACAATTCCTTGCTCGCAGTATTTGCGCCTAAGTGAACTCTTTTATACATTGTAAATCACAATTATATATTAGTGACAGCACAAATGTATTTATACAAAAATTATGATAATAAGACCAAATGGAGTCCTATTCTTTGTATATAAATGTGTCAATAAAGGAAAATAACTACTTTAATAGTGATTTGTGTGATTACTTAACCCTTGTGTTGGTGGAATATATTATATCTCTCATCATAATATGGTTATAAAACTACAAGACTATTATATATTTCATGATAGTATGTATTATAATTGTAACCAACTGGTGTTATATGTGCATCTATAATGTAATTATGTAACTATTGCAATTTATGTGCAGATATAGACTGGTGATATAATGTATACGTTCCTATTTATGTGTCAGTATACTTATGCGTGTTTACCTTATGGTACTGTGCAAAAATAAAGAATAAGGGAGGGTGATGTAAATATAAGTGAACTAACAGAGTATACTAATATTTGTGCCTTATTACTCATTTCTATCGATGTGTGATATTTTTATTAAAAAGTGCTGACTTGTGTTGGGACATAGTACCTGTTCGGTACAGTGGAATATAGTGATATTGTGAACAGGAATCAGATGGTATTTAACAACCATTCAGTGGTTCGTATAATTAAAACAATGGGGATTTGATCTGCATAACATCTAGGGCAATCCTTAAAAAAGTTTATCTCTATTTATACTATTGCTACATATACCTTTATCTTGGGCATAGATTCTCCCATATGCACGGTTAAAAACCTTCAAGTACAGTGCATTGACTAAATGCTCAGGATAAATCACAAATTTCTACACCTTTAAGAAATGTACTAGACTATATACATAGTGCTGTCTATAACAGTGACTTTATCCATTCTTGTGAGTAACACATATTATAGTACTCATATTAATGATCGACCCCAAACTAATATACATAGAACTAAACAAATATCATATACAATATAAATTCTGATCAAGCCTAATGATAAGACCTCCTAAAATGCAGCAGAGTTTATGACTTTGTTGAGCCCATTGGGGAATAGAGAACCAAATCTATATATCCAAAAAGTTTCCCTTTGGCGTAATTTTGTGAATCTGTTATATTTACTAGAACTAGGAATGCTTTCAAGTGGAGTTATTGAAAAAGGGCAGTTTTCTCCATTGTGTTCCTGGATATAGTGTCTGGACACACTGTGTTTAGTGGATTTGTTCTTCACATTACGACTATGTTCGCTCCATCTAGTGCGGACATTTCGTATTGTACGACCCAGGTACTGCAGCCCACATTTGCATGATAATACATATATTACATATGATGAACTACATGTAAGATGGTTTTTAATAGGGAAAGTTTCACCAGTGACATGCGATTTGATCGTTTTAGCACAATGTGTTATGTGTTTACACATGTGACATCTTGTTTTGCCACACTTATAAACTCCCTTTCGGCCAGTTGTATTTCTTTGTGTCCCTCCCCTAATGGATTTTTAGGAAATGACCACTTTACTTGGGGCTAGAGACTGTTTTATGGTTGGTGCTCTTTTGAATACAATATTCGGTGTATGTTCCAAGTTTTTTTTAAGTATAGGGTCTTTTAGCAGAATTGGCCAATGCTTTTTTAACACTTTTTTTATACACTTGGAATTTGAATTATATTGAGTTATAAAACGAGGTTGTAAAGATTTGTCAAAAGAGGTTTTCTTTTTGACTTGAAGAATGGTTGACCTTTCTAGTCTACAGGCTCTATCGAGTCCATTCCTAATGATTTCACTGGGATAACCTTTTTCTCTAAATCTTTGAATTAATACATTAGACTGTTCATAAAATGTATCTAATGAACTACAATTCCTCTTTAGCCTGCAAAATTGACTGTATGGTATATTATTTTTCCATTGGTAGTGATGATTACTACTGTAATGCAAAAAATTATTACAGTCCACGGTTTTGAAATAGGTGGATGTGGCAATGTTGTTTTCGCTATCCCAAGTTAATGTAAGGTCCAAAAATTCAATTTTATCAGGCTGAATGTTGGATGTGAAGGAAATACCCATACAGTTTTTGTTAAGATCCAAACAAAATAATTTGGCTTCCTCTACTGTCCCTTTAAAAATAAATATCAAATCATCTATGTAACGGCCATAGAACTCCAGGTTTGCCCTCCAGTTGGAATTATAGATGTAATTCTCTTCGAAGTAGCCCATAAATAAATTGGCAAAACTGGGGGCAAACCTGGTGCCCATGGCCGTACCTTTAACCTGTAAATAAAATTCATCTAAAATTTGAAAGTAATTGTGTTTTAAAATGAAATCAATAAGTGTCAAAATATATTCCTTCTGGATGTTGGGCATATATAAATCACCATCCAAATAAAATTTTGTAGTTATTATACCTAGTTCATGGGAAATATTGGAATAGAGGGCACTAACATCAGCTGTTACCCATATAGCATTATTAGTCCTTTTGTGATCCTTAATTTTGAATAATAAATCGGTGGTATCCCGAATGAAAGATGGCAAGTTTTGTACATATTTTTGTAAATAACTGTCAATATATTGAGATAGTTTGTCTGTCAGACTATTTATGCCCGAGATAATTGGGCGTCCAGGTGGTTTAGAACAATTTTTGTGAATTTTGGGAAGATGGTAGTAGTATGGGATTGATGGATGTGCAGGAGTAAGAAATCTCAGTTCTTTCTTATTTAAAATCCCTTTACTACTACCATCTTCCAAAATGCACAGCAATTTTTGTAAAAAGACCTTTGTTGGATCAAATTCCAATTTCCTATAATAGTCAACATTCAGAAGAATATTATGTGCCTCACTTACATAATCTTTATAGTCCTGCAAGACTATCCCACCCCCCTTGTCCGCCTGCCTGATCACCAATGATTGATCACTGGCTAGAGACTTGAGTGCTCTTTCCTCATTGGGCCATAATCTTTTTTGTTTATTTAGATGTTTAGGTAATTTGTCGAAGTCTTCCATCACTAATTGTTGGAATAGATCTATATATGTCACATCATCCTTAGGAGGATTGAAATTTGATGGCAATGCCAATGGGGTATGTATATATCCCTCAAACAAATCTTCCATTAAAGATTCCGGTTCTGCATAAAAAGTGACTGCCTGACTATTCATAGGGTAAGTGAGGATGGGCATACCTTCTAAGTTTCTTTTTTTCAGGTTTTTTAGGGCAAAATATCTTTGTAAGGCCAATTTTCTGGTATATTTGTTTAAATCAACAAATAAATCAAAAAGTTTGTGAGGATTTGGTGGGCAATAAGATAAGCCCCTTCCTAAAATTCTAACTTCGTCATGTGACAACTCATGAGAGGATAAATTGAATATTCCTTTAGCTAATGTTTGTAATTGCTTTTCTTGTTTGGTGTTACCTCTCCCTCGTCTTCCCCGTTTGGGTATGGTCTTTTCTTTTTTTGTGACTGTTGGTGTGGTTGTTGTGTGTGTTGTTGATTGGGTGGACCTATATTCCTCCTCCAAAGAGGTGCTAGGTTGGGGACCCCTAAAAAATCACTATTGGAAGTAGAGGGTCTCTCTGTTTTTTTCTCACCATTGTGACCTGCATCTATGGGGGCTGTTTGAGTATTAACATAATTATTAGTGCCTCCCATATATCTATTCTCCCCCATATTATGAGCCAATGGTTCATAACGATTTTGTAAAGGTATATAATTGGGGTTTTGATAAGTGTGGGAATTGTAATTCATATTTTTATTCTTATTTGTGTTAATAGCTATTGAACCTGGTTAAAATAAATACAAAGTTGCCTGTAAAATAAATATTAATCCTAAAATAGCTACAATATAATTATTATTTATATTGTAGCTATATTAGGGTTTATTTTACAGGTAAGTATTTAGCTTTAAATAGGAATAATTTATTTAATAAGATTTATTTTATTTTGTTAGATTTAAATTATATTTAACTTAGGGGGGTGTTAGGGTTAGGGTTAGACTTAGCTTTAGGGGTTAATACATTTATTATAGTAGCGGCGAGGTCCGGTCGGCAGATTAGGGGTTAATACTATTTATTATAGGGTTTTTGAGGCGGGAGTGAGGCGGATTAGGGGTTAATAATTGTAGATAGGTGGCGGCGACGTTGGGGGCGGCAGATTAGGGGTTAATAAATATAATATAGGGGTCAGTGGGGGTTAGGGGCAGCAGATTAGGGGTACATAGGGATAATGTAGGTTGCGGCGGTGTACGGAGCGGCAGATTAGGGGTTAAAAATAATATGCAGGGGTCAGCGATAGCGGGGGAAGCAGATTAGGTGTTAATAAGTGTAAGGTTAGGGGTGTTTAGACTCAGGGTACATGTTAGGGTGTTAGGTGCAGACTTAGGAAGTGTTTCCCCATAGGAAACAATGGGGCTGCGTTAGGAGCTGAACGCTGCTTTTTTGCAGGTGTTAGGTTTTTTTTCAGCCCAAACTGCCCCATTGTTTCCTATGGGGGAATCGTGCACGAGGACGTTTTTGAAGCTGGCTGCGTCCGTAAGCACCACTGGTATTTAGAGTTGCAGTGGCGGTAAATTATGCTCTACACTCCCTTTTTGGAGCCTAACGCAGCCCTTCTGTGAACTCTAAATACCAGCGGTATTTAAAAGGTGCGGGGGGAAAAATACACGCGTAGCTAACGCATGCACCCCTTTGGCCGCAGAACTCTAAATCTAGCCGTATGTATTCCTAGTTGAAACAAAACCTAGGTAGACTCATATGCTAATTTCTAAGTCCCTGAAGGCCGCTTCTTGTCACATGCTTTTTTAATTGCTTTTCACAAGAGACTGATATTTCATGTGGGACAAATAGATTACACTGTCTCCACGCCCGGGTAGTTATTTAAGATTTTGCACAACACAGTACTAAATGGAAGTCACTAGATAATAAATAGTTAGTCATGTTATCTGGGGGCTGTCAGAAGAGGCTTAGATACAAGGTAATCACAGAGGTAAAAAGTGTATTTATATAACTGTGTTGGTTGTGCAAAACTGGGGAATGGGTAATAAAGGGATTATCTATCTTTTAAAACGATAAAAATTCTATTGTAGACTGTCCCTTTAAAGGGACACTGAACCCAATTTTTTTCTTTTGCGATTCAGATAGAGCATGCAATTTTAAGCAACTTTCTAATTTACTCCTATTATCACATTTTCTTCATTCTCTTAGTATCTTTATTTGAAATGCAAGAATGTAAGTTTAGATGACGGCCCATTTTTGGTGAACAAACTGTGTTGTTCTTGCTGATTGGTGGATAAATTCACCCACCAATAAACAAGTGCTTTCCATGGTTCTATACCAAAAAATAGCTTAGATGCCTTCTTTTTCAAATAAAGAAAGCTAGAGAACAAAATTGCATGCTCTATCTGAATCCCGAAAGAAAAAAATGTGGGTTCAGAGTCCCTTTAAGGAACAATTAAAAGACCAGGAGGTTTATAAGATATTAGTTAATAACCAATTATATCAAATTCAAAAGACTAAAAAAAGGAGTTTATATAGCAGTAAAAAATTGAATTATTGGTCATGATGTATGCACCTTTAAGTAAAAAATCTTTGTACCCCTGTTTTAAACACACTCCCTAAGATTCATGGAAATTGTACAACTCCCCCGGGTCGCCCTATTGTTGCAAGCACTAATTCAGTTTTTACTAATATCTCAATTTGCTTGGATAGGATTCTTTGCCTTTATGTCAAACAATCCAGTTTTTTTACAGTTGATTTTTTTTAGTGAAACTTAATTCTTATCTTAAACTACAGATAAATGTATTCTGTTTAGCTTAGACGTGGAAAGACTTTAAACTTCGACAACTCATGAAAGTGGTATGAGCTTAGTTTATACTGTGTTGAAATCTGATAAATGTTACAATGTCTTCCAAATTGATTTTTGTATGCAGTTGTTAAGTATTATTCTATATGGAAATTATTTCCTGTTTCAAGATGATTATTTTTTACAACAATAAGGGACTGCCATGGGTTCCAACATCACCCCAAACTATGTTAACATTTTTATGAATATGTATTGTATGAAGAAAGATTTATATATTCTAATGAAATGTGTATTAAATATGGCACCACATGGTGGTGCTACATTGATATTTTTGAAGTTTGGTTAGGCGATGTTGGACCCCTGGTGAGATTTGTGGATGACTTGAATTTAGCAACTAATCACATCAAATTTAAATTGACCTTGAGTGAGGAATATCTTGATTTCTTGGACACTAGGGTTATTAAGGACTGACGATCTTTTAAAACAGATTTATTTAAGAAAAAACTAACAGGTGGATTCTTTCACCACCCTGCCATTTTCGGAATGCAGCGAAGGCAAACGGAGCATTACAAAAAAAAAAAAAAATGCCAGCAATAAGTATGAAAAACACCTAACCGCATGCAATAAGTATTAAAAAAAACAACTAACCACCCATACGAAGTATTAAGAAAAAAATAAACTAACCGCCCGCACAAAGTATTAAGAAAAAAATAAACTAACCGCCCGCACAAAGTATTAAGAAAAAAATAAACTAACCGCCCACACAAAGTATTAAGAAAAAAAAACAACTACCTAATAAAATTATTAACCCCTAAATCTGCAAACCCCAACATCGCAAACTACCTAATACATCTATTAAAGGGATACTAAACCCAAATTTTTTCTTTCATGATTCAGATAGAGCATGAGATTTTAAGCAACTTTCTAATTTACTCCTATTATCAATTTTTCTTTGTTCTCATGCTATCTTGATTTGAAAAAGCAGTACTGTAAACTTTAGAGCCAGCCCATTTTTTGTTCAGCACCTGGGTAGCACTTGCTGATTTGTGGCTAAATGTAGCAAACCAATCAGCAAGCTCTACCCAGGTGCTGAACTAAAAATGGGCCGGCTCCTAACCTTTCATTACTGCTTTTTAAAATAAAGATAGCAAGAGAAAAAAGAAAAATTGATAATAGGAGTAAATTAGAAAGTTGCTTAAAATCGCATGCTCTGACTCATGAAAGAAAAAAATTGGGATTAGTATCCCTTTAAACCCTAAATCACCAACCCCCCACAACGCATTAAACCTAATTTACCTATTAACTCCTAAACCACCAACCCCCCACAACGCATTAAACCTAATTTACCTATTAACTCCTAAACCACCAACCCCCACAACGCAAAAACTTAATTTAATGACTAAGCCCCCTAACCTAACCCCTCTTAAATTAACCCCTTAATTACAATTAAAAAAAAAATACATTACCTTAATCTAACATTACAGAAAATAAAAAAGGCTAACATTACAAAAAATAATAAAGACAGTATCCACGGTACAAAAATTAAACCTAATCCCTATGGAAAATAAAAAAGCTCCCACAAAATAAAAACACCCCCTTATCTAATGCTAAACTACCAATAGCCCTTAAAAGGGCTTTTGAAGGGCATTGCCCTAGGTTAAACAGCTCTTTTACATTAAAAATAAACAAAGTCCCCCCTAACCGTAAACCCCCCACCCACTAATAAACCTAATCTACCCATTGCCCTGAAAAGGGCATTTGTATGGGCATTGCCCTTAAAAGGGCATTTAGCTCTTTTTCACTGCCCTTAAAAGGGCATTTAGCTCTTTTTTCACTGCCCTTAAAAGGGCATTTAGCTCTTTTTTCACTGCCCTTAAAAGGGCATTTAGCTCTTTTTTCACTGCCCTTAAAAGGGCATTTAGCTCTTTTTCACTGCCCTTAAAAGGGCATTTAGCTCTTTTTCACTGCCCTTAAAAGGGCATTTAGCTCTTTTTTCACTGCCCTTAAAAGGGCATTTAGCTCTTTTTTCACTGCCCTTAAAAGGGCATTTAGCTCTTTTTCACTGCCCTTAAAAGGGCATTTAGCTCTTTTTCCAAGTGCTCCAAAAAAACAAAAACAAAATTTTTTTTAAAAAAAAACCTAACACTAAAGCCCCAAATAGGTACTCACGGTTTCAGAAGTCAGGCGGAGGTCTTTTTCCAGGCGGGTTCATCATCTTCATCCACAGCAAAGGCGGCGCAGAGCGGAGGTCCAAAGCAGTCTTCCCTCGGCGGCAGCGCTCCTAGGCAGCAGCGGTCCTCGGTAAAGGCGTGGAGGTTCCTCTTCATGCAATCGTCCGCCACACACTGAAGAAAGAATTTAAGGTACTCCATATTTATTGGGGTACCTTGAATACCTATTGGCTGAAATTTTCAAAATCAGCCAATAGGATGAAAGCTACTGAAATCTTATTGGCTGATTTCAACAGCCAATAGGATTTTAGTAGCTCTAATCCTATTGGCTGTTTTGAAAAATTCAGTCAATAGGAAAGCAAGGTACTCCTAATTGATTGTGGTACCTTGCATTCTTTCTTCAGTATACCACGGACGATCAAATGAAGAGGAGCCTCCATGTCGCAGAGGACCGCCACATCTGGGAAGACTGCTCCAGACCTGAGCTCCGCACCGCCTTTGCTGTGGATGAAGATGACAGACCCGCCAGACTTCTGAAACCGTGAGTATCCATTTGGGGCTTTAGTGTTAGTTTATTTAAAAAATGTGTTTGTTTTTTTATTTTTTTAACTTGGTTTTTTTTTGGGCACCTGGAAAAAGAGCTAAATGCCCTTTTAAGGGCAATGCCCATACAAATGCCCTTTTCAGGGCAATGGGTAGTTTAGGTTTTTTTAATGTTAGGTTTTTGATTTTGGGGGGTTTGGTGGGTGGGGGTTTTTACTGTTTAACTTAGGGCAATGCCCTACAAAAAGCCCTTTTAAGGGCTATTGGTAGTTAAGCATTAGATTAGGGGGTGTTTTTATTTTGGGGGGCTTTTTTATTTCCATAGGGATTAGGTTTAATTTTTTTATTTTGGATAATGTGTTTATTTTTTTCTGTAGTTCTATTTTTTATTTTTTGTATTTACAACATATAGACGACCCTCTGGGCAGGCTTACCAACTAGTAGTGATATAAGGACAAAGAACTTAAATGCCCCTTAAGCAAATCATTTCTTGAATGCAGGCCACACCATAAGTCAATTACGCTTTAAAGTTATTGATCAGATATTAAAACCAAGTAGAGGAGCTGATAGGGAACTTATGCTGAAACAGAAAGAATCATTTTGGATATATGAACTTGGAACACTTGAACCAAAGGGTATTAATAATGATTTGGGACTTGTCAATCTTTCTATAACGTATTCTATTACATTTATGAATTTGTCTTTTGTGAATCAGTGCAGATAAATCTTGATTAAGAAATGATCATTGAATAATCCACTGGAATTGTATATAAAAATGAACGCTAAATCTGTTGGGTTAATATCTAGATGTAAGTGAAAGAGTTAATGTGTTTTTGCCGCCATCTAGTGATATGAACATATATAAGTCACAATATTGTCATGAGGGATTGTCTCCCGAAATGTCACTATTTTGTTGTCTATTTAAGATATAATAAACTGCTTTTCTTTCATGTAAGTTGCAAGAGTCCATGAGCTAGTGACGTATGGGATATACATTCCTACCAGGAGGGGGCAAAGTTCTCAGAGTACAGTGTTTGCCAGAGGGATGTGAAGGGAGTATTGCCTGTGGATTTAGTGGTTTCACCCATGGGAAATCCTTTCAAGGGCTCTCTGTAATCGGTCACAGGGATTCATCTCCTGCCTCCCTTTTCAGATCGACATTATAGTCCTATACCATTACCTCTGCTGATAGCTTTCAGTACTGGTTTGGCTGTCTGCTATATGTGGATTGGTGTCTTCCAGTAAGAATGTATCATTTTTTTTAAGACACTCTCAGCTATGTTTGGCACTTTATGTTATAAAGTTTTAAATATATGTATTTCTTATATTTGCCAAGAGTCAGGTCTATGTATATTTCCCTTTTCGTGCAGTCTATCAGTTTCAGTATGGAATTTATATTGGGAAGATTCTTTTTTTTCTTACTTGGGGTTCTAGTTTTCTCAAATTTGACTTTATTTTTCCAAAATTTTCCCGGGCAAACTAGGCTCGCGAGGACGCAAAATGCTGTTCTTTATGGCGTCATTCTTTGTGCAAAAATGTTTTTGCCGTGGAATTGCGTCTAAGGTGACGCACGTTTCGTCATCTCCTGCGTCTTTGTTGACGTAAGTTGTTTTGGCGCAAAGTTGTGCTTGTTATGACGCGTTATTTCCTGTTAGTTTTGGCAGCAAAATTTTTTTTTTTTTACTTCCTTTTGCGTCATACTTGGCGCCAAAAGTTTTTGTATATTACCCCTCTTCCTTATTGCTTCTGGATATCTTCATATTATCAAGAGCTTTAATGCTTATGTTTTTGCATTTTACTTTAGCATAAGCATTTTTTCCCCATTCTTGAAACTGCTATATGAGCAAATTGGATATTTTGTTTAAATGGTTTTTTTTTTCTTTTTACATTTTGCAAGATGTCTCAGTCTGATCCTGCCTCTGATGTTGCTGTAGAAACCATGCTGCCTGAACACAGTTCTACCAAAGCTAAGTGTGTCAGTTTTAAATAAACTGATGTTATTTCTTCAGCTCAATTATGTGGCATCTGTCATGATAAGCTTTTGCATGCGGATAATGTTTCTATTAGTACTAATACATCATCTGTTGTTTCTTCAACGTCTAATGTACCTAATATTCCTGCAGATGTAAAAGATTATATTGCTGCAGCTATAGATAAGGTTATGTCTGCTATTCCACAGTCAAATAAACGTAAAAACATAATTTATGTAAGAACTTACCTGATAAATTCATTTCTTTCATATTAGCAAGAGTCCATGAGCTAGTGACGTATGGGATATACATTCCTACCAGGAGGGGCAAAGTTTCCCAAACCTCAAAATGCCTATAAATACACCCCTCACCACACCCACAATTCAGTTTAACGAATAGCCAAGAAGTGGGGTGACAAAAAAGTGCGAAAGCATATAAAATAAGGAATTGGAATAATTGTGCTTTATACAAAATCATAACCACCACAAAAAAAGGGCGGGCCTCATGGACTCTTGCTAATATGAAAGAAATGAATTTATCAGGTAAGTTCTTACATAAATTATGTTTTCTTTCATGTAATTAGCAAGAGTCCATGAGCTAGTGACGTATGGGATAATGACTACCCAAGATGTGGATCTTTCCACACAAGAGTCACTAGAGAGGGAGGGATAAAATAAAGACAGCCAATTCCTGCTGAAAATAATCCACACCCAAAATAAAGTTTAACGAAAAACATAAGCAGAAGATTCAAACTGAAACCGCTGCCTGAAGTACTTTTCTACCAAAAACTGCTTCAGAAGAAGAAAATACATCAAAATGGTAGAATTTAGTAAAAGTATGCAAAGAGGACCAAGTTGCTGCTTTGCAGATCTGGTCAACCGAAGCTTCATTCCTAAACGCCCAGGAAGTAGAAACTGACCTAGTAGAATGAGCCGTAATTCTCTGAGGCGGAGTTTTACCCGACTCAACATAGGCAAGATGAATTAAAGATTTCAACCAAGATGCCAAAGAAATGGCAGAAGCTTTCTGGCCTTTTCTAGAACCGGAAAAGATAACAAATAGACTAGAAGTCTTACGGAAAGATTTCGTAGCTTCAACATAATATTTCAAAGCTCTAACAACATCCAAAGAATGCAACGATTTCTCCTTAGAATTCTTAGGATTAGGACATAATGAAGGAACCACAATTTCCCTACTAATGTTGTTGGAATTCACAACTTTAGGTAAAAATTCAAAAGAAGTTCGCAACACCGCCTTATCCTGATGAAAAATCAGAAAAGGAGACTCACAAGAAAGAGCAGATAATTCAGAAACTCTTCTAGCAGAAGAGATGGCCAAAAGGAACAAAACTTTCCAAGAAAGTAATTTAATGTCCAATGAATGCATAGGTTCAAACGGAGAAGCTTGAAGGGCTCCCAGAACCAAATTCAAACTCCAAGGAGGAGAAATTGACTTAATGACAGGTTTTATACGTACCAAAGCTTGTACAAAACAATGAATATCAGGAAGAATAGCAATCTTTCTATAAAAAAGAACTGAAAGAGCAGAGATTTGTCCGAGATTTGTCCTTTCAAAGAACTTGCGGACAAACCCTTATCTAAACCATCCTGAAGAAACTGTAAAATTCTCGGTATTCTAAAAGAATGCCAAGAAAAATGATGAGAAAGACACCAAGAAATATAAGTCTTCCAGACTCTATAATATATCTCTCGAGATACAGATTTACGAGCCTGTAACATAGTATTAATCACAGAGTCAGAGAAACCTCTTTGACCAAGAATCAAGCGTTCAATCTCCATACCTTTAAATTTAAGGATTTCAGATCCTGATGGAAAAAGGGACCTTGTGACAGAAGGTCTGGTCTTAACGGAAGAGTCCACGGTTGGCAAGAGGCCATCCGGACAAGATCCGCATACCAAAACCTGTGAGGCCATGCCGGAGCTACCAGCAGAACAAACGAGCATTCCTTTAGAATCTTGGAGATTACTCTTGGAAGAAGAACTAGAGGCGGAAAGATATAGGCAGGATGATACTTCCAAGGAAGTGATAATGCATCCACTGCCTCCGCCTGAAGATCCCGGGATCTGGACAGATACCTGGGAAGTTTCTTGTTTAGATGGGACGCCATCAGATCTATTTCTGGAAGTTCCCACATTTGAACAATCTGAAGAAATACCTCTGGGTGAAGAGACCATTCGCCCGGATGCAACGTTTGGCGACTGAGATAATCCGCTTCCCAATTGTCTATACCTGGGATATGAACCGCAGAGATTAGACAGGAGCTGGATTCCGCCCAAACCAAAATTCGAGATACTTCTTTCATAGCCAGAGGACTGTGAGTCCCTCCTTGATGATTGATGTATGCCACAGTTGTGACATTGTCTGTCTGAAAACAAATGAACGATTCTCTCTTCAGAAGAGGCCAAAACTGAAGAGCTCTGAAAATTGCACGGAGTTCCAAAATATTGATCGGTAATCTCACCTCCTGAGATTCCCAAACTCCTTGTGCTGTCAGAGATCCCCACACAGCTCCCCAACCCGTGAGACTTGCATCTGTTGAAATTACAGTCCAGGTCGGAAGCACAAAAGAAGCCCCCTGAATTAAACGATGGTGATCTGTCCACCATGTTAGAGAGTGTCGAACAATCGGTTTTAAAGATATTGTTTGAGAAATCTTCGTGTAATCCTTGCACCATTGCTTCAGCATACAGAGCTGAAGAGGTCGCATGTGAAAGCGAGCAAAGGGGATCGCGTCCGATGCAGCAGTCATAAGACCTAGAATTTCCATGCATAAGGCTACCGAAGGGAATGATTGTGACTGAAGGTTTCGACAAGCTGCAATCAATTTTAGACGTCTCTTGTCTGTTAAAGACAGAGTCATGGACACTGAATCCATCTGGAAACCCAGAAAGGTTACCCTTGTCTGAGGAATCAAAGAACTTTTTTGTAAATTGATCCTCCAACCATGATCTTGAAGAAACAACACAAGTCGATTCGTATGAGATTCTGCTAAATGTAAAGACTGAGCAAGTACCAAGATATCGTCCAAATAAGGAAATACCACAATACCCTGTTCTCTGATTACAGACAGAAGGGCACCGAGAACCTTTGTAAAAATTCTTGGAGCTGTAGCTAGGCCAAACGGCAGAGCCACAAACTGGTAATGCTTGTCCAGAAAAGAGAATCTCAGGAACTGATAATGATCTGGATGAATCGGAATATGCAGATATGCATCCTGTAAATCTATTGTGGACATATAATTCCCTTGCTGAACAAAAGGCAAGATAGTCCTTACAGTTACCATTTTGAACGTTGGTATTCGTACATAACGATTCAATATTTTTAGATCCAGAACTGGTCTGAAGGAGTTCTCCTTCTTTGGTACAATGAAGAGATTTGAATAAAACCCCATCCCCTGTTCCGGAGCTGGAACTGGCATAATTACTCCAGTCAACTCTAGATCTGAAACACATTTCAGAAATGCTTGAGCTTTTACTGGATTTACTGGGACACGGGAAAGAAAAAATCTCTTTGCAGGAGGTCTCATCCTGAAACCAATCCTGTACCCTTCCGAAACAATGTTCTGAATCCAAAGATTGTGAACAGAATTGATCCAAATTTCTTTGAAAAAACGTAACCTGCCCCCTACCAGCTGAGCTGGAATGAGGGCCGCACCTTCATGTGGACTTAGAAGCAGGCTTTGCCTTTCTAGCTGGCTTGGATTTATTCCAGACTGGAGATGGTTTCCAAACTGAAACTGCTCCTGAAGATGAAGGATCAGGCTTTTGTTCTTTGTTGAAACGAAAGGAACGAAAACGAGTATTAGCCCTACTTTTAACTTTAGATTTTTTATCCTGTGGTAAAAAAGTTCCTTTCCCACCAGTAACAGTTGAAATGATGGAATCCAACTGAGAACCAAATAATTTGTTACCCTGGAAAGAAATAGAAAGTAAAGTTGATTTAGAAGCCATATCAGCATTCCAAGTTTTAAGCCATAAAGCTCTTCTAGCTAAAATAGCTAGAGACATAAACCTGACATCAACTCTGATAATATCAAAAATGGCATCACAGATATTATTATTCTTCTACAACATGCTAATAATTTTATCATGAGAATCACGATGTGTTACTTGTTGCGCTAAAGTTTCCAACCAAAAAGTTGAAGCTGCAGCAACATCAGCCAAAGATATAGCAGGTCTAAGAAGATTACCTGAACACAGATAAGCTTTTCTTAGGAAGGACTCAATTTTCCTATCTAGAGGATCCTTAAACGAAGTACCATCTGACGTAGGAATAGTAGTACGTTTAGCAAGGGTAGAAATAGCCCCATCAACTTTAGGGATTTTGTCCCAAAATTCCAATCTGTCAGACGGCACAGGATATAAATGCTTAAAACGTTTAGAAGGAGTAAATGAATTACCCAATTTATCCCATTCTTTGGATATTACTGCAGAAATAGCATTAGGAACAGGAAAAACTTCTGGAATAACCACAGGAGCTTTAAATACCTTATCCAAACGTTTAGAATTAGTATCAGGAGGACCAGAATCCTCTATTTCTAAAGCAATTAGTACTTCTTTAAGTAAAGAACGAACAAATTCCATTTTAAATAAATATGAAGATTTATCAGCATCAACCTCAGAGACAGAATCCTCTGAACCAGAGGAGTCATCAGAATCAGAATGATGATGTTCATTTAAAAATTCGTCTGTAGGAAGAGAAGTTTTAAAAGATTTTTTACGTTTACTAGAAGGAGAAATAACAGACATAGCCTTCTTTATGGATTCAGAAACAAAATCTCTTATATCATCAGAAACATTCTGCACCTTAGATGTTGAAGGAACTGCAACAGGCAATGGTACTTTACTAAAGGAAATATTATCTGCTTTAACAAGTTTGTCATGACAATCAATACAAACAACAGCTGGAGAAATGGCTACCAAAAGTTTACAGCAGATGCACTTAGCTTTGGTAGATTCAGCACTTGACAGCGATTTTCCTGTAGTATCTTCTGACTCAGATGCAACGTGAGACATCCTGCAATATGTAAGAGAAAAAACAACATATATATAAAGCAAAATTGATCAAATTCCTTAAATGACAGTTTCAGGAATGGGAAAAAATGCCAAGAACAAGCCTCTAGCAACCAGAAGCAATAAAAAATGAGACTTAAATAATTGAGACTAAAGCGACGCCCATATTATTTGGCGCCTAAATGCTTTTGGCGCCAAAATGATGTCACATCCGGAACGCCGACATTTTTGGCGCGAAATAACGTAAAAAAATGACGTAACTTCCGGCGACACGTATGACGCCGGAAACGGAAATAGAATTTTGCGCCAAAAAAGTCCGCGCCAAACATGACGCAATAAAATGAAGCATTTTCAGCCCCCGCGAGCCTAATAGCCCACCGGGAAGAGTCAAATTTTTGAAGGTAAGAAAAAATGAATAAATCAAAAAATGCATTATCCCAAATAGGAAACTGACTGTCTGAAAATAAGGAAAGTTGAACATTCTGAGTCAAGGCAAATAAATGTTTGAATACATATATTTAGAACTTTAAAAACAAAGTGCCCAACCATAGCTTGGAGTGTCACAGAAAATAAGACTTACTTACCCCAGGACACTCATCTACATATAGCAGATAGCCAAACCAGTACTGAAACGAGAATCAGCAGAGGTAATGGTATATATAAGAGTATATCGTCGATCTGAAAAGGGAGGTAAGAGATGAATCTCTACGACCGATAACAGAGAACCTATGAAATAGACCCCGTAGAAGGAGATCACTGCATTCAAATAGGCAATACTCTTCTCACATCCCTCTGACATTCACTGCACGCTGAGAGGAAAACCGGGCTCCAACTTGCTGCGGAGCGCATATCAACGTAGAATCTAGCACAAACTTACTTCACCACCTCCATCGGAGGCAAAGTTTGTAAAACTGAATTGTGGGTGTGGTGAGGGGTGTATTTATAGGCATTTTGAGGTTTGGGAAACTTTGCCCCTCCTGGTAGGAATGTATATCCCATACGTCACTAGCTCATGGACTCTTGCTAATTACATGAAAGAAAGGTCTTTTAAAACTTCTCATATTTCTGATTAACTTTGTATTGACCGACAGCATACTGAAATGTCCTCTGCTGATGAGGATTCCTCTGGTTCAGAGGATCCTGATTCAGATTCTGAAATTGACAAATCTTCCTATCTGTTTAAGATTGATTATATTCGCTCTTTGTTAAAGGAAGTTCTGGATACTTTGGGTTTTGAAGAATCTAGTCCTCTTGATAAAAAAAACAGTAAATGTTTAAATTCTGTTTTTAACCTCCTAAGATTGCTCCTAAAGTTTTTCCTATTCCAGATGCTGTTTCTGATATGATTACTAAAGAATGGTCTAAGCCTGGTTCTTCTTTTAATCCATCTTCTAGGTTTAGGAAGTTGTATCCTCTACCTGTGGCTAATTTGGAGTTTTGGGGAAAAGTCCCTAAGGTTGATGGGGCTATTTCCACTCTTGTGAAAAAGGGTGTGTGTACAAGCGCTAAGGTAATCCCCAAGCTGTATCCAAACAGAGATCCTAACCAACCTCCAAAAAAAATGCACAAGTAGTAAGAAGTGAATACAGCGCCAACAAGAGGCCAAGGGATAAATATACTCACAGAGAGATAAAAGAAGATTATTTAATGAACCATGTTAAAAAGCATCAGTAATAAAAGACTATATATAAAAAATGTAAAAAGCACATATAAATAAAATTACAAATACAGGAATATCTTACAGAAGCGGCTCAAAGGGCCAAAGCTGATAATTACAATAAAACCAGAGGTAATAACAGGTGATCAGTGTGAGTGGTACACTAGAATAAGAGTGTATACTAATAAAACAGAATTAGCCTAAGTACAACTGTAGCAAGTGCATCAAGCAAAAAACTAATAAACAATAATACAAACAATAGTGTTCAAAATTAGTGTTACAAAAATAGTGTTCCAAAAAATAGAAAAATGCACTGCAGTGCAAAAAAAGGGGGGTAGCAAAATAATTGTATAGATACAATCAAATAGTGAGTGAGTGCAAATGGATATAAAAATGCTAGCTACTTAATCCACTGAGGTTAAGATATAATTAAATAAAATACACAATATGCAATAACATAAAAAATAAAATATAAAATATAATCCAAAAAAGTGTTCAAAAAGTTGATCAACAAATGTTAGTGAAGAACAAAAATAAGTCAATCCAAAAAAAAAAATGGAAAAAATGGGTGATGAAAAGCAAGGTGAAAGTGAGGAAATTGATTCCTTCCAATGTTAGTTACTTTAACAGATCCAAATTCCTGAGTGTGGTTGCTGAAGTAGCTGATTGGATCCTAGCACCTGTCAGCTGCTCCTATGGTATCCTAAAAAGTGTCCCTGTAAAAAAAGAAATTCACAACATAGTGTATCCAATATGAGAATGAAGTAAAGATTAAAGTAATGCTTACCAATATGTCAACGCGTTTCTGCCCTCAAAAAAGGGCCTTTCTCAAGACTAGGAAGACTAGGACTATTTCCACTCTTGCCAAACTTACTACTTTTCCTATGGAAGACAGTACTTCTTTTAAGGATACTTTAGATAGAAAGATTGAATCTTATCTAAGGAAAGCTTATTTACATTCTGGTTATATTCTTAGACCTGTCATTTCTATGGCTGATGTGGCTGCTGCTTCAACTTTTTGGTTGGACAGTTTAGTTCATCAGGTAGAAGATCATGATTTATCCAGTATTATTCTTCTGCTTCAACATGCTAATCATTTCATTTGTGATGCTATATTTGACATCATTAAGATCGATGTTAAATCTATGTCTTTAGCTATTTTAGCCAGAAGAGTTTTATGGCTTAAATCTTGGAATGCTGACATGGTGTCTAAATCTAGATTATTATCTTTTGTCTTTCCAGGGTAAGAATCTATTTGGTTCTCAAATGGATTCTATTATTTCCACTATTACTGGGGGAAAGGAGTTTTTTTACCTCAAGATAAAAAGTCTAAAGGTAAATTTAAGGCTCCTAATCGTTTTTGTTCCAATAGGAGACCATCTTCAAATTGGAACAAAACCAAGCCTTATAAGAAACCAAATCCAGCCCCCAAGACTGCATGAAGGTGCGGCCCTCAATCCAGTTCAATTGGTGGGGGGCAGATTGATATTATTTCAGGAAATTTGATCAGGTTCTGTTCAGAATCAGTGGATTCAGAATATTGTGTCTCAAGGGTATTGAATAGGTTTCAGAATGAGACCTCTTGTGATAAGATTCTTTCTTTCTCATGTTCCAAAAAATCCTATGAAGGCTCAGGCTTTTCTGAAGTGTGTTTCAGATCTAGAGCTTTCAGGGATGATTGTTCCAGTTCTTCTAAAGGAACAGTGTTTGGGGTTCTATTAAAATCTATTCATTGTCCCAAAGAAAGAGAATTCTTTCAGACCAATTCTGGATCTGAAACTTCGAAATCATTTTGTAAGAGTCCCAACTTTCAAGATGGTGACTATAAGGACTACTCTGCCTTTTGTTCAGCAAGGGCATTTTATGTCCACAATACACTTTCAGGATGCTTATCTTCATATTCCAATTCATCCAGACCATTATCGGTTTCTGAGATTCTCTTTTCTAGACGAGCATTACCAGTTTGTTGCTCTTCCATTTGGCCTAGCAACAGCTCCAATAATCTTTTTGAAGGTTCTTGGTGCCCTTCTATCTATAATCAGAGAGCAGGGTATTGCGGTGTTTCCTTACTTGGACGATATCTTGGTACTAGCTCAGTCTTTTCATTTAGCAGAATCTCACACGAATCAACTAGTGTTGTTTCTTCAAAGGCATGGTTGGAGGATCAATTTACAACAGAGTTTCTTGATTCCTCAGACAAAGGTCACCTTTTTAGGTTTCCAGATAGATTCAGTGTCCATGACTTTGTCTAACAGACACGAGACGAATGAAATTGTTATTAGCTTGTCTTAATCTTCAGTCTCGATCATTCCCTTCAGTGGCTATGTGTATGGAAGTTTTAGGTCTTATGAATGCAGCATTGGACGTAATCCCCTTTGCTCGTTTTCATATGAGATCTCTGCAGCTTTGCATGCTGAATCAACGGTGCAGGGATTATACTCGGATATCACAACTGATATACCTAAATCCCAACATTCAACGCTCTATGTCATGGTGGTTGGACCATCATCAGATTGTTCAAGGGGCCTCTTTTGTTCGTCCTTCCTGGACTGTGATCTCAGATGCAAGTCTTACAGGTTGGAGAGCTGTCTCTGACTGCACAAGGGGTTTGGAAACCTCAACAAGCGAGGTAACCAATCAATATTTTAGAACTCTGTGCTTTCTTCAGAGTTTTTCAGGCTTGGCCTCTGTTAAAGAGAGAACTTTTCATTCGCTTTCAGACAGACAATATCACAACAGTGGCATATGTCAAGGACTCGCAGCTCTTTAGCAATGAAAAAAGTATCTTGGATACGTTCTTGGGTGGAGTCCATCTCTTGTCTAATTTCTGCAATTCATATTCCAGGAGTAGACAATATCTCAGTCGTCAGACTTTGCATCCGGGGGAGTGGTCTCTCCATCCAGATGTGTTTCTTAAGATTGAACAAATGTGGGGTCTTCCAGAAATAGATTTGATGGCCTCTCGTTTAAACAAGAAACTTCAGAGATATCTTTCCAGATCCAAGGATCCTCAGGCAGAGATGGTGGATGCTTTAGCAGTTCCTTGGTTTTACCAATCTGCTTACATTATTCCGCCTCTAGTTTTTCTTCCAAGGGTGATTTCCAAAATCATTATGGAACAATCTCATGTGTTTCTGATAGCACCAGCATGGCCTCACAGGTTCTGGTATGCGGATCTTGTCCGGATGTCCAGTTGCCAGCCTTAGCCACTTCCTTTAAGGCCAGATCTTCTGTCTCAAGGGCGGTTTTTCCATCAGGATCTCAAATCTCTAAATTTGAAGGTATGAAATTAAACGCTTAGTTCTTAGTCATAGAGGTTTCTCTTACTCTGTGATTAACACTATGTTACAGGCTTGTAAGTCTGTTTCAAGAAAGATTTATTATCGGGTTTGGAAAACCTATATTTCAAAGTGCTCCTCTCATAATTTTTCTTGGCATTCTTTTAGAATTCCTCGGATTTTACAGTTTCTTCAGGATGGTTTCGATAAGAGTTTGTCTGAAAATACTTTGAAAGGACAAATCTCTGCGCTTTCTGTCTTATTTCATAGAAAGATTGTTAAACTCCTGTTCAGGATTTGGTTTGCATCAAACCTGTTATTAAGTCTATTTCTCCGCCTTGGAGTCCTAATTTGGTTTTAAAGATTTTGCAGGCTCCTCGTTTTGAGCCTATGCATTCTTTGAATATTAAACTACTTTCTTGGAAAGTGTTATTTCTTTTGGCTATCTCTTCTGCTAGAAGAGTTTCTGAGTTGCCGGCTCTCTCTTGTGAGTCTCCTTATATGATATTTCATCAAGATAAAGCGGTTTTACGGACTTTGTTTAAATGTTTACCTAAGGTTGTGAATTCTAACAGCATTAGTAGGGAAATTGTTGTTCCTTCTTTGTGCCCTAATCCTAAGAATTCTCTTGAGAGATCTCTACATTCTTTGGATCTGGTAAGAGCTTTGAAATACTATGTTGAGGCTACCAAAGATTTCAGAAAGACTTCTAGTTTATTCGTTATTTTCTCTGGTTCCAGGAAAGGTCAGAAAGCCTCTGCCATTTCTTTGGCATCTTAGTTAAAACTGTTGATTCACAAGGCTTATTTGGAGGTGGGGCAGTCTCCGCCTCAAAGAATTACAGCTCATTGTACGAGATCAGTTGCCACCTCTTGGGCTTTCAAGAATGGAGCTTCAGTTGATCAGATTTGCAAAGCAGCAACTTGGTCTTCTTTGCATACATTTACTAAATTTTACAATTTTGATGTATTTGCTTCCTCAGAAGCAGTCTTTGGTAGAAAAGTTCTTCAGGCAGTTGTCTCAGTTTGATTCCTTTGCCTATAATTTGAGTTTTTTGAAATTCAAAAAAACGTAATAGTTATTTGGATTTAATTTTTCAGCGGAAATATCTGTTTTTATTTTATCCCTCCCTCTCTCTAGTGACTCTGTGGATTTCCACATCTTGGGTATTATATCCCATACGTCACTAGCTCATGGACTCTTGCCACTTACATAAAAGAAAACATAATTTATGTAAGAACTTACCTGATAAATTCATTTCTTTCATAGTGGCATGAGTCCATGAGAACCAACCTATTTTTTGGTGGTTATGATTTTTTTGTATAAAAGCACATTATTTTTCCAGTTCCTCTTTTTGTATACTTTTTACTCCTCTTTTTACACCTCACTACTTGGCTATACGTTAAAACTGAGGTATGTGTGTGGTGGTAGGTGTATTTATAGGCATTTTGAGGTTTTGGAAACTTTGCCCCCTCCTGGTAGGAATGTATATCCCATACCTCACTAGCTCATGGACTCTTGCCACTATGAAATAAACGACTTTATCAGGTAAGTTCTTACATAAATCATGTTTTTTGCTGTTACCTACTTCATGTGTTCCCTTGTAAATAATAAGTGAGTCAGGGCTAGAGAAGGTATAAATTAGTAAGTAAGGGCTAGATGGGTATAAATAATAAGTCAGGGCTAGATTTAAGTATAAATAATAAGTAAGTCAGGGCTAGATAAGGTATAAATAATAAGTCAGGGCTAGATTTAAGTATAAATAATAAGTCAGGGCTAGATAAGGTATAAATAATAAGTCAGGGCTAGATTTAAGTATAAATAATAAGTAAGTCAGGGCTAGACAAGGTATAAATAATAAGTAAGTCAGAGCTAGACGAGGTATAAATAATAAGTAAGTCAGGGCTAGACAAGGTAAAAATAATAAGTAAGTCAGGGCTAGATGAGGTATAAATAATAAGTAAGTCATGGCTAAATAACGTATAAATAATAAGTAAGTCAGGGCTAGACAAGGTATAAATAATAAGTAAGTCAGGACTAGATAAGGTATAAATAATAAGTAAGTCAGGGCTAGACAAGGTATAAATAATAAGTAAGTCACGGTTACTATACAAAGTAAAAACATGTGTTATATAAAGTGAAGTTACTATACAGTGTGAATACAAGTGTTATATATAGTACTGTTACTATACAGGGTGAAAATAAGTTTTATATACTCTTACTATACATGATAAATACACAAAGATAAAAGTGATGTACACAGTATTCTTACTATACAGGGTGAATACAAGTGTTATATGCAGTACTGTCACTATATACAAGTGTTATACACAGTACTGTTACTAAAAAGGGTGAATACAAGTTTTATATACATTACTCTTACTATACAGGGTGAATACACAAAGATACAAGTGATGTACAGAGTACTCTTACTATACAGGGTGAATACAAGTGTCATATACAGTACTGTTACTATAAACAAGTGTTATACACAGTACTGTTACTATATACAAGTGATATACATAGTAGTGTTACTAAAAACAAGTTATATAAACAGTACTGCTACTATATACAAGTGATATAAACAGTACTGCTACTATATACAAGTGTTATACACAGTACTGTTACTATATACAAGTGTTATACACAGTACTGTTACTATATACAAGTGTTATACACAGTACTGTTACTATATACAAGTGATATACACAGTACTGTTACTATATACAAGTGTTATACACAGTACTGTTACTATATACAAGTGATATACACAGTACTGTTACTATATACAAGTGATATACACAGTACTGTTACTATATACAAGTGTTATACACAGTACTGTTACTATATACAAGTGATATACACAGTACTGTTACTATATACAAGTGTTATACACAGTACTGTTACTATATACAAGTGATATACACAGTACTGTTACTATATACAAGTGATATACACAGTACTGTTACTATATACAAGTGATATACACAGTACTGTTACTATATACAAGTGATATACACAGTACTGTTACTATATACAAGTGTTATACACAGTACTGTTACTATATACAAGTGATATACACAGTACTACTACTATATACACGTGTTATACACAGTACTGTTACTATATACAAGTGATATACACAGTACTGCTACTATATACAAGTGTTATACACAGTACTGTTACTATATACAAGTGTTATACACAGTACTGTTACTATATACAAGTGTTATACACAGTACTGTTACTATATACAAGTGATATACACAGTACTGTTACTATATACAAGTGTTATACACAGTACTGTTACTATATACAAGTGTTATACACAGTACTGTTACTATATACAAGTGATATACACAGTACTGTTACTATATACAAGTGATATACACAGTACTGTTACTATATACAAGTGATATACACAGTACTGTTACTATATACAAGTGTTATACACAGTACTGTTACTATATACAAGTGATATACACAGTACTACTACTATATACACGTGTTATACACAGTACTGTTACTATATACAAGTGATATACACAGTACTACTACTATATACACGTGTTATACACAGTACTGTTACTATATACAAGTGATATACACAGTACTGCTACTATATACAAGTGTTATACACAGTACTGTTACTATATACAAGTGTTATACACAGTACTGTTACTATATACAAGTGATATACACAGTACTGCTACTATATACAAGTGTTATACACAGTACTGTTACTATATACAAGTGTTATACACAGTACTGTTACTATATACAAGTGATATACACAGTACTGTTACTATATACAAGTGATATACACAGTACTGTTACTATATACAAGTGTTATACACAGTACTGTTACTATATACAAGTGTTATACACAGTACTGTTACTATATACAAGTGTTATACACAGTACTGTTACTATATACAAGTGTTATACACAGTACTGTTACTATATACAAGTGTTATACACAGTACTGTTACTATATACAAGTGATATACACAGTACTGTTACTATATACAAGTGTTATACACAGTACTGTTACTATATACAAGTGATATACACAGTACTGTTACTATATACAAGTGTTATACACAGTACTGTTACTATATACAAGTGTTATACACAGTACTGTTACTATATACAAGTGTTATACACAGTACTGTTACTATATACAAGTGATATACACAGTACTGCTACTATATACAAGTGTTATACACAGTACTGTTACTATATACAAGTGATATACACAGTACTGTTACTATATACAAGTGATATACACAGTACTGTTACTATATACAAGTGATATACACAGTACTGTTACTATATACAAGTGTTATACACAGTACTGTTACTATATACAAGTGATATACACAGTACTGTTACTATATACAAGTGTTATACACAGTACTGTTACTATATACAAGTGTTATACACAGTACTGTTACTATATACAAGTGTTATACACAGTACTGTTACTATATACAAGTGTTATACACAGTACTGTTACTATATACAAGTGTTATACACAGTACTGTTACTATATACAAGTGATATACACAGTACTGCTACTATATACAAGTGTTATACACAGTACTGTTACTATATACAAGTGTTATACACAGTACTGTTACTATAAAGGGTACTATCTCACCGTCTCACACTCTCGGTACTTGCGCCATACTGACGGTACCGCAACCCCCTCTACTGTCTCGTCCACAAACATCAGGATAACGTGGAGTATGGTCCTGAACAGCTGTTACCATGACAACTGGATGCTTCCTGATTACGTCATTAAACACAAAGCTGAAGAACAAATTAGCCTTTGAATCGACAAAACGCTAGCGACACACTTGCAACATTACCTGTTTGGTTTTGCTTCCTGTCAGTCACGGACACACGGACCAATCAGAAGCAATCAGATAACGTTGCAAGTGTGTCGCTAGCGCCTTGTTTGAATCGATTCATAGGCGTAACGATATGAGTGAAGTGACACATCCGTACTGATGAAGTCACTAACGCCATGTTTAGTATGGGTAAGAGCACAGATTGACTGTTTAAATAATAAATAACACCGTAACACACTGGTTTGTATTCGTTTTCACAACGATAAAGAACACTAATAAACAACTTCACACTATCACACAACCTAGCATTAATATGTAGCGTAGCAATCAGGCGCTATTACACACAAGGCCTAGGGCAGCACTAGTGTATAGTGTAGGAATCAGGTGCTATTACACACAAGACCTAGGGCAGCACTAGTGTATAGTATAGGAATCAGGTGCTATTACACACAAGGCCTCGGGCAGCACTAGTGTATAGTGTAGGAATCAGGTGCTATTACACACAAGGCCTAGTGCAGCACTAGTGTATAGTGTAGGAATCAGGTGCTATTACACACAAGGCCTAGGGCAGCACTAGTGTATAGTGTAGGAATCAGGTGCTATTACACACAAGGCCTAGGGCAGCACTAGTGTATAGTGTAGGAATCAGGTGCTATTACACACAAGGCCTAGGGCAGCACTAGTGTATAGTATAGGAATCAGGTGCTATTACACACAAGGCCTAGTGCAGCACTAGTGTATAGTGTAGGAATCAGGTGCTATTACACACAAGGCCTAGGGCAGCACTAGTGTATAGTGTAGGAATCAGGTGCTATTACACACAAGGCCTAGGGCAGCACTAGTGTATAGTGTAGGAATCAGGTGCTATTACACACAAGGCCTAGGGCAGCACTAGTGTATAGTGTAGGAATCAGGTGCTATTACACACAAGGCCTAGGGCAGCACTAGTGTATAGTGTAGGAATCAGGTGCTATTACACACAAGGCCTAGGGCAGCACTAGTGTATAGTGTAGGAATCAGGTGCTATTACACACAAGACCTAGGGCAGCACTAGTGTATAGTATAGGAATCAGGTGCTATTACACACAAGGCCTTAGGAAGCACTAGTGTATATAGTGTAGGAATCAGGTGCTATTACACACAAGACCTAGGGCAGCACAAGTGTATAGTGTAGGAATCAGGTGCTATTACACACAAGGCCTCGGGCAGCACTAGCTTATAGTGTAGGAATCAGGTGCTAAAACACACAAGACCTAGGGCAGCACTAGTGTATAGTATAGGAATCAGGTGCTATTACACACAAGGCCTAGTGCAGCACTAGTGTATAGTGTAGGAATCAGGTGCTATTACACACAAGGACTAGGGCAGCACTAGTGTATAGTGTAGGAATCAGGTGCTATTACACACAAGGCCTAGGGCAGCACTAGTGTATAGTGTAGCAATCAGGTGCTATTACACACAAGTCCTAGGGTAGCACTAGTGTATAGTGTAGGAATCAGGTGCTATTACACACAAGGCCTAGGGCAGCACTAGTGTATAGTGTAGCAATCAGGTGCTATTACACACAAGTCCTAGGGTAGCACTAGTGTATAGTGTAGCAATCAGGTGCTATTACACACACAACCTAGGGCAGCACTAGTGTATATAGTGTAGCAATCAGGTGCTATTACATACAAGGCCTAGGGCAGCAGTAGTGTACAGTGTAGCAATCAGGTGCTATTACACACAAGACCTAGGGCAGCAGTAGTATATAGTGTAACAAGCAGGTGCTATTACACACAAGGCCTAGGGCAGCACTAGTGTATAGTGTAGCAATCAGGTGCTATTACACACAAGTCCTAGGGTAGCACTAGTGTATAGTGTAGCAATCAGGTGCTATTACACACACAACCTAGGGCAGCACTAGTGTATATAGTGTAGCAATCAGGTGCTATTACACACAAGGCCTAGGGCAGCATTACTGTACAGTGTAGCAATCAGGTGCTATTACACACAAGGCCTAGGGCAGCATTAGTGTACAGTGTAGGAATCAGGTGCTATTACACACAAGACCTAGGGCAGCATTAGTGTACAGTGTAGGAATCAGGTGCTATTACACACACAACCTAGGGCAGCACTAGTGTATATAGTGTAGCAATCAGGTGCTATTACACACAAGGCCTAGGGCAGCACTAGTGTACAGTGTAGCAATCAGGTGCTAATACACACAAGACCTAGGGCAGCAGTAGTATATAGTGTAACAAGCAGGTGCTATTACACACAAGGCCTAGGGCAGCACTAGTGTATATAGTGTAGTAATCATGTGCTATTACACACAAGGTCTAGGGCAGCACTAGTGTATATAGTGTAGCAATCAGGAGCTATTACACACACAACCTAGGGCAGCACTATTGTATATAGTGTAGCAATCAGGTGCTATTACACACAAGGCCTAGGGCAGCAATAGTGTACAGTGTAGCAATCAGGTGCTATTACACAGAAGCCCTAGGGCAGCAGTAGTATATAGTGTAACAAGCAGGTGCTATTATACACAAGGCCTAGGGCAGCACTAGTGTATATAGTGTAATAATCAGGTGCTATTACACACAAGGTCTAGGGCAGCACTAGTGTATATAGTGTAGCAATTAGGTGCTATTACACACAAGGTCTAGGGGGTAGCACTAGTGTATAGTGTAGTAATCAAGTGCTATTACACACAAGGCCTAGGGCAGCACTAGTGTATAGTGTAGGAATCAGGTGCTATTACACACAAGGCCTAGGGCAGCACTAGTGTATCGTGTAGCAATCAGGTGCTATTACACACAAGACCTAGGGCGGCACTAGTGTATATAGTGTAGGAATCAGGTACTATTACACACAAGACCTAGGGCAGCACTAGTGTATATAGTGTAGGAATCAGGTGCTATTACACACAAGACCTAGGGCAGCACTAGTGTACAGTGTATCAATCAGGTGCTATTACACACAAGACCTAGGGCAGCAGTAGTATATAGTGTAACAAGCAGGTGCTATTACACACAAGACCTAGGGCAGCACTAGTGTATAGTGTAGTAATCAGGTGCTATTACACACAAGGCCTAGGGCAGCACTAGTATATAGTGTAGTAATCAGGTGCTATTACACTAGGGTTGCCACATTCAACATGTTTTCCTGGACACTTATGAGTTACGCATGCTGCAGGGTATGCAGGGAGGAACATGAATAATGCTGCCCAGGATCACTATTTTTTTGCTGTCCAGCAGCACAGTGCATGTTTCCCTCTGAACACCCTGCAGCATGTGTAACTCATAAGTGTCCAGGAAAACATGGCTGAGGTGGCAACCCTATATTACACACAAGACCTAGGGCAGCACTAGTGTATATAGTGTAGGAATCAGGTGCTATTACACACAAGGCCTAGGGCAGCACTAGTGTATATAGTGTAGGAATCAGGTGCTATTACACACAAGACCTAGGGCAGCACCAGAGTATAGTGTAGGAATCAGGTGCTAATACACACAAGGCCTAGGCAGCAGTTTAGCAATCAGATGCTATTTATGTACCACACAGCCAGTTCTAGACACACACACAAGGCCTAGGGCAGCACTAGTGTGTAGTGTAGAAATCGGGTGTAATTTATGTAATCTGGTAACCTGCTACCCGTGGGTCTCTTGCAGTTGGCAGATCAGACACTAGTAATATATTGTGCATATTGTGGCACAGGAGCCTTGTGCACGTTACATTACAGCAGCGGAATAATAATCTAATCTGGTGACCTGGCACCTGTGAGTCTCCTGCAGTTGGCAGATCAGTTACTAGTAATATATTGTGCATATTGTGGCACCGGAGCCTTGTGCACGTTACATTACAGCAGCAGAATAATAATCTAATTTGGTGACCTGGCACCTGTGAGTCTCCTGCAGTTGGCAGATCAGACACTAGTAATATATTGTGCATATTGTGGCACCGGAGCCTTGTGCACGTTACATTACAGCAGCAGAATAATAATCTAATCTGGTGACCTGGCACCTGTGAGTCTCCTGCAGTTGGCAGATCAGGCGCTAGTAATATTTTGTGCATATTTTGGCACAGGAGCCTTGTGCACGTTACATTACAGCAGCAGAATAATAATCTAATCTGGTGACCTGGTACTTGTGAGTCTCCTGCAGTTGGCAGATCAGTTACTAGTAATATATTGTGCATATTGTGACATTAGAGCCTTGTGCACGTTACATTACAGCAGCAGAATAATAATCTAATCTGGTGACCTGGCACCTGTGAGTCTCCTGCAGTTGGCAGATCAGACACTAGTAATATATTGTGCATATTGTGGCACCAGAGCCTTGTGCACGTTACATTACAGCAGCAGAATAATAATCTAATCTGGTGACCTGGCACCTGTGAGTCTCCTGCAGTTGGCAGATCAGACACTAGTAATATTTTGTGCATATTGTGGCACCAGAGCCTTGTGCACATTACATTACAGCAGCAGAATAATAATCTAATCTGGTGACCTGGCACCTGTGAGTCTCCTGCAGTTGGCAGATCAGACACTAGTAATATATTGTGCATATTGTGGCACCGGGGTCTTGTGCACGTTACATTACAGCAGCATAATAATAATCTAATCTGGTGACCTGGCACCTGTGGGTCTCCTGCAGTTGGCAGATCAGACACTAGTAATATTTTGTGCATATTGTGGCACCGGAGCCTTGTGCACGTTACATTACAGCAGCAGAATAATAATCTAATCTGGTGACCTGGCACCTGTGAGTCTCCTGCAGTTGGCAGATCAGACACAAGTAATATATTGTGCATATTGTGGCACCAGAGCCTTGTGCACGTTACATTACAGCAGCAGAATAATAACCTAATCTGGTGACCTGGCACCTGTGAGTCTCCTGCAGTTGGCAGATCAGACACAAGTAATATATTGTGCATATTGTGGCACCAGAGCCTTGTGCACGTTACATTACAGCAGCAGAATAATAATCTAATCTGGTGACCTGGCACCTGTGAGTCTCCTGTAGTTGGCAGATCAGACACTAGTAATATATTGTGCATATTGTGACATCAGAGCCTTGTGCACGTTACATTACAGCAGCAGAATAATAATCTAATCTGGTGACCTGGCACCTGTGAGTCTCCTGCAGTTGGCAGATCAGACACTAGTAATATATTGTGCATATTGTGGCACCAGAGCCTTGTGCACGTTACATTACAGCAGCAGAATAATAATCTAATCTGGTGACCTGGCACCTGTGAGTCTCCTGCAGTTGGCAGATCAGTTACTAGTAATATATTGTGCATATTGTGGCACCAGAGCCTTGTGCACGTTACATTACAGCAGCAGAATAATAATCTAATCTGGTGACCTGGCACCTGTGAGTCTCCTGCAGTTGGCAGATCAGACACAAGTAATATATTGTGCATATTGTGGCACCGGGGCCTTGTGCACGTTACATTACAGCAGCAGAATAATAATCTAATCTGGTGACCTGGCACCTGTGAGTCTCCTGTAGTTGGCAGATCAGACACTAGTAATATATTGTGCATATTGTGACATCAGAGCCTTGTGCACGTTACATTACAGCAGCAGAATAATAATCTAATCTCGTGACCTGGCACCTGTGAGTCTCCTGCAGTTGGCAGATCAGACACTAGTAATATATTGTGCATATTGTGGCACCAGAGCCTTGTGCACGTTACATTACAGCAGCAGAATAATAATCTAATCTGGTGACCTGGCACCTGTGAGTCTCCTGCAGTTGGCAGATCAGACACTAGTAATATATTGTGCATATTGTGGCACAGGAGTCTTGTGCACGTTACATTACAGCAGCAGAATAATAATGTAATCTGGTGACCTGGCACCTGTGAGTCTCCTGCAGTTGGCAGATCAGTTACTAGTAATATTTTGTGCATATTGTGGCACCGGAGCCTTGTGCACGTTACATTACAGCAGCGGAATAATAATCTAATCTGGTGACCTGGCACCTGTGAGTCTCCTGCAGTTGGCAGATCAGACACCAGTAATATATTGTGCATATTGTGGCACCTGAGCCTTGTGCACGTTACATTACAGCAGCAGAATAATAATCTAATCTGGTGACCTGGCACCTGTGAGTCTCCTGCAGTTGGCAGATCAGTTACTAGTAATATATTGTGCATATTGTGGCACCAGAGCCTTGTGCACGTTACATTACAGCAGCAGAATAATAATCTCATCTGGTGACCTGGCACCTGTGAGTCTCCTGCAGTTGGCAGATCAGACACTAGTAATATATTGTGCATATTGTGGCACAGGAGCCTTGTGCACGTTACATTACAGCATCAGAATAATAATCTAATCTGGTGACCTGGCACCTGTGAGTCTCCTGCAGTTGGCAGATCAGTTACTAGTAATATATTGTGCATATTGTGGCACCGGAGCCTTGTGCACGTTACATTAAAGCAGCAGAATAATAATCTAATCTGGTGACCTGGCACCTGTGAGTCTCCTGCAGTTGGCAGATCAGACACTAGTAATATATTGTGCATATTGTGGCACCTGAGCCTTGTGCACGTTACATTACAGCAGCAGAATAATAATCTAATCTGGTGACCTGGCACCTGTGAGTCTCCTGCAGTTGGCAGATCAGTTACTAGTAATATATTGTGCATATTGCTGCACCGGAGCCTTGTGCACGTTACATTACAGCAGCAGAATAATAATCTAATCTGGTGACCTGGCACCTGTGAGTCTCCTGTAGTTGGCAGATCAGACACTAGTAATATATTGTGCATATTGTGGCACCGGAGTCTTGTGCACGTTACATTACAGCAGCAGAATAATAATCTAATCTGGTGACCTGGCACCTGTGAGTCTCCTGCAGTTGGCAGATCAGACACTAGTAATATATTGTGCATATTGTGGCACCGGAGCCTTGTGCACGTTACATTACAGCAGCAGAATAATAATCTAATCTGGTGACCTGGCACCTGTGAGTCTCCTGCAGTTGGCAGATCAGACACAAGTAATATATTGTGCATATTGTGACATTGGAGCCTTGTGCACGTTACATTACAGCAGCAGAATAATAATCTAATCTGGTGACCTGGCACCTGTGAGTCTCCTGCAGTTGGCAGATCAGTTACTAGTAATATATTGTGCATATTGTGACATCAGAGCCTTGTGCACGTTACATTACAGCAGCAGAATAATAATCTAATCTGGTGACCTGGCACCTGTGAGTCTCCTGCAGTTGGCAGATCAGACACTAGTAATATATTGTGCATATTGTGACATCAGAGCCTTGTGCACGTTACATTACAGCAGCAGAATAATACTGGTGACCTGGCACCTGTGAGTCTCCTGCAGTTGGCAGATCAGACACTAGTAATATATTGTGCATATTGTGGCACAGGAGCCTTGTGCACGTTACATTACAGCAGCAGAATAATAATCTAATCTGGTGACCTGGCACCTGTGAGTCTCCTGCAGTTGGCAGATCAGTTACTAGTAATATATTGTGCATATTGTGGCACCGGAGTCTTGTGCACGTTACATTACAGCAGCAGAATAATAATCTAATCTGGTGACCTGGCACCTGTGAGTCTCCTGCAGTTGGCAGATCAGACACAGGTAATATATTGTGCATATTGTGGCACCAGAGCCTTGTGCATGTTACATTACAGCAGCAGAATAATAATCTAATCTGGTGACCTGGCACCTGTGAGTCTCCTGCAGTTGGCAGATCAGACACTAGTAATATATTGTGCATATTGTGGCACCGGAGCCTTGTGCACGTTACATTACAGCAGCAGAATAATAATCTAATCTGGTGACCTGGCACCTGTGAGTCTCCTGCAGTTGGCAGATCAGACACTAGTAATATATTGTGCATATTGTGGCACAGGAGCCTTGTGCATGTTACATTACAGCAGCAGAAGAATAATAATCTAATCTGGTGACCTGGCACCTGTGAGTCTCCTGCAGTTGGCAGATCAGTTACTAGTAATATATTGTGCATATTGTGGCACCGGAGCCTTGTGCACGTTACATTACAGCAGCAGAATAATAATCTAATCTGGTGACCTGGCACCTGTGAGTCTCCTGCAGTTGGCAGATCAGACACTAGTAATATATTGTGCATATTGTGACACCAGAGCCTTGTGCACGTTACATTACAGCAGCAGAATAATAATCTCATCTGGTGACCTGGCACCTGTGAGTCTCCAGCAGTTGGCAGATCAGTTACTAGTAATATATTGTGCATATTGTGACACCGGAGTCTTGTGCACGTTACATTACAGCAGCAGAATAATAATCTAATCTGGTGACCTGGCACCTGTGAGTCTCCTGCAGTTGGCAGATCAGTTACTAGTAATATATTGTGCATATTGTGGCACCGGAGCCTTGTGCACGTTACATTACAGCAGCAGAATAATAATCTAATCTGGTGACCAGGCACCTGTGAGTCTCCTGCAGTTGGCAGATCAGACACTAGTAATATATTGTGCATATTGTGGCACCGGAGCTTTGTGCACGTTACATTACAGCAGCAGAATAATAACCTAATCTGGTGACCTGGCACCTGTGAGTCTCCTGCAGTTGGCAGATCAGACACTAGTAATATATTGTGCATATTGCTGCACCGGAGCCTTGTGCACGTTACATTACAGCAGCAGAATAATAACCTAATCTGGTGACCTGGCACCTGTGAGTCTCCTGCAGTTGGCAGATCAGACACTAGTAATATATTGTGCATATTGTGACATCAGAGCCTTGTGCACGTTACATTACAGCAGCAGAATAATAATCTAATCTGGTGACCTGGCACCTGTGAGTCTCCTGCAGTTGGCAGATCAGACACTAGTAATATATTGTGCATATTGTGACATCAGAGCCTTGTGCACGTTACATTACAGCAGCAGAATAATAATCTAATCTGGTGACCTGGCACCTGTGAGTCTCCTGCAGTTGGCAGATCATACACCAGTAATATATTGTGCATATTGTGGCACCAGAGCCTTGTGCACGTTACATTACAGCAGCAGAATAATAATCTCATCTGGTGACCTGGCACCTGTGAGTCTCCTGCAGTTGGCAGATCAGACACTAGTAATATATTGTGCATATTGTGGCACAGGAGCCTTGTGCACGTTACATTACAGCAGCAGAATAATAATCTAATCTGGTGACCTGGCACCTGTGAGTCTCCTGCAGTTGGCAGATCAGACACAAGTAATATATTGTGCATATTGTGGCACCGGGGCCTTGTGCACGTTACATTAAAGCAGCAGAATAATAATCTAATCTGGTGACCTGGCACCTGTGAGTCTCCTGCAGTTGGCAGATCAGACACTAGTAATATATTGTGCATATTGTGGCACCTGAGCCTTGTGCACGTTACATTACAGCAGCAGAATAATAACCTAATCTGGTGACCTGGCACCTGTGAGTCTCCTGCAGTTGGCAGATCAGTTACTAGTAATATATTGTGCATATTGCTGCACCGGAGCCTTGTGCACGTTACATTACAGCAGCAGAATAATAATCTAATCTGGTGACCTGGCACCTGTGAGTCTCCTGTAGTTGGCAGATCAGACACTAGTAATATATTGTGCATATTGTGGCACCGGAGTCTTGTGCACGTTACATTACAGCAGCAGAATAATAATCTAATCTGGTGACCTGGCACCTGTGAGTCTCCTGCAGTTGGCAGATCAGACACTAGTAATATATTGTGCATATTGTGGCACCGGAGCCTTGTGCACGTTACATTACAGCAGCAGAATAATAATCTAATCTGGTGACCTGGCACCTGTGAGTCTCCTGCAGTTGGCAGATCAGACACAAGTAATATATTGTGCATATTGTGACATTGGAGCCTTGTGCACGTTACATTACAGCAGCAGAATAATAATCTAATCTGGTGACCTGGCACCTGTGAGTTTCCTGCAGTTGGCAGATCAGTTACTAGTAATATATTGTGCATATTGTGACATCAGAGCCTTGTGCACGTTACATTACAGCAGCAGAATAATAATCTAATCTGGTGACCTGGCACCTGTGAGTCTCCTGCAGTTGGCAGATCAGACACTAGTAATATATTGTGCATATTGTGACATCAGAGCCTTGTGCACGTTACATTACAGCAGCAGAATAATACTGGTGACCTGGCACCTGTGAGTCTCCTGCAGTTGGCAGATCAGACACTAGTAATATATTGTGCAAATTGTGGTACCGGAGCCTTGTGCACGTTACATTACAGCAGCAGAATAATAATCTAATCTGGTGACCTGGCACCTGTGAGTCTCCTGCAGTTGGCAGATCAGTTACTAGTAATATATTGTGCATATTGTGGCACCGGAGCCTTGTGCACGTTACATTACAGCAGCAGAATAATAATCTAATCTGGTGACCTGGCACCTGTGAGTCTCCTGCAGTTGGCAGATCAGACACAGGTAATATATTGTGCATATTGTGGCACCAGAGCCTTGTGCATGTTACATTACAGCAGCAGAATAATAATCTAATCTGGTGACCTGGCACCTGTGAGTCTCCTGCAGTTGGCAGATCAGACACTAGTAATATATTGTGCATATTGTGGCACAGGAGCCTTGTGCACGTTACATTACAGCAGCAGAATAATAATCTAATCTGGTGACCTGGCACCTGTGAGTCTCCTGCAGTTGGCAGATCAGACACTAGTAATATATTGTGCATATTGTGGCACAGGAGCCTTGTGCATGTTACATTACAGCAGCAGAATAATAATAATCTAATCTGGTGACCTGGCACCTGTGAGTCTCCTGCAGTTGGCAGATCAGTTACTAGTAATATATTGTGCATATTGCTGCACCGGAGCCTTGTGCACGTTACATTACAGCAGCAGAATAATAATCTAATCTGGTGACCTGGCACCTGTGAGTCTCCTGCAGTTGGCAGATCAGACACTAGTAATATATTGTGCATATTGTGACACCAGAGCCTTGTGCACGTTACATTACAGCAGCAGAATAATAATCTCATCTGGTGACCTGGCACCTGTGAGTCTCCTGCAGTTGGCAGATCAGTTACTAGTAATATATTGTGCATATTGTGACACCGGGGTCTTGTGCACGTTACATTACAGCAGCAGAATAATAATCTAATCTGGTGACCTGGCACCTGTGAGTCTCCTGCAGTTGGCAGATCAGTTACTAGTAATATATTGTGCATATTGTGGCACCGGAGCCTTGTGCACGTTACATTACAGCAGCAGAATAATAATCTAATCTGGTGACCAGGCACCTGTGAGTCTCCTGCAGTTGGCAGATCAGACACTAGTAATATATTGTGCATATTGTGGCACCGGAGCTTTGTGCACGTTACATTACAGCAGCAGAATAATAACCTAATCTGGTGACCTGGCACCTGTGAGTCTCCTGCAGTTGGCAGATCAGACACTAGTAATATATTGTGCATATTGCTGCACCGGAGCCTTGTGCACGTTACATTACAGCAGCAGAATAATAACCTAATCTGGTGACCTGGCACCTGTGAGTCTCCTGCAGTTGGCAGATCAGACACTAGTAATATATTGTGCATATTGTGACATCAGAGCCTTGTGCACGTTACATTACAGCAGCAGAATAATAATCTAATCTGGTGACCTGGCACCTGTGAGTCTCCTGCAGTTGGCAGATCAGACACTAGTAATATATTGTGCATATTGTGACATCAGAGCCTTGTGCACGTTACATTACAGCAGCAGAATAATAATCTAATCTGGTGACCTGGCACCTGTGAGTCTCCTGCAGTTGGCAGATCATACACCAGTAATATATTGTGCATATTGTGGCACCAGAGCCTTGTGCACGTTACATTACAGCAGCAGAATAATAATCTCATCTGGTGACCTGGCACCTGTGAGTCTCCTGCAGTTGGCAGATCAGACACTAGTAATATATTGTGCATATTGTGGCACAGGAGCCTTGTGCACGTTACATTACAGCAGCAGAATAATAATCTAATCTGGTGACCTGGCACCTGTGAGTCTCCTGCAGTTGGCAGATCAGACACAAGTAATATATTGTGCATATTGTGGCACCGGGGCCTTGTGCACGTTACATTACAGCAGCAGAATAATAATCTAATCTGGTGACCTGGCACCTGTGAGTCTCCTGCAGTTGGCAGATCAGACACAAGTAATATATTGTGCATATTGTGTCACCGGGGCCTTGTGCACGTTACATTACAGCAGCAGAATAATAATCTAATCTGGTGACCTGGCACCTGTGAGTCTCCTGTAGTTGGCAGATCAGACACTAGTAATATATTGTGCATATTGTGACATCAGAGCCTTGTGCACGTTACATTACAGCAGCAGAATAATAATCTAATCTCGTGACCTGGCACCTGTGAGTCTCCTGCAGTTGGCAGATCAGACACTAGTAATATATTGTGCATATTGTGGCACCAGAGCCTTGTGCACGTTACATTACAGCAGCAGAATAATAATCTAATCTGGTGACCTGGCACCTGTGAGTCTCCTGCAGTTGGCAGATCAGACACTAGTAATATATTGTGCATATTGTGGCACAGGAGTCTTGTGCACGTTACATTACAGCAGCAGAATAATAATGTAATCTGGTGACCTGGCACCTGTGAGTCTCCTGCAGTTGGCAGATCAGTTACTAGTAATATTTTGTGCATATTGTGGCACCGGAGCCTTGTGCACGTTACATTACAGCAGCGGAATAATAATCTAATCTGGTGACCTGGCACCTGTGAGTCTCCTGCAGTTGGCAGATCAGACACCAGTAATATATTGTGCATATTGTGGCACCTGAGCCTTGTGCACGTTACATTACAGCAGCAGAATAATAATCTAATCTGGTGACCTGGCACCTGTGAGTCTCCTGCAGTTGGCAGATCAGTTACTAGTAATATATTGTGCATATTGTGGCACCAGAGCCTTGTGCACGTTACATTACAGCAGCAGAATAATAATCTCATCTGGTGACCTGGCACCTGTGAGTCTCCTGCAGTTGGCAGATCAGACACTAGTAATATATTGTGCATATTGTGGCACAGGAGCCTTGTGCACGTTACATTACAGCAGCAGAATAATAATCTAATCTGGTGACCTGGCACCTGTGAGTCTCCTGCAGTTGGCAGATCAGTTACTAGTAATATATTGTGCATATTGTGGCACCGGAGCCTTGTGCACGTTACATTAAAGCAGCAGAATAATAATCTAATCTGGTGACCTGGCACCTGTGAGTCTCCTGCAGTTGGCAGATCAGACACTAGTAATATATTGTGCATATTGTGGCACCTGAGCCTTGTGCACGTTACATTACAGCAGCAGAATAATAACCTAATCTGGTGACCTGGCACCTGTGAGTCTCCTGCAGTTGGCAGATCAGTTACTAGTAATATATTGTGCATATTGCTGCACCGGAGCCTTGTGCACGTTACATTACAGCAGCAGAATAATAATCTAATCTGGTGACCTGGCACCTGTGAGTCTCCTGTAGTTGGCAGATCAGACACTAGTAATATATTGTGCATATTGTGGCACCGGAGTCTTGTGCACGTTACATTACAGCAGCAGAATAATAATCTAATCTGGTGACCTGGCACCTGTGAGTCTCCTGCAGTTGGCAGATCAGACACTAGTAATATATTGTGCATATTGTGACATTGGAGCCTTGTGCACGTTACATTACAGCAGCAGAATAATAATCTAATCTGGTGACCTGGCACCTGTGAGTTTCCTGCAGTTGGCAGATCAGTTACTAGTAATATATTGTGCATATTGTGACATCAGAGCCTTGTGCACGTTACATTACAGCAGCAGAATAATAATCTAATCTGGTGACCTGGCACCTGTGAGTCTCCTGCAGTTGGCAGATCAGACACTAGTAATATATTGTGCATATTGTGACATCAGAGCCTTGTGCACGTTACATTACAGCAGCAGAATAATAATCTAATCTGGTGACCTGGCACCTGTGAGTCTCCTGCAGTTGGCAGATCAGACACTAGTAATATATTGTGCAAATTGTGGTACCGGAGCCTTGTGCACGTTACATTACAGCAGCAGAATAATAATCTAATCTGGTGACCTGGCACCTGTGAGTCTCCTGCAGTTGGCAGATCAGACACTAGTAATATATTGTGCATATTGTGGCACCGGAGTCTTGTGCACGTTACATTACAGCAGCAGAATAATAATCTAATCTGGTGACCTGGCACCTGTGAGTCTCCTGCAGTTGGCAGATCAGACACAGGTAATATATTGTGCATATTGTGGCACCAGAGCCTTGTGCACGTTACATTACAGCAGCAGAATAATAATCTAATCTGGTGACCTGGCACCTGTGAGTCTCCTGCAGTTGGCAGATCAGACACTAGTAATATATTGTGCATATTGTGGCACAGGAGCCTTGTGCACGTTACATTACAGCAGCAGAATAATAATCTAATCTGGTGACCTGGCACCTGTGAGTCTCCTGCAGTTGGCAGATCAGACACTAGTAATATATTGTGCATATTGTGGCACAGGAGCCTTGTGCATGTTACATTACAGCAGCAGAATAATAATAATCTAATCTGGTGACCTGGCACCTGTGAGTCTCCTGCAGTTGGCAGATCAGTTACTAGTAATATATTGTGCATATTGCTGCACCGGAGCCTTGTGCACGTTACATTACAGCAGCAGAATAATAATCTAATCTGGTGACCTGGCACCTGTGAGTCTCCTGCAGTTGGCAGATCAGACACTAGTAATATATTGTGCATATTGTGGCACAGGAGCCTTGTGCACGTTACATTACAGCAGCAGAATAATAATCTAATCTGGTGACCTGGCACCTGTGAGTCTCCTGCAGTTGGCAGATCAGACACTAGTAATATATTGTGCATATTGTGACACCAGAGCCTTGTGCACGTTACATTACAGCAGCAGAATAATAATCTCATCTGGTGACCTGGCACCTGTGAGTCTCCTGCAGTTGGCAGATCAGTTACTAGTAATATATTGTGCATATTGTGACACCGGGGTCTTGTGCACGTTACATTACAGCAGCAGAATAATAATCTAATCTGGTGACCTGGCACCTGTGAGTCTTCTGCAGTTGGCAGATCAGTTACTAGTAATATATTGTGCATATTGTGACATCAGAGCCTTGTGCACGTTACATTATAGCAGCAGAATAATAATCTAATCTGGTGACCTGGCACCTGTGAGTCTCCTGCAGTTGGCAGATCAGACACTAGTAATATATTGTGCATATTGTGACATTGGAGCCTTGTGCACGTTACATTACAGCAGCAGAATAATAATCTAATCTGGTGACCTGGCACCTGTGAGTTTCCTGCAGTTGGCAGATTAGTTACTAGTAATATATTGTGCATATTGTGACATCAGAGCCTTGTGCACGTTACATTACAGCAGCAGAATAATAATCTAATCTGGTGACCTGGCACCTGTGAGTCTCCTGCAGTTGGCAGATCAGACACTAGTAATATATTGTGCATATTGTGGCGCCAGAGCCTTGTGCACGTTACATTACAGCAGCAGAATAATAATCTAATCTGGTGACCTGGCACCTGTGAGTCTCCTGTAGTTGGCAGATCAGACACTAGTAATATATTGTGCATATTGTGGCACCGGGGCCTTGTGCACGTTACATTACAGCAGCAGAATAATAATCTAATCTGGTGACCTGGCACCTGTGAGTCTCCTGTAGTTGGCAGATCAGACACTAGTAATATATTGTGCATATTGTGACATCAGAGCCTTGTGCACGTTACATTACAGCAGCAGAATAATAATCTAATCTCGTGACCTGGCACCTGTGAGTCTCCTGCAGTTGGCAGATCAGACACTAGTAATATATTGTGCATATTGTGGCACCAGAGCCTTGTGCACGTTACATTACAGCAGCAGAATAATAATCTAATCTGGTGACCTGGCACCTGTGAGTCTCCTGCAGTTGGCAGATCAGACACTAGTAATATATTGTGCATATTGTGGCACAGGAGTCTTGTGCACGTTACATTACAGCAGCAGAATAATAATGTAATCTGGTGACCTGGCACCTGTGAGTCTCCTGCAGTTGGCAGATCAGTTACTAGTAATATTTTGTGCATATTGTGGCACCGGAGCCTTGTGCACGTTACATTACAGCAGCGGAATAATAATCTAATCTGGTGACCTGGCACCTGTGAGTCTCCTGCAGTTGGCAGATCAGACACCAGTAATATATTGTGCATATTGTGGCACCTGAGCCTTGTGCACGTTACATTACAGCAGCAGAATAATAATCTAATCTGGTGACCTGGCACCTGTGAGTCTCCTGCAGTTGGCAGATCAGTTACTAGTAATATATTGTGCATATTGTGGCACCAGAGCCTTGTGCACGTTACATTACAGCAGCAGAATAATAATCTAATCTGGTGACCTGGCACCTGTGAGTCTCCTGCAGTTGGCAGATCAGACACTAGTAATATATTGTGCATATTGTGGCACAGGAGCCTTGTGCACGTTACATTACAGCATCAGAATAATAATCTAATCTGGTGACCTGGCACCTGTGAGTCTCCTGCAGTTGGCAGATCAGTTACTAGTAATATATTGTGCATATTGTGGCACCGGAGCCTTGTGCACGTTACATTAAAGCAGCAGAATAATAATCTAATCTGGTGACCTGGCACCTGTGAGTCTCCTGCAGTTGGCAGATCAGACACTAGTAATATATTGTGCATATTGTGGCACCTGAGCCTTGTGCACGTTACATTACAGCAGCAGAATAATAACCTAATCTGGTGACCTGGCACCTGTGAGTCTCCTGCAGTTGGCAGATCAGTTACTAGTAATATATTGTGCATATTGCTGCACCGGAGCCTTGTGCACGTTACATTACAGCAGCAGAATAATAATCTAATCTGGTGACCTGGCACCTGTGAGTCTCCTGTAGTTGGCAGATCAGACACTAGTAATATATTGTGCATATTGTGGCACCGGAGTCTTGTGCACGTTACATTACAGCAGCAGAATAATAATCTAATCTGGTGACCTGGCACCTGTGAGTCTCCTGCAGTTGGCAGATCAGACACTAGTAATATATTGTGCATATTGTGGCACCGGAGCCTTGTGCACGTTACATTACAGCAGCAGAATAATAATCTAATCTGGTGACCTGGCACCTGTGAGTCTCCTGCAGTTGGCAGATCAGACACAAGTAATATATTGTGCATATTGTGACATTGGAGCCTTGTGCACGTTACATTACAGCAGCAGAATAATAATCTAATCTGGTGACCTGGCACCTGTGAGTTTCCTGCAGTTGGCAGATCAGTTACTAGTAATATATTGTGCATATTGTGACATCAGAGCCTTGTGCACGTTACATTACAGCAGCAGAATAATAATCTAATCTGGTGACCTGGCACCTGTGAGTCTCCTGCAGTTGGCAGATCAGACACTAGTAATATATTGTGCATATTGTGACATCAGAGCCTTGTGCACGTTACATTACAGCAGCAGAATAATACTGGTGACCTGGCACCTGTGAGTCTCCTGCAGTTGGCAGATCAGACACTAGTAATATATTGTGCAAATTGTGGTACCGGAGCCTTGTGCACGTTACATTACAGCAGCAGAATAATAATCTAATCTGGTGACCTGGCACCTGTGAGTCTCCTGCAGTTGGCAGATCAGTTACTAGTAATATATTGTGCATATTGTGGCACCGGAGTCTTGTGCACGTTACATTACAGCAGCAGAATAATAATCTAATCTGGTGACCTGGCACCTGTGAGTCTCCTGCAGTTGGCAGATCAGACACAGGTAATATATTGTGCATATTGTGGCACCAGAGCCTTGTGCATGTTACATTACAGCAGCAGAATAATAATCTAATCTGGTGACCTGGCACCTGTGAGTCTCCTGCAGTTGGCAGATCAGACACTAGTAATATATTGTGCATATTGTGGCACAGGAGCCTTGTGCACGTTACATTACAGCAGCAGAATAATAATCTAATCTGGTGACCTGGCACCTGTGAGTCTCCTGCAGTTGGCAGATCAGACACTAGTAATATATTGTGCATATTGTGGCACAGGAGCCTTGTGCATGTTACATTACAGCAGCAGAATAATAATAATCTAATCTGGTGACCTGGCACCTGTGAGTCTCCTGCAGTTGGCAGATCAGTTACTAGTAATATATTGTGCATATTGCTGCACCGGAGCCTTGTGCACGTTACATTACAGCAGCAGAATAATAATCTAATCTGGTGACCTGGCACCTGTGAGTCTCCTGCAGTTGGCAGATCAGACACTAGTAATATATTGTGCATATTGTGACACCAGAGCCTTGTGCACGTTACATTACAGCAGCAGAATAATAATCTCATCTGGTGACCTGGCACCTGTGAGTCTCCTGCAGTTGGCAGATCAGTTACTAGTAATATATTGTGCATATTGTGACACCGGGGTCTTGTGCACGTTACATTACAGCAGCAGAATAATAATCTAATCTGGTGACCTGGCACCTGTGAGTCTCCTGCAGTTGGCAGATCAGTTACTAGTAATATATTGTGCATATTGTGGCACCGGAGCCTTGTGCACGTTACATTACAGCAGCAGAATAATAATCTAATCTGGTGACCAGGCACCTGTGAGTCTCCTGCAGTTGGCAGATCAGACACTAGTAATATATTGTGCATATTGTGGCACCGGAGCCTTGTGCACGTTACATTACAGCAGCAGAATAATAACCTAATCTGGTGACCTGGCACCTGTGAGTCTCCTGCAGTTGGCAGATCAGACACTAGTAATATATTGTGCATATTGCTGCACCGGAGCCTTGTGCACGTTACATTACAGCAGCAGAATAATAACCTAATCTGGTGACCTGGCACCTGTGAGTCTCCTGCAGTTGGCAGATCAGACACTAGTAATATATTGTGCATATTGTGACATCAGAGCCTTGTGCACGTTACATTACAGCAGCAGAATAATAATCTAATCTGGTGACCTGGCACCTGTGAGTCTCCTGCAGTTGGCAGATCAGACACTAGTAATATATTGTGCATATTGTGACATCAGAGCCTTGTGCACGTTACATTACAGCAGCAGAATAATAATCTAATCTGGTGACCTGGCACCTGTGAGTCTCCTGCAGTTGGCAGATCATACACCAGTAATATATTGTGCATATTGTGGCACCAGAGCCTTGTGCACGTTACATTACAGCAGCAGAATAATAATCTCATCTGGTGACCTGGCACCTGTGAGTCTCCTGCAGTTGGCAGATCAGACACTAGTAATATATTGTGCATATTGTGGCACAGGAGCCTTGTGCACGTTACATTACAGCAGCAGAATAATAATCTAATCTGGTGACCTGGCACCTGTGAGTCTCCTGCAGTTGGCAGATCAGACACAAGTAATATATTGTGCATATTGTGGCACAGGAGCCTTGTGCACGTTACATTACAGCAGCAGAATAATAATCTAATCTGGTGACCTGGCACCTGTGAGTCTCCTGCAGTTGGCAGATCAGACACTAGTAATATATTGTGCATATTGTGGCACAGGAGCCTTGTGCATGTTACATTACAGCAGCAGAATAATAATAATCTAATCTGGTGACCTGGCACCTGTGAGTCTCCTGCAGTTGGCAGATCAGTTACTAGTAATATATTGTGCATATTGCTGCACCGGAGCCTTGTGCACGTTACATTACAGCAGCAGAATAATAATCTAATCTGGTGACCTGGCACCTGTGAGTCTCCTGCAGTTGGCAGATCAGACACTAGTAATATATTGTGCATATTGTGGCACAGGAGCCTTGTGCACGTTACATTACAGCAGCAGAATAATAATCTAATCTGGTGACCTGGCACCTGTGAGTCTCCTGCAGTTGGCAGATCAGACACTAGTAATATATTGTGCATATTGTGACACCAGAGCCTTGTGCACGTTACATTACAGCAGCAGAATAATAATCTCATCTGGTGACCTGGCACCTGTGAGTCTCCTGCAGTTGGCAGATCAGTTACTAGTAATATATTGTGCATATTGTGACACCGGGGTCTTGTGCACGTTACATTACAGCAGCAGAATAATAATCTAATCTGGTGACCTGGCACCTGTGAGTCTTCTGCAGTTGGCAGATCAGTTACTAGTAATATATTGTGCATATTGTGACATCAGAGCCTTGTGCACGTTACATTATAGCAGCAGAATAATAATCTAATCTGGTGACCTGGCACCTGTGAGTCTCCTGCAGTTGGCAGATCAGACACTAGTAATATATTGTGCATATTGTGACATTGGAGCCTTGTGCACGTTACATTACAGCAGCAGAATAATAATCTAATCTGGTGACCTGGCACCTGTGAGTTTCCTGCAGTTGGCAGATTAGTTACTAGTAATATATTGTGCATATTGTGACATCAGAGCCTTGTGCACGTTACATTACAGCAGCAGAATAATAATCTAATCTGGTGACCTGGCACCTGTGAGTCTCCTGCAGTTGGCAGATCAGACACTAGTAATATATTGTGCATATTGTGGCGCCAGAGCCTTGTGCACGTTACATTACAGCAGCAGAATAATAATCTAATCTGGTGACCTGGCACCTGTGAGTCTCCTGCAGTTGGCAGATCAGTTACTAGTAATATATTGTGCATATTGTGGCACCAGAGCCTTGTGCACGTTACATTACAGCAGCAGAATAATAATCTAATCTGGTGACCTGGCACCTGTGAGTCTCCTGCAGTTGGCAGATCAGACACAAGTAATATATTGTGCATATTGTGGCACCGGGGCCTTGTGCACGTTACATTACAGCAGCAGAATAATAATCTAATCTGGTGACCTGGCACCTGTGAGTCTCCTGTAGTTGGCAGATCAGACACTAGTAATATATTGTGCATATTGTGACATCAGAGCCTTGTGCACGTTACATTACAGCAGCAGAATAATAATCTAATCTCGTGACCTGGCACCTGTGAGTCTCCTGCAGTTGGCAGATCAGACACTAGTAATATATTGTGCATATTGTGGCACCTGAGCCTTGTGCACGTTACATTACAGCAGCAGAATAATAATCTAATCTGGTGACCTGGCACCTGTGAGTCTCCTGCAGTTGGCAGATCAGTTACTAGTAATATATTGTGCATATTGTGGCACCAGAGCCTTGTGCACGTTACATTACAGCAGCAGAATAATAATCTCATCTGGTGACCTGGCACCTGTGAGTCTCCTGCAGTTGGCAGATCAGACACTAGTAATATATTGTGCATATTGTGGCACAGGAGCCTTGTGCACGTTACATTACAGCATCAGAATAATAATCTAATCTGGTGACCTGGCACCTGTGAGTCTCCTGCAGTTGGCAGATCAGTTACTAGTAATATATTGTGCATATTGTGGCACCGGAGCCTTGTGCACGTTACATTAAAGCAGCAGAATAATAATCTAATCTGGTGACCTGGCACCTGTGAGTCTCCTGCAGTTGGCAGATCAGACACTAGTAATATATTGTGCATATTGTGGCACCTGAGCCTTGTGCACGTTACATTACAGCAGCAGAATAATAACCTAATCTGGTGACCTGGCACCTGTGAGTCTCCTGCAGTTGGCAGATCAGTTACTAGTAATATATTGTGCATATTGCTGCACCGGAGCCTTGTGCACGTTACATTACAGCAGCAGAATAATAATCTAATCTGGTGACCTGGCACCTGTGAGTCTCCTGTAGTTGGCAGATCAGACACTAGTAATATATTGTGCATATTGTGGCACCGGAGTCTTGTGCACGTTACATTACAGCAGCAGAATAATAATCTAATCTGGTGACCTGGCACCTGTGAGTCTCCTGCAGTTGGCAGATCAGACACTAGTAATATATTGTGCATATTGTGGCACCGGAGCCTTGTGCACGTTACATTACAGCAGCAGAATAATAATCTAATCTGGTGACCTGGCACCTGTGAGTCTCCTGCAGTTGGCAGATCAGACACAAGTAATATATTGTGCATATTGTGACATTGGAGCCTTGTGCACGTTACATTACAGCAGCAGAATAATAATCTAATCTGGTGACCTGGCACCTGTGAGTTTCCTGCAGTTGGCAGATCAGACACTAGTAATATATTGTGCATATTGTGACATCAGAGCCTTGTGCACGTTACATTACAGCAGCAGAATAATAATCTAATCTGGTGACCTGGCACCTGTGAGTCTCCTGCAGTTGGCAGATCAGACACTAGTAATATATTGTGCATATTGTGACATCAGAGCCTTGTGCACGTTACATTACAGCAGCAGAATAATACTGGTGACCTGGCACCTGTGAGTCTCCTGCAGTTGGCAGATCAGACACTAGTAATATATTGTGCAAATTGTGGTACCGGAGCCTTGTGCACGTTACATTACAGCAGCAGAATAATAATCTAATCTGGTGACCTGGCACCTGTGAGTCTCCTGCAGTTGGCAGATCAGTTACTAGTAATATATTGTGCATATTGTGGCACCGGAGTCTTGTGCACGTTACATTACAGCAGCAGAATAATAATCTAATCTGGTGACCTGGCACCTGTGAGTCTCCTGCAGTTGGCAGATCAGACACAGGTAATATATTGTGCATATTGTGGCACCAGAGCCTTGTGCATGTTACATTACAGCAGCAGAATAATAATCTAATCTGGTGACCTGGCACCTGTGAGTCTCCTGCAGTTGGCAGATCAGACACTAGTAATATATTGTGCATATTGTGGCACCGGAGCCTTGTGCACGTTACATTACAGCAGCAGAATAATAATCTAATCTGGTGACCTGGCACCTGTGAGTCTCCTGCAGTTGGCAGATCAGACACTAGTAATATATTGTGCATATTGTGGCACAGGAGCCTTGTGCATGTTACATTACAGCAGCAGAATAATAATAATCTAATCTGGTGACCTGGCACCTGTGAGTCTCCTGCAGTTGGCAGATCAGTTACTAGTAATATATTGTGCATATTGCTGCACCGGAGCCTTGTGCACGTTACATTACAGCAGCAGAATAATAATCTAATCTGGTGACCTGGCACCTGTGAGTCTCCTGCAGTTGGCAGATCAGACACTAGTAATATATTGTGCATATTGTGACACCAGAGCCTTGTGCACGTTACATTACAGCAGCAGAATAATAATCTCATCTGGTGACCTGGCACCTGTGAGTCTCCTGCAGTTGGCAGATCAGTTACTAGTAATATATTGTGCATATTGTGACACCGGGGTCTTGTGCACGTTACATTACAGCAGCAGAATAATAATCTAATCTGGTGACCTGGCACCTGTGAGTCTCCTGCAGTTGGCAGATCAGTTACTAGTAATATATTGTGCATATTGTGGCACCGGAGCCTTGTGCACGTTACATTACAGCAGCAGAATAATAATCTAATCTGGTGACCAGGCACCTGTGAGTCTCCTGCAGTTGGCAGATCAGACACTAGTAATATATTGTGCATATTGCTGCACCGGAGCCTTGTGCACGTTACATTACAGCAGCAGAATAATAACCTAATCTGGTGACCTGGCACCTGTGAGTCTCCTGCAGTTGGCAGATCAGACACTAGTAATATATTGTGCATATTGTGACATCAGAGCCTTGTGCACGTTACATTACAGCAGCAGAATAATAATCTAATCTGGTGACCTGGCACCTGTGAGTCTCCTGCAGTTGGCAGATCAGTTACTAGTAATATATTGTGCATATTGTGGCACCAGAGCCTTGTGCACGTTACATTACAGCAGCAGAATAATAATCTAATCTGGTGACCTGGCACCTGTGAGTCTCCTGCAGTTGGCAGATCAGACACTAGTAATATATTGTGCATATTGTGACATCAGAGCCTTGTGCACGTTACATTACAGCAGCAGAATAATAATCTAATCTGGTGACCTGGCACCTGTGAGTCTCCTGCAGTTGGCAGATCATACACCAGTAATATATTGTGCATATTGTGGCACCAGAGCCTTGTGCACGTTACATTACAGCAGCAGAATAATAATCTCATCTGGTGACCTGGCACCTGTGAGTCTCCTGCAGTTGGCAGATCAGACACTAGTAATATATTGTGCATATTGTGGCACAGGAGCCTTGTGCACGTTACATTACAGCAGCAGAATAATAATCTAATCTGGTGACCTGGCACCTGTGAGTCTCCTGCAGTTGGCAGATCAGACACAAGTAATATATTGTGCATATTGTGGCACCGGGGCCTTGTGCACGTTACATTACAGCAGCAGAATAATAATCTAATCTGGTGACCTGGCACCTGTGAGTCTCCTGCAGTTGGCAGATCAGACACAAGTAATATATTGTGCATATTGTGTCACCGGGGCCTTGTGCACGTTACATTACAGCAGCAGAATAATAATCTAATCTGGTGACCTGGCACCTGTGAGTCTCCTGTAGTTGGCAGATCAGACACTAGTAATATATTGTGCATATTGTGACATCAGAGCCTTGTGCACGTTACATTACAGCAGCAGAATAATAATCTAATCTCGTGACCTGGCACCTGTGAGTCTCCTGCAGTTGGCAGATCAGACACTAGTAATATATTGTGCATATTGTGGCACCAGAGCCTTGTGCACGTTACATTACAGCAGCAGAATAATAATCTAATCTGGTGACCTGGCACCTGTGAGTCTCCTGCAGTTGGCAGATCAGACACTAGTAATATATTGTGCATATTGTGGCACAGGAGTCTTGTGCACGTTACATTACAGCAGCAGAATAATAATGTAATCTGGTGACCTGGCACCTGTGAGTCTCCTGCAGTTGGCAGATCAGTTACTAGTAATATTTTGTGCATATTGTGGCACCGGAGCCTTGTGCACGTTACATTACAGCAGCAGAATAATAATCTAATCTGGTGACCTGGCACCTGTGAGTCTCCTGCAGTTGGCAGATCAGACACAGGTAATATATTGTGCATATTGTGGCACAGGAGCCTTGTGCACGTTACATTACAGCAGCAGAATAATAATCTAATCTGGTGACCTGGCACCTGTGAGTCTCCTGCAGTTGGCAGATCAGTTACTAGTAATATATTGTGCATATTGTGGCACCGGAGCCTTGTGCACGTTACATTAAAGCAGCAGAATAATAATCTAATCTGGTGACCTGGCACCTGTGAGTCTCCTGCAGTTGGCAGATCAGACACTAGTAATATATTGTGCATATTGTGGCACCTGAGCCTTGTGCACGTTACATTACAGCAGCAGAATAATAACCTAATCTGGTGACCTGGCACCTGTGAGTCTCCTGCAGTTGGCAGATCAGTTACTAGTAATATATTGTGCATATTGCTGCACCGGAGCCTTGTGCACGTTACATTACAGCAGCAGAATAATAATCTAATCTGGTGACCTGGCACCTGTGAGTCTCCTGTAGTTGGCAGATCAGACACTAGTAATATATTGTGCATATTGTGGCACCGGAGTCTTGTGCACGTTACATTACAGCAGCAGAATAATAATCTAATCTGGTGACCTGGCACCTGTGAGTTTCCTGCAGTTGGCAGATCAGTTACTAGTAATATATTGTGCATATTGTGACATCAGAGCCTTGTGCACGTTACATTACAGCAGCAGAATAATAATCTAATCTGGTGACCTGGCACCTGTGAGTCTCCTGCAGTTGGCAGATCAGACACTAGTAATATATTGTGCATATTGTGACATCAGAGCCTTGTGCACGTTACATTACAGCAGCAGAATAATAATCTAATCTGGTGACCTGGCACCTGTGAGTCTCCTGCAGTTGGCAGATCAGACACTAGTAATATATTGTGCAAATTGTGGTACCGGAGCCTTGTGCACGTTACATTACAGCAGCAGAATAATAATCTAATCTGGTGACCTGGCACCTGTGAGTCTCCTGCAGTTGGCAGATCAGTTACTAGTAATATATTGTGCATATTGTGGCACCGGAGTCTTGTGCACGTTACATTACAGCAGCAGAATAATAATCTAATCTGGTGACCTGGCACCTGTGAGTCTCCTGCAGTTGGCAGATCAGACACAGGTAATATATTGTGCATATTGTGGCACCAGAGCCTTGTGCACGTTACATTACAGCAGCAGAATAATAATCTAATCTGGTGACCTGGCACCTGTGAGTCTCCTGCAGTTGGCAGATCAGACACTAGTAATATATTGTGCATATTGTGGCACAGGAGCCTTGTGCACGTTACATTACAGCAGCAGAATAATAATCTAATCTGGTGACCTGGCACCTGTGAGTCTCCTGCAGTTGGCAGATCAGACACTAGTAATATATTGTGCATATTGTGGCACAGGAGCCTTGTGCATGTTACATTACAGCAGCAGAATAATAATAATCTAATCTGGTGACCTGGCACCTGTGAGTCTCCTGCAGTTGGCAGATCAGTTACTAATAATATATTGTGCATATTGCTGCACCGGAGCCTTGTGCACGTTACATTACAGCAGCAGAATAATAATCTAATCTGGTGACCTGGCACCTGTGAGTCTCCTGCAGTTGGCAGATCAGACACTAGTAATATATTGTGCATATTGTGACACCAGAGCCTTGTGCACGTTACATTACAGCAGCAGAATAATAATCTCATCTGGTGACCTGGCACCTGTGAGTCTCCTGCAGTTGGCAGATCAGTTACTAGTAATATATTGTGCATATTGTGACACCGGGGTCTTGTGCACGTTACATTACAGCAGCAGAATAATAATCTAATCTGGTGACCTGGCACCTGTGAGTCTCCTGCAGTTGGCAGATCAGTTACTAGTAATATATTGTGCATATTGTGACATCAGAGCCTTGTGCACGTTACATTATAGCAGCAGAATAATAATCTAATCTGGTGACCTGGCACCTGTGAGTCTCCTGCAGTTGGCAGATCAGACACTAGTAATATATTGTGCATATTGTGACATTGGAGCCTTGTGCACGTTACATTACAGCAGCAGAATAATAATCTAATCTGGTGACCTGGCACCTGTGAGTTTCCTGCAGTTGGCAGATTAGTTACTAGTAATATATTGTGCATATTGTGACATCAGAGCCTTGTGCACGTTACATTACAGCAGCAGAATAATAATCTAATCTGGTGACCTGGCACCTGTGAGTCTCCTGCAGTTGGCAGATCAGACACTAGTAATATATTGTGCAAATTGTGGTACCGGAGCCTTGTGCACGTTACATTACAGCAGCAGAATAATAATCTAATCTGGTGACCTGGCACCTGTGAGTCTCCTGCAGTTGGCAGATCAGTTACTAGTAATATATTGTGCATATTGTGGCACCGGAGTCTTGTGCACGTTACATTACAGCAGCAGAATAATAATCTAATCTGGTGACCTGGCACCTGTGAGTCTCCTGCAGTTGGCAGATCAGACACAGGTAATATATTGTGCATATTGTGGCACCAGAGCCTTGTGCACGTTACATTACAGCAGCAGAATAATAATCTAATCTGGTGACCTGGCACCTGTGAGTCTCCTGCAGTTGGCAGATCAGACACTAGTAATATATTGTGCATATTGTGGCACAGGAGCCTTGTGCACGTTACATTACAGCAGCAGAATAATAATCTAATCTGGTGACCTGGCACCTGTGAGTCTCCTGCAGTTGGCAGATCAGACACTAGTAATATATTGTGCATATTGTGGCACAGGAGCCTTGTGCATGTTACATTACAGCAGCAGAATAATAATAATCTAATCTGGTGACCTGGCACCTGTGAGTCTCCTGCAGTTGGCAGATCAGTTACTAGTAATATATTGTGCATATTGCTGCACCGGAGCCTTGTGCACGTTACATTACAGCAGCAGAATAATAATCTAATCTGGTGACCTGGCACCTGTGAGTCTCCTGCAGTTGGCAGATCAGACACTAGTAATATATTGTGCATATTGTGACACCAGAGCCTTGTGCACGTTACATTACAGCAGCAGAATAATAATCTCATCTGGTGACCTGGCACCTGTGAGTCTCCTGCAGTTGGCAGATCAGTTACTAGTAATATATTGTGCATATTGTGACACCGGGGTCTTGTGCACGTTACATTACAGCAGCAGAATAATAATCTAATCTGGTGACCTGGCACCTGTGAGTCTCCTGCAGTTGGCAGATCAGTTACTAGTAATATATTGTGCATATTGTGGCACCGGAGCCTTGTGCACGTTACATTACAGCAGCAGAATAATAATCTAATCTGGTGACCTGGCACCTGTGAGTCTCCTGCAGTTGGCAGATCAGACACTAGTAATATATTGTGCATATTGTGGCACCGGAGCTTTGTGCACGTTACATTACAGCAGCAGAATAATAACCTAATCTGGTGACCTGGCACCTGTGAGTCTCCTGCAGTTGGCAGATCAGACACTAGTAATATATTGTGCATATTGCTGCACCGGAGCCTTGTGCACGTTACATTACAGCAGCAGAATAATAACCTAATCTGGTGACCTGGCACCTGTGAGTCTCCTGCAGTTGGCAGATCAGACACTAGTAATATATTGTGCATATTGTGACATCAGAGCCTTGTGCACGTTACATTACAGCAGCAGAATAATAATCTAATCTGGTGACCTGGCACCTGTGAGTCTCCTGCAGTTGGCAGATCAGACACTAGTAATATATTGTGCATATTGTGACATCAGAGCCTTGTGCACGTTACATTACAGCAGCAGAATAATAATCTAATCTGGTGACCTGGCACCTGTGAGTCTCCTGCAGTTGGCAGATCAGACACTAGTAATATATTGTGCATATTGTGGCACCAGAGCCTTGTGCACGTTACATTACAGCAGCAGAATAATAATCTAATCTGGTGACCTGGCACCTGTGAGTCTCCTGCAGTTGGCAGATCATACACCAGTAATATATTGTGCATATTGTGGCACCAGAGCCTTGTGCACGTTACATTACAGCAGCAGAATAATAATCTAATCTGGTGACCTGGCACCTGTGAGTCTCCTGCAGTTGGCAGATCAGACACTAGTAATATATTGTGCATATTGTGACATCAGAGCCTTGTGCACGTTACATTACAGCAGCAGAATAATAATCTAATCTGGTGACCTGGCACCTGTGAGTCTCCTGCAGTTGGCAGATCAGTTACTAGTAATATATTGTGCATATTGCTGCACCGGAGCCTTGTGCACGTTACATTACAGCAGCAGAATAATAATCTAATCTGGTGACCTGGCACCTGTGAGTCTCCTGCAGTTGGCAGATCAGACACTAGTAATATATTGTGCATATTGTGGCACCGGAGCCTTGTGCACGTTACATTACAGCAGCAGAATAATAATCTAATCTGGTGACCTGGCACCTGTGAGTCTCCTGCAGTTGGCAGATCAGACACTAGTAATATATTGTGCATATTGTGGCACCGGAGCCTTGTGCACGTTACATTACAGCAGCAGAATAATAATCTAATCTGGTGACCTGGCACCTGTGAGTCTCCTGCAGTTGGCAGATCAGTTACTAGTAATATTTTGTGCATATTGTGGCGCCGGAGCCTTGTGCACGTTACATTACAGCAGCAGAATAATAATCTAATCTGGTGACCTGGCACCTGTGAGTCTCCTGCAGTTGGCAGATCAGACACTGGTAATATTTTGTGCATATTGTGGCACCGGGGTCTTGTGCACGTTACATTACAGCAGCAGAATAATAATCTAATCTGGTGAACTGGCACCTGTGACTCTCCTGCAGTTGGCAGATCAGACACTAGTAATATATTGTGCATATTGTGGCACAAGAGCTTTGTGCACGTTACATTACAGCAGCAGAATAATAATCTAATCTGGTGACCTGGCACCTGTGAGTCTCTTGCAGTTGGCAGATCAGACACTAGTAATATATTGTGCATATTGTGGCACCGGAGCCTTGTGCACATTACATTACAGCAGCAGAATAATAATCTAATCTGGTGACCTGGCACCTGTGAGTCTCCTGCAGTTGGCAGATCAGACACTAATAATATATTGTGCATATTGTGGCACCGGAGCCTTGTGCACGTTACATTACAGCAGGAGAATAATAATCTAATCTGGTGACCTGGCACCTGTGAGTCTCCTGCAGTTGGCAGATCAGACACTAGTAATATATTGTGCATATTGTGACATCAGAGCCTTGTGCACGTTACATTACAGCAGCAGAATAATAATCTAATCTGGTGACCTGGCACCTGTGAGTCTCCTGCAGTTGGCAGATCAGTTACTAGTAATATATTGTGCATATTGTGGCACCAGAGCCTTGTGCACGTTACATTACAGCAGCAGAATAATAATCTAATCTGGTGACCTGGCACCTGTGAGTCTCCTGCAGTTGGCGGATCAGACACTAGTAATATATTGTGCATATTGTGACATCAGAGCCTTGTGCACGTTACATTACAGCAGCAGAATAATAATCTAATCTGGTGACCTGGCACCTGTGAGTCTCCTGCAGTTGGCAGATCAGTTACTAGTAATATTTTGTGCATATTGTGGCACCGGAGCCTTGTGCACGTTACATTACAGCAGCAGAATAATAATCTAATCTGGTGACCTGGCACCTGTGAGTCTCCTGCAGTTGGCAGATCAGACACAAGTAATATTTTGTGCATATTGCTGCACCAGAGCCTTGTGCACGTTACATTACAGCAGCAGAATAATAATCTAATCTGGTGACCTGGCACCTGTGAGTCTCCTGCAGTTGGCAGATCAGACACTAGTAATATATTGTGCATATTGTGGCACCAGAGCCTTGTGCACGTTACATTACAGCAGCAGAATAATAATCTAATCTGGTGACCTGGCACCTGTGAGTCTCCTGCAGTTGGCAGATCAGTTACTAGTAATATATTGTGCATATTGTGGCACCAGAGCCTTGTGCACGTTACATTACAGCAGCAGAATAATAATCTAATCTGGTGACCTGGCACCTGTGAGTCTCCTGCAGTTGGCAGATCAGACACTAGTAATATATTGTGCATATTGTAGCACCGGAGCCTTGTGCACGTTACATTACAGCAGCAGAATAATAATCTAATCTGGTGACCTGGCACCTGTGAGTCTCCTGTAGTTGGCAGATCAGACACTAGTAATATATTGTGCATATTGTGGCACCAGAGCCTTGTGCACGTTACATTACAGCAGCAGAATAATAATCTAATCTGGTGACCTGGCACCTGTGAGTCTCCTGCAGTTGGCAGATCAGACACTAGTAATATATTGTGCATATTGTGGCACCTGAGCCTTGTGCACGTTACATTACAGCAGCAGAATAATAATCTAATCTGGTGACCTGGCACCTGTGAGTCTCCTGCAGTTGGCAGATCAGTTGCTAGTAATATATTGTGCATATTGTGGCACCGGAGCCTTGTGCACGTTACATTACAGCAGCAGAATAATAATCTAATCTGGTGACTTGGCACCTGTGAGTCTCCTGCAGTTGGCAGATCAGACACTAGTAATATATTGTGCATATTGTGGCACCGGAGCCTTGTGCACGTTACATTACAGCAGCAGAATAATAATCTAATCTGGTGACCTGGCACCTGTGAGTCTCCTGCAGTTGGCAGATCAGACGATAGTAATATATTGTGCATATTGTGGCACCAGAGCCTTGTGCACGTTACATTACAGCAGCAGAATAATAATCTAATCTGGTGACCTGGCACCTGTGAGTCTCCTGCAGTTGGCAGATCAGGCGCTAATAATATTTTGTGCATATTGTACCTACCTGGTATCCATGACAGTCTCACCAACAAAACCCACTGGGTATCCTGTGTTTGCTGAGTATCCTGTGTCTGCTATACCAGTATCAGCCTTTCTCAAACCAGCTGTGCCTGCTGTACCTATCTGGTAACCTGTGACAGTCTCACCAACAGTACTTGCTGGGTATCCTGAACCTGCTGGGTATCCTCTGTCTGCTGAGAATCCTGTGTCTACCATATCGGTGACAGCCTTCCTCAAACCACCTGTGCCTGCTGTACTTATCTGGTACCCTGTGACAGTCTCACCAACAGTACCCACTGGGTATCCTGAGCCTGTTGGTGTCAGTGTGCCAGGAATCAGACTGAGACAAAAAGTGCAAAAATAATCACTCCTTTATTAATAGCAAAAAATAAGTCAAATAACAAGCCAGGAATCAAAACTAGAACTGGTAGTCAGACGAGCCGAGTCAGGAGCCAAAGCGAATAGTCAGACGAGCCGGAATCAGGAACAAGGAGAACAGCAGAGTCAGAAACAAGCCAGGGATCAGGAACCAGGAGGAACGTCAGACAGCCAGGTAATACACAGGAGCTCTCACAAACAGCTCTGAGACAATGCAAGGGCAAAGCATACTGAACAGAGGCCCTTTAAATAATAAGTGATGACATCACAATCCTGAGACTGCATCCTGTCTCACACGGATGATGTACACCAGTCTGGCCATAAAAGGAAGCGCAGGAAATGAGCAGCATCACACAGTATGCACCAGAGTCAGCAAGAGAGGTGAGTAAAATGGCTGCCAGCAGCACATGGCAAACATATCAGGGAAAAAACCCTGACAGTACCCTCCCCTCAACGACCCCTCACCCACGGGAGGACAAAAGGCTTATTGGGGAAACGGGCATGGAAGGCACGGAGGAAGGCAGGAGCATGAACATCAGAGGAGGGAACCCATGAACGCTCCTCCGGACCGTAGCCCCTCCAGTGAACCAAATACTGTATGCGGCCCCTGGACATACGAGAGTCAATAATGCTGCTGACCTCATACTCCTCATGGTTGTCAACAAAGATAGGGAGGGGACGAGGCAACACAGTGGTAAACCGATTACAAACCAATGGTTTCAAGAGGGAGACATGAAAAACACTGGAGATGCGCATTGCAGGAGGAAGGTCAAGAGCGAAGGCCACAAGATTGACCCGTCGGAGTATTCGAAAAGGACCAACATAACGGGGAGACAGTTTATTGGAAGGCACACAAAGGTTCAAGTTGCGGGAGGACAGCCAAACTCTCTCACCAACCTGGTAGGAAGGCGCGGGCAGACGCCTACGATCAGCCTGGAACTTTTGGCGCTGCATAGAAAGATGAAGGCAATCCTGAATCTGCACCCACATGGAACGGAGTTGCTGGAGATGTTCCTCCAAACCGGAATACCCTGAGACATGAATGAATCGGGCAACAAGGATGGTTGAAACCCATAATTCGCCATGAACGGGGATAACTGGGAGGAAGCATTAATAGCACTATTACGAGCGAACTCTGCCTAAGGTAACAGTTCAGACCAATTATTGTGGTGATCTGAGACATATCAACGGAGGAACTGTTCCAGAGCTTGATTAGACCGTTCCGCAGCCCCATTGGATTGAGGGTGATATGCCGAGGAGAAGGAAAGCTGGATGCCCATTTGAGCACAAAAGGAACACCAAAATCTGGAGACAAACTGGCTACCCCGGTCCGACACTATCTCCTTGGGTAACCCATGTAAACGGAAGACCTCCCGGGCAAAAATTGAAGCAAGCTCCTGAGCGGTAGGCAACTTCTTCAAGGGAATGCAATGTGACATTTTAGAAAAACGGTCAACCACCATAAGGATAACAGTATTGCCATTGGAAACAGGGAGCTCGACAATGAAGTCCATGGAAATATGTGTCCAAGGACGCTCACCATTAGCAATAGGTTGAAGAAGACCCACAGGAAGACGTCGAGGAGTCTTATTCTGTGCACAAACTGAGCAGGAGGTAACATACGCAGCAACATCAGAACGAAGAGCTGGCCACCAGAATTGTCGAGTGACAGACCAAATCATTTGGTTCTTGCCTGGGTGACCTGCAGCTTTAGGATAGTGGTAAGTGTGCAAAAGTTTAGTTTGAAGATTCTCAGGAACAAAACACTTACCACTAGGTTTCTCAGGAGGTGCATTGGTTTGTGCAGCCAGGATCTCCTCCCCCAAGGGAGAAGTCAAATTAGTACGTATGGTAGCCAAAATATGGGCAGGAGTTATAACTGGAGTAGGTACAGACTCCTCCTTGGACAGAGGCAAAAATTGTCGAGAGAGGGCATCAGCCCTAACATTCTTACTACCAGGCAGGTAGGAGACCACATAATTAAACTGAGACAAAAATAGCACCCATATGGCCTGTCGGGGCGACAAACGTTTTGCTTCAGATAGATAAGTTAAATTCTTGTGGTCAGTAAGAATGAGCACTGGCACGCTAGTACCCTCGAGAAGATGCCTCCATTCCTTGAGTGCCAAAATTATGGCCAATAATTCCCTGTCGCCAATTTCATAATTGCACTCCGCTGGAGACAATTTCTTAGAGAAGAAACCACACAGATGCAAGGAACCGTCAGGCATAGGACGTTGAGACAAGAGGGCACCTACTCCAGTCTCAGATGCATCGACCTCAAGAACGAAAGGCAGGAGAGGGTTAGGATGAGCCAGAACTGGAGCGGCAGCAAAGGCAGTCTTAAGACTATCAAAGGCCTTAATGGCAGTAGGTGACCAATGGAGTGTATCATTCTCTTTACGGGTCATGTCTGTGATAGGTTTGACCAAGGAAGAAAAGCTTTTAATAAACTTTCTATAGTAAAAGGCAAACTCCAAAAAATGTTGAATAGACCGAAGACCAACTGGGCGAGGCCACTGCAGAACTGCAGATAACTTGTCAGGATCCATGGAGAACCCTGCAACGGAGATAACATAACCTAGGAAGGTTACTTGAGTCTGATGGAACTCACATTTCTCGAGTTTACAAAACAGGCCGTTCTCACGTAGGGGGGTAGTTATCAAGCCGTCTACCTCAAATACGCTGGAATTCCGCAGCGTATTTGTGGCGAGGCTGATTCGCCTTAGTTATCAAAGGCTAGGCAAAAGTAGAATTTTATGACGTAAGCTTCGATCCGCCGGACTCAGTCCGACACAGATCGATTCTTACGTCACTCCAGATGTTCACAATCTGACTACTTTTGCTAGTTATCAAAAAACTAGCAGGTACGCTCGGCACGTTTCCGGCCCAGCGTACCTGGTTTTCAATCCGCCGCCCTGGAGGCAGCGGATCCCATAGGAATCAATGGGAGTCTGACCATAGCGAAAGTTCATGTTCGCTGCTGCCAGACATCCCATTGATTCCTATGGGAAACGTCTGCACCTAACACCCTAACATGTACCCCGAGTCTAAACACCCCTAATCTGCCCCCCCCTACACCTCCGCAAGTAAATAAAGTTATTACCCCTTAAACCGCCGCTCCCGGAGCCCACCGCCACTATAATAAATATGTTAACCCCTAAACCGCCGCTCCCGGAGCCCACCACAACTATAATATATGTATTAACCCCTAAACCACCGCTCCCGGACCTGCTGCCACTATAATAAATATGTTAACCCCTAAACCGCCGCTCCCGGAGCCCACCGCAACTATAATAAACTGATTAACCCCTAAACCGCCGCTCCCGGAGCCCACTGCAACTATAATAAACTGATTAACCCCTAAACCGCCGCTCCCGGACCCGCCGCCACTATAATAAATATGTTAAACCCCTATACCGGAGCCACCCGCAACTAAATAAAGTTAGTAACCCCTAAACCGCCGCTCCTAGACCCCGCCGTAACTCTTATAAATGTATTAACCCCTAAACCACCGCTCCCGGACACCGCCGCCACCTACATTATACCTACTAACCCCTATCCTGCCCCCCCTACACCGTCGCCACCTATAATAAATTTATTAACCCCTATCCTGCCCCCCCCACACCGCCGCCACTGTAATAAATTTATTAACCCCTAAACCTAAGTCTAACACTAAACCTAACACCCCCCTAACTTAAATATTAATTAAATAAATCTAAATAATATTTCTATTATTAACTAAATGAATCCTATTTAAAACTAAATACTTACCTATAAAATAAACCCTAATAGCTACAATATAAATAATAATTATATTGTAGCTATCTTAGGATTTATATTTATTTTACAGGCATCTTTCAATTTATTTTAACTAGGTACAATAGCTATTAAATAGTTATTAACTATTTAATAGCTTACCTAGCTAAAATAAAAAGAAATTTACCTGTCAAATAAATCCTAACCTAAGTTACAATTACACCTAACACTACACTATACTTTAATAAATTATTCCTATTTAAACTAAATACTTACCTGTAAAATAAACCCTAAGATAGCTACAATATAATTAATAATTACATTGTAGCTATTTTAGGATTTATGTTTATTTTACAGGTAACTTTGTATTTTATTTTAGCTAGTTAGAATAGTTATTAAATAGTTATTAACTATTTAATAACTACCTAGCTAAGAGAAATACAAAATTACCTGTAAAATAAATCCTAACCTAAGTTACAATTAAACCTAACACTACACTATCATTAAATTAATTACATAAATTAGCTACAAATAACTACAATTAAATACAAATAAATAAACTAACTAAAGTACAAAAAATAAAAAAGCTAAGTTACAAAAAATAAAAAATATAAGTTACAAACATTTAAAAAATATTACAACAATTTTAAGCTAATTACACCTAATCTAAGCCCCCTAATAAAACAACAAAGCCCCCCAAAATAAAAAAATGCCCTACCCTATTCTAAATTACAAAAGTTCAACGCTCTTTTACCTTACCAGCCCTTAAAAGGGCCTTTTGCGGGGCATGCCCCAAAGTAAACAGCTCTTTTGAAGAAGTCTTCCATCCGATGAAGTGATCCTCCAAGCGGCGCTGAAGAAGTCTTCCATCCGATGAAGTGATCCTCCAAGCGGCGCTGAAGAAGTCTTCCATTCGGGCGATGTCATCTTCCAAGCGGGTCTTCAATCTTCTTTCTTCAGGATCCATCTTCATCCCGCCGACGCGGAACATCCTTCTTCCCCGACGGACTAACGACGAATGAAGGCTCCTTTAAGGGCCGTCTTCCAAGATGGCGTCCCTTCAATTCCGATTGGCTGATAGGATTCTATCAGCCAATCGGAATTAAGGTAGGAAAAATCTGATTGGCTGATTGAATCAGCCAATCAGATTGAGCTTGCATTCTATTGGCTGATCGGAACAGCCAATAGAATGCGAACTCAATCTGATTGGCTGATTCAATCAGCCAATCAGATTTTTCCTACCTTAATTCCGATTGGCTGATAGAATCCTATCAGCCAATCGGAATTGAAGGGACGCCATCTTGGATGACGTCCCTTAAAGGAGCCTTCATTCGTCGTTAGTCCGTCGGGGAAGAAGGATGTTCCGCGTCGGCGGGATGAAGATGGATCCTGAAGAAAGAAGATTGAAGACCCGCTTGGAAGATGACATCGCCCGAATGGAAGACTTCTTCAGCGCCGCTTGGAGGATCACTTCATCGGATGGAAGACTTCTTCAGCGCCGCTTGGAGGATCACTTCATCGGATGGAAGACTTCTTCAGTGCCGCTTGGAGGATCACTTCATCGGAAGGAAGACTTCTTCAGCGCCGCTTGGAGGATCACTTCTGCTGCTCCGGATCTCTTCTTCAGTTCCATCGGTGGCTCGGCTGAATGAAGACGACTCAAGGTAGGATGATCTTCAGGGGGGTAGTGTTAGGTTTATTTAAGGGGGTTTGGGTTAGATTAGGGGTATGTGGGTGGTGGGTTTTAATGTTGGGGGGGTTGTATTTTTCTTTTACAGGCAAAAGAGCTGTTTACTTTGGGGCATGCCCGCAAAAGGCCCTTTTAAGGGCTGGTAAGGTAAAATAGCTTTGAACTTTTGTAATTTAGAATAGGGTAGGGCATTTTTTTATTTTGGGGGGCTTTGTTGTTTTATTAGGGGTTTTAGATTAGGTGTAATTAGCTTAAAATTGTTGTAATATTTTTGAAATGTTTGTAACTTATATTTTTTATTTTTTGTAACAGCTTTTTTATTTTTTGTACTTTAGTTAGTTTATGTAATTGTATTTAATTGTAGTTATTTGTAGCTAATTAATTTAATTAATTTAATGATAGTGTAGTGTTAGGTTTAATTGTAACTTAGGTTAGGATTTATTTTACAGGTAATTTTGTATTTCTTTTAGCTAGGTAGTTATTAAATAGTTAATAACTATTTAAAGGACCAGTCAACACTGTACAGAACCATAATAAAAACATTCCTTTTGCAATATTAAATGTTTCTAACAATAACTATTCTAACTAGCTAAAACAAATACAAAGTTACCTGTAAAATAAACATAAATCCTAAAATAGCTACAATGTAATTATTAATTATATTGTAGCTATCTTAGGGCTTATTTTACAGGTAAGTATTTAGTTTAAATAGGAATAATTTATTAAAGTATAGTGTAGTGTTAGGTGTAATTGTAACTTAGGTTAGTTTTTATTTTACAGGTTAATTTCTCTTTATTTTAACTAGGTAGCTATTAAATAGTTAATAACTATTTAACAGCTATTGTACCTAGTTAAAATAAATTGAAAGATGCCTGTAAAATAAAAATAAATCCTAAGATAGCTACAATATAATTATTATTTATATTGTAGCTATATTAAGGTTTATTTTATAGGTAAGTATTTAGTTTTAAATAGGATTCATTTAGTTAATAATAGAAATATTATTTAGATTTATTTAATTAATATTTAAGTTAGGGGGGTGTTAGGTTTAGTGTTAGACTTAGGTTTAGGGGTTAATAAATTTATTACAGTGGCGGCGGTGTAGGGGGGGCAGGATAGGGGTTAATACATTTATTATAGGTGGCGACGGTGTAGGGGGGGCAGGATAGAGGTTAATAAGTTTAATATAGGTTGCGGCGGGGTCCGGGAGCGGCGGTTTAGGGGTTAAACTATTTATTTAGTTGCGGCGGGGTCCGGGATCAGCAGGATAGGGGTTAATAACTTTATTATAGAGGGCGGCGGTATAGGGGGGGCAGGATAAGGGTTACTAGGTATAATATAGGTGGCGGCGGTGTACGGGAGCGGCGGTTTAGGGGTTAATACATTTATAAGAGTTGCGGCGGGGTCTAGGAGCGGCGGTTTAGGGGTTAGTAACTTTATTGAGTTGCGGGAGGCTCCGGGGGCGCCGGTATAGGGAGTAGAACAGTGTAGTTTACTGTGAGTGCTTAGTGACAGGCTAGCAATAAAGCTGTCAAAAAGCCGAAGAGCAGCGAGATCGGATGAGTGATAACTCTCACAATCCGCTGCTCATCGCCCCGTACTTGGTGCGCGGCTTTTTGACAGATTTATTGATAACTTAGGCGAAATTTTGCAGGTCCACGGCGGCGATGGTAGGCGAGCTTAGGCGGGCGTATTGAACCGGCGAAGGCAGGTAAATTAGACACGTTGATAACTACCCCCCGTAGTCTCTGAAGAACCCGTGTAACATCAGAACGATGAGCCTCAAGTGTGGGTGAGTGTATGAGAATGTCGTCTAAGTACACCACAACACACTGTTGCAACATATCTCGTAGGACATCATTAATAAATTCCTGGAAAACAGCAGGAGCATTACATAGGCCAAAGGGCATATGCATATTGCCCGCTCCTGGTGTTAAATGCTGTTTTCCATTTGTGGCCCTCCTTGATCCTAATAAGATTGTATGGGGATTCATGGGTGGACTCCTCCATAGTCATCAGGAGGCTGCTGACCAGCAGTGTCATAAACAAAACAAATCATACTTCTCAACCAGAGGGAAAGAGAATTAGCAGTAGCCTTCTGACCCTTACACTTTCCAGAGAAACAAACAAACAGGGCAGAGGACTGGAGAGCGTGCACAACATCCAGGTTGTGCAACAGGTGTTCCTTAAGAAAAGAAGAATTAGGACAGAGAGAAGGAACAACAATTTCCTGATTAATCTTTCTATCCGAACCCACCTTAGGGAGAAACCCAAATTTAGTATGCAGGACTGCCTTAACCACAGGAAAGATAACATTTTCTTCCTGGAGAAAAGACAAAATTCTAGAAATCCTGACCCTACTCCAAGAGTAGCCCTTTGATTCACACCAATAAAGGTATTTACTGGTAAATTTTATGAGTGACAGGCTTGCTAGCCAGAACTAAGCGTACATTCTCCAAGCAGTCAGCTTCAGAGAAATGAGATTTAGATGGAGAAATGGATCCTGAGTTAGAAGGTCCTTCCTCAGAGGAAACCTCCAAGGTGGCAGAGATATGACATCATTACTTGGTCTGCATACCAGATCCTGCGAGGCCATGCAGGAGCTCCTGTTTGATACAAGCAGTGAAAGGAGCACAAACGGAGGACACAGATATGCTAGACCGAATTTCCAAGGAACCACCAGACATTTATCAGAGCAGCCTGCGGATCTCTTGACCTTGAGCCAAACCTTGGAAGCTTCGCGTTCTGCACCCCCCACTTGAGGGTTAACCTGGAGAACACCTCCGGGTGGAGAGCCCACTCCCTGGGATGAAAAGTCTGTCTGCTCAGGAAATCCACCTCCCAGTTGTCCACTCCTGGTAAGTGGATGGCAGATAGACAACAATTGTGAGCTTCCGCCCACTGAATAATCCGAGCCACCTCCTTCATGGCTAAGGAACTCTGAGTTTCTCCCTAGTGGTTGATGTAAGCCACTGAGGACATGTTGTCCGACTGGAACCTGATAAACCGGGACCATCAGACCAAAAAAATAAACCCCTCAATATGAACCTCTATCCCTCAGCATCTGACTGAGGTGCCTACCTGCCCCTCCGGTATAACAAATCTTGACAGTCAAAAGATTACACCAAGAGAAAACTAGCCGGTCTCAACGACACAACCAACAATGCTTCGTATCTAAGAGCGGAAGGGAGGGTCACGTGACCGGACAAAATTAAACTGCGCCACTGAGTAAAGCGCGCGATTCAAAGCCGGCTCTAACAGAGAAACTGACACCTTTAGACTAAGTCAGCCGTTCCCTCATAACAGTAATCCACCGTGATCGCATTGAACAAGGAGAGTTGCAGCCTTGCATAGCAATGTCAAAAAAGATCCACAGAGTATTTTTTTTTTTTAAATAAAATGACCACAGGGAAGACTATTGTAAACAAATGAGCCACAAAAATTTAAGTTAACCCCTTCATATCCCATAAAGGAGGTTAACCCCTAAGTCTCTAACCACATACATTATATGTCCCAAATATATGATGCAGAAAGAACCTCTTAAGTGCAAGTCTACCAGACCTAGAAGACAAAAGCACTTACCTGCAAATCCAGCTCTCCGGCAGGTAGACAGCTCGCAAGGCGTGAAAGGACACATACTCCTTACAGAGACCTGTAGGAAAAGAAAGAACAGAGTAACAATCTCTGGCTTTCTATACCAAGGGCAGCAAACATGTTAGAAAACCAACCAAGGACCGCCTTGACACTTTCTAACTGCTTAAAAGCCACCACTACTCTACTGAAGAGATTGACGTGGACACAGCTAGACCCCAAATCTTGCTTGTAGCGAAAAAGAATCCAATTTTTCTTCACACACCAAACTTCAACTCCTCCATTGACAGAGGCAAAGAGAATGACTCCATATCTTAGGAAACAAAAACACCTTTATTCTTTACATGGGGTCCAGAGAAACAAAATACAATGTTTCAGGCCCTTGTTAGGCCCTTTGTCATGTATCTATTTACATGACTAAGGGCCTAGCAAGGGCCTGAAATGTTATATTTTGTTTCTCTGGACCCCATGTAAAGAATAAAGGTCTTTTTTTTTAATAATTAGAGGCTGGAATAAAAGTTATTATTTGCTAAACAAGTGACAGCTTTCCTCAAACCAGCTGTGTCTGCTGAACCTATCTGGTATCCCGTGACAGTCTCACTACAGCACCTGCTGAGAATCCTGTGTCTGCTATATCAGTGACTGCCTTCTTCAAACCAGCTGCGCCTGCTGTAACTACCTGGTATCCTGTGACAGTCTCACCAACAGTACCCACTGGGTATCCTGTGCCTGCTGGGTATCCTGAGCCTGCTGGGTATCCTGTGCCTGCTGGGAATCCTGTGCCTGCTAAAACAGTGACAGCTTTCCTCAAACCAGCTGCGCCTGCTGTACCTATTTGGTATCACGTAACAGTCTTTCCCTCTATACCATTGGGTGTACTACACAATTCAAGCATCAGTACATACTTTTCTTTGTTACTGCAACCTACTAGTATTCTGAAACTCAAATAAAACTTTAGTGTTCTGCATTGGAGTTATGTTCTAACTTGCTTTATCTGTGATCTTCAATTTAAACTACCAACTGTTCTTTTACTTCTTATTAAAAAGGACCTGGACGGAGGTCAAAGGGTGGAGCTACGCAGTATGTGTAAGTAAGGCGCTCGTGGCTTGGGAAAGGGCACGCCATTGCAGTCGGATGCCAATTTTCTCTAGGTGTCTGCTGACATATGACACCAGGATACGCCCCTAGTTGCGAGGCAAGCATCACTATCCTCCTTACAAGACATGCAGAGACCCAGTTGTCAGGGTCACATCCGAGAGGTCCTATTCACCAGACCCAGCCAGTGGGTAGCTGCAAAGAGGGAGGAACGGCAACGAAGTTGGTGGAGTATAACGCTATACAGGACCGGATACAGGTAGCACCTGCATAAGGCCTCTAATAATCTCTGTAAAAAACTAAGCAACAGAGCAGTGCGGTTATACGCGGTGCCCTGCTGCTTATCTCTGGAATAGGAGGTGGTTCAAAGCCAAACAGAAAGATTGCACGGTCCAGTGGGGTGAGGAGGTTCAGCTCTGCCACAAAAGCTAGTCGACCAGAAGTACCCGGCTGTTGTGCTTTTCAGAGGGACCACAGAGGTGGTATAATTGGCCCAGCCAAGTCGCTGTCAGCAAACCCTGGAGTTCAAAGATATGTAACGCTGTTTTTCATCTTTGTCTGACTGCCTGAAAATAATTTACAGCTATTCCCTACAAGCTGAAGCAAGGGTTGAGAATTGGGGCAAAAGGGATTAAGTGTGGAGCTGCCACCCTTATACAATTCATTTTTTGCATATAAAAGATATAGCCAGCTATAACAGACACTGCAAAAGCCATCATTCCTGCTGGCTAGACCTAAGGCTTAAAAGTAAAATAATATTTGGAGGACTTATTCACCGGAAGGAGCATAAAAATCATTAAAGAGTGGGACTATCAAGTGGCGTTTTGAACAGATCCAGCAATGGTCATTGCTTGAATCAATGTTATTTGGCTTGGCACTAAGAGGTTGTTTTAATGATATTGTTCTATCATACCATATCAAAGAGCTGTGGTAGGAGATAGTTACTTGCAGCAAAACACAGCTGAGACCGGCCCTACCAAGCCTAGCTAAACGTGTGCTCTCTTGTTTCTTTATTTTTTCTTCCAGCGCATTACAAGAACTATACAAATAAGCCATAATGCCTTTCTAGATGGCAATCATTGCTTGTGTATGAACATTGCTCTTGCACTTATATGTATTTTGGATTTGCTGGTCAGCAGAAAGTGCATAGAGACCTGGAACATTTCTGGGTTTATAAGTAAAGCCTCATTTGATTTACATGACATATGGTATTTAATACTCTGAATAAGGTATAGTGAGTATTGCATCATTGCTCTGTTGTACAGATTGTATGAGAGGCACACTCTCAAATTACTCTAAAGTTGCCAGTCTTGGGATGGGGTCAGGCTTGGACGATTATTAAATCTGCCCTATTCAGTTTTAGGGGTCTATTTATGAAGCAACGGATGCTGCCTCCGACCCACTCCTCTTCAGTTCCAGCTGAAGCGGAAGTTAAGAAGCAGCGGTCCTAAGACTGCTGCTCCTTAGAGGGACACTGAACCCAAATTTTTTCTTTTGTAATTCAGAAAGAGCATGCAATTTCTAATTTACTCCTATTATCATTTTTTCTTCGTTCTCTTGCTATTATTATTTGAAAAAGAAGGCATCTAAGCTTTTTTTTTGGTTTCAGTACTCTGGACAGCACTTTTTTATTGGTGGATGAATTTATCCACCAATCAGCAAGGACAACCCAGGTTGTTCACCAAAAATGGGCCGGCATCTAAACTTACATTCTTGCATTTCAAATAAAGATACCAAGAGAATGAAGAAAATTTGATAATAGGAGTAAATTAGAAAGTTGCTTAAAATTTCATGCTCAATCTGAATCACAAAAGATTTTTTTTGGGTACAGTGTCCCTTTAACTCGTCCGCCACCTCTGAGGTGGCGGACAGCAATCCGCCTCTCGCATTGGTAAGGATATTACTTATTGTTACGGATATTACTAGCGATATAGCACTATGTATTTTATCTCTTATAGGAGATCGTCTCACATTATTTAGAAGATCTTTGCATACATACACCGAGGAATATCACCATTAGAAGGATAATTATATAAAGCCATCACTTTTTTGTCACCCACGTTTGGATAACATTTTTATTTTTTCATTCATTTTTATTATTATATTTTTTATTTTTCATTTTATGGTGTACACCTATTTCCAGTTTTGTAGCTTTATATATTTTTTCTTTGGACACCAATTTACACGTATTTTTGGGCATACTTTTGGATATATTTTTGGATATTATTGGACACTCTTTTTTTGACACATTTGGACACAGTTATTTTTGACACATTGGATACAATTATTTTTTGGAACTTCATTTTTTTTTTTTTTTTAAAACAACAGGGAACCTTGCTTTTATCATCTCTACTGAATCATTTGGACTGTTTTTTTAGTACTCCTATCTCAGTGCTATATTTATATTTATGTTATATAGAATAAGCAGATATCACACACGGATTTTTGTATAGGATAATTTATATAGAACTCAACGTACTGTATAGAACGCATTTACACTGTATTTTATTGGCTATATTATTGTACTCTTTTTATTGTCAACTAGCAGCTCTTATACAATTCTGAGGGGTACTATCTTCTCTTGAGTAATCATTTTTTAACTTTTTAATGTATCTTAAATAAATTCTTTTAACCCTTATATCTCCTACCTTTAGCTTTTTTAGCTATGTTAGCTGGCTTAGCGCTCCTCCATTTGCATATTTTTGGTGGTACCTGGGCTTGTTCCATTTGGCCAGATGCGGTAACTAACTCTTCCAGTTTTGCTTTTAATCTTAGCTGAGAGCTTGCAAGCGAGTGCTGGACTTTCTCTGTGTGTTGTATATATGTATCTATATAGATGCTCAAAAAACAAAGTATTGCAGTATGCAGTGATACCTTTTTTATTGGACTAACATAATATTTCAAAGACAAGCTTTCGAGAGTTTTCCTCTCTTCCTCAGGTCTGAAGGAAGAGAGGAAAACTCTCGAAAGCTTGTCTTTGAAATATTATGTTAGTCCAATAAAAAAGGTATCACTGCATACTGCAATACTTTGTTTTTTGAGCATCTATCTACTGGACTAACATGGCTACTCCAATCTTCACTGTATGTATATATATATATAAGTAAAACATGATTGTGCTTGCAATATTAGGAAGTATGACTATTGAGAATGTGCAATAGAATCTTAAAATAAGTAAAAAAAAACTGACTAAGGACACAATAGAAGAATGATATATCACGCTTACAGTTTACATACATATTCTAACACTATACAATACATATACAGTAAACATTGTATAGACATCTGTCATATGCCCACAATGTCCCAGCTCCTATAGGTGTATTATTGATATGTTTAAGTCACTATTGTATTGTAAGAACACGGTTGAGTTTCTGTTGACACACGTAAATTGTATTGTCATACAGTACTGTGTAAAGGCATCATTTACATTACACTTTTAATTTAAGTGACAATGCTGATTTGAATATATCAGCGAAGCATCGCCACACAATTTATGGTAACACGTCTCTCGGTGATGCTGCCTTTAAACAGTACTGACAGGCATTTTGAATATTTTGTCGGTCTTCTCAACATTGTGACAAATCCCTTTTAAATATCTCATTGCCTTGTGGTACTTTCAATCATCAGGGGCTGAGTATACAGTTTCCTATACAAATGCTTATATCTTTACAACTCAGGAATGTGATTTATCATATGTAAATTTTACCATTGTCTGTACTGATATTCAAACCTCAATAAAAATTAAGTTAAAAAAACAAGTACACTACACTTAGGCTATAGAAATGTAAAATGTGTGGAATGAGTTTATTTTTTATGATTTAACACAGAATACAAAAACATTTGTAAAGGACTTTACACAAACGGTTATTAGAAAGTGTAGGATTGAATAGCAGACTGTATATTATACATATAAGGATTATGGTGGTTATCTTGCAATTCCTTACTCCATGTGTACAAGGTATTCCCAAGTCCCCTGCTGCTTCAGCAGTAAGGGGCCTATTTGTAGGCTGAACGCTGTAGCATAACAATAGAAGGATTGCTGGGTAGTTTTGTGTAAAACCACATGAAATGGGGGAGGGAGGGAGACTAGCTTAAAAAGGTCCTATTGACAGGCACACATGCTCTGCCTCTCTAGAGGACTGTCAAATAAATTATGCAAAGACCACAAACATGAGCGTGCATCCTCAGGCTTTTCTTTCATATGGCCTCATACCCAACAGATAGTTATAGCAGCTCTTCCCTAACACAAATGTATGATCTACACAGACGTGTTTTCTTGTTTCACATGAATGAGAAACACTTAAAGGGACATAAGACACTAGATTTTTCTTTGCATAAATGTTTTGTAGATGATCCATTTAAATAGCTCGTAGATTTTTTTTACATTTCATTTATAGTTTTGCTTATTTTTAAATAATATTACTCTGATTTTTAGACTCCTAACCAAGCCCCAAAGTTTTAGGAGAATACCGAGGTATACCTACTCCAGCTTGCTCCTGTTTGTGTAAAGAGTCTTTTTATATGCAAGGAAAGAGGAGGGGGAGTGTCTGTTATTTCCTACTTAAAGTGGGTGTTCTAGCTACCTTTTTAACAGAGCTAAACTGGGAGCTTCTAAGTAAGTTTTTAAAAGGATTTATACTGGATTTTTATAACAGTATCTGTGCATCTTATTCTTTATAGTAGTGTCTATTACATGCAGTTATATGAAAATTGGTGTATACTGTCCGTTTAAGGATGGAACTTAAAGGGACACTAAACACAATTTTTTTCTTTCATGATTCAGATAGAGAATACAATTTTAAACATCTTTCCAATTTACTTCTATTATCTAATTTGCTTCATTTTTTGAGATATCCTTTCTTGAAGAAAGAGCAATGCACATGGGAGAGCCAATCACACGAGGCATCTATGTGCAGCAACCAATCAGCAGCTACTGAGCCTATCTAGATATGCTTTCCAGTTAAGAATATCAAGAGAATTAAGCAAATTAGGTAAAAGAAGTAAAGTAGAAAGTTGTTTAAAACTGCATGCTCTTTCTAAATCATGAAATAAAAAATTTGGGTTTCATGTCCCTTTAAACTACGCTCATGTCTGTGCACTTAAAGGGACACTGAACCCAAATTTTTTCTTTTGTAATTCAGAAAGAGCATGCAATTTTAAGCAACTTTCTAATTTACTCCTATTATCAATTTTTCTTCGTTCTCTTGCTATCTTTATTTGAAAAAGAAGGCATCTAAACTTTTTTTGGGTTCAGTACTCTGGACAGCACTTTTTTTTATTGGTGGATGAATTTATCCACCAATCAGCAAGGACAACCCAGGTTTTTCACCAAAAATGGGCCGGCATCTAAACTTACATTCTTGCATTTCAAATAAAGATACCAAGAGAATGAAGAAAATTTTATAATAGAAGTAAATTAGAAAGTTGCTTAAAATGTCATGCTCAATCTGAATCACAAAAGAAAAATTTTGGTTACAGTGTCCCTTTAAACACAACTGTAGGTTTATTTTTGCCTCTGAATCTCAGTGACAATGAACATAATGAATTTACACAATTAAATGTGATTATTAATTTTTTAACAAATTAGGATTTTAAGAGATCATGAAATATACATTACATAGTATAAGGCTTAATTTACTCCAAAAAATGATAACTGCATATTTAGTGCTTCTTAAAAGAAATGCTTGACCAACATCAGACGCATATTGTTTTATACAGGCAGATAAATGGATATAGAGATAGATAGATAGATAGATAGATAGATAGATAGATAGATAGATAGATAGATAGATAGATAGATACATATAGACAGACAGACAGACAGACAGACATAAATATACACACAGACAGACAGATAGATAGATATAATTTGGAGCTTTGTAAATAGTTAAAAAAAACATTTTTGAAAGTGCACATTTTAAAAGGACAGCCTAGTCAAAAAACAACTTCATGATACAGATAGGGCAGCAATTTTAAACAACTTTTCAATTAAATTTTATCATCAAATTTGCTTTGTTCTCTTGGTATTTTTTGTTAAAAGCTAAACCTCAGTACATTTGACAGTTTTTCACAGCTAGACAGCACTAGTTCATGTGTGCCATACAGATAACATTGTGCGTGTGCCTGTGGAGGTACTTATGAGAGGGCACTGTTTGGCTAAAATGCAAGCCTGTCAAAAGAACTGAGATAAGGGAACAGTCTGCAGAGGCTTAAATACAAGGTAATCACAGAAGTAAAAATGGTATGAATATACTCGTGTTAGTTATGCAAAACTGGGGAATGGGTAATAAAGGGATTATATATCCTTCTAAACAATAACATTTCTAGATTAGACTGTCCCTTTAAGTAATTATAACATCATGTGACTGAAAACCATCCTTTGGTGCTTTTATATCTCTATATTGTTGGGGATCTATTGCTTTTTGTTATGGTTTCATTCTATCTCAGTCTCTACAAAGGTGCCACACATTGACATGTTTTGTAATGTATCAGTAAAGTACTTTTAGATTACAGGGCTGTGAATGCATGTTTTGTTTTTGTATATATATTGCTGTACAGTAACAACCACAAAAAGTGACTGTTATGCCCTGATGTTCGAAAGTGCTACGAGGCGGCAAGATATTCTAAGGCATCTGCCACTATGTTAAGCGATCCTGCCGAAATAGTCCAAGCTCCCGACATAGATACTAACAGGTGGTATCTCACCCAAGCAGAGAGCTTTAGATCATCTCACCCGAGCAGAGAGCTTTAGATCATCTCACCCGAGCAGAGAGCTTTAGATCATCTCACCCGAGCAGAGAGCTTTAGATCATCTCACCCGAGCAGAGAGCTTTAGATCATCTCACCCGAGCAGAGAGCTTTAGATCATCTCACCCGAGCAGAGAGCTTTAGATCATCTCACCCGAGCAGAGAGCTTTAGATCATCTCACCCGAGCAGAGAGCTTTATATCATCTCACCTGAGCAGAGAGCATTAGATTATCTCAGCTGAGTAGAGAGCTTTAGATCATCTAACCTGAGCAGAGAGCTTTAGCTCATCTCACCAGAGCAGAGAGCTTTAGATCATCTCACCTGAGCAGAGAGCTTTAGATCATCTCACCTGAGAAGAGAGCTTTAGATGTTCTCACCTGAGCAGAGAGCTTTAGATCATCTCACCAGAGCAGAGAGCTTTAGATCATCTCACCTGAGCAAAGAGATTTAGATCATCTCACCTGAGTAGAGAGCTTTAGATCATCTCACCAGAGCAGAGATCTTTAGATCATCTCACCTGAGCAGAGAGCTTTAGATCATCTCACCTGAGCAGAGCTTTAGATAATCTCACCTGAGCAGAGCTTTAGATCATCTCACCAGAGCAGAGAGCTTTAGATCATCTCACCTGAGCAAAGAGATTTAGATCATCTCACCTGAGCAGAGAGCTTTAGATCATCTCACCTGAGCAGAGAGCTTTAGATCATCTCACCTGAGCAGAGAGCTTTAGATAATCTCACCAGAGCAGAGATCTTTAGATCATCTCACCTGAGCAGAGAGCTTTAGATCATCTCACCAGAGCAGAGATCTTTAGATCATCTCACCAGAGCAGAGAGCTTTAGATCATCTCACCTGAGCAAAGAGATTTAGATCATCTCACCTGAGCAGAGAGCTTTAGATCATCTCACCTGAGCAAAGAGATTTAGATCATCTCACTGGAGGAGAGAGCTTTAGATCATGTCAGCTGAGCAGATAACTTTAGATCGTTTTACCTGAGCAGAGACCTTTATTTATGAAGCGCCAACATATTCTGCAGCGCTGTCCATGGATACAATTAATTTAAATAAAGCAATACAAGACTTGTAAGAGACAGGACAACATTTACAAACACATACAGGAGGGATTGAGGGCCCTATTCCTGTGGGAACTTACAATCTAGAAGGGTAGGAGGTTGAGAAACAGGAGATGAGGACTGCAAGATTTTGAAAGATGTTAATACAGAGTTAGATGAGGGAAATGTTAGGTAAGTGAAGTTAATTTATTATTGAGTTGGGTGGTAGGCTTCCCTGAACAGAAAAGTCTTCAGGGAACATTTAAAGGAAGACAGATTAGGGCAAAGCCTGACAGCACGAGGGAGAGTGTTCCAGAGGGTAGGTGCTGCACGACAGAAGTCCTGCAGTCTAGCATGAGAGGAGGTGATAGTTGCGGATGCAAGGAGCAGGTCATTGTTGGATCTTAGTGGACGGGCTGGAGTATACTTGTGTATTAGAGAGGATAGGTAGAGGGGAGCGGCGTTGGTGAGAGCTTTGTATGTAAGGGTGAGAATTTTGAATTTAATTCTGCTGTGAATGGGGAGCCAATGAAGGGACTCGCAGAGAGGTGCAGCAGATACAGATCGACGGGAAAGGTGGATCAGCCTGGCAGAGGCATTTAGGATGGATTGAAGGGGGGAGAGGCGGGAAAGAGGGAGGCCAGCGAGTAGGTTATTGCAGTAGTCAAGTCGGGAGATAACGAGGGAGTGGATTATTTGCTTTGTGGTGTCAGCGCTCAGAAAAGGGCGAATTTTGGAAATATTGCGTAGATGGTTGCAGCAGGATGTAGAAAGCGATTGGATATGGGGGACGAAGGATAGATTTGAGTCAAGTGTGACTCCGAGGCAGCGGACTTGGGGCGATGGGGAAATGGTGATGCCGTCAACAGGGATAGAGAAGTCGGTGTAGAGCTTGACGGGGGGATAAGAAGGAGCTCAGTCTTGGACATGTTAATCTTTAGGTGGTGAGAGGCCATCCAGGAAGAAATACCAGATAAGCAGTCGCTGACCTGAGAAAGGACAGAGGGAGAGAGAGAAGGGGTGGAGAGGTAGATCTGGGTGTCATCAGCATAGAGGTGATATTTGAAGCCGTAACTGTTGATAAGTTTACCCAGCGAAGAAGTATAAATGGAGAAGAGTAGAGGACCCAGAACAGATCCTTGAGGTACTCCAACAGACAGAGGCATAGGAGAGGAGGAGTCGCCGGCAAATGACACAGAAAAAGATCATCTCATCTGAGTGCAGACCTTTAGATCATCTCATCTGAGCAGAGACCTTTTGATCATCTCACGTGAGCAGAGAGCTTTTGATCATCTCACTTGAGCAGAAAGCTTTAGATCATCTCACCTGAGTTGAGAGCTTTAGATCATTGGGCACCTAGAGAGCCTCTCTGCTTAACATCTGTATAAAAAAACTTGTAAAATAACAATAGTTTGGAAACTAAGAACCTATTACAGTGTGTTAAGCAATTAAATAGTCTGCAAAGCATTGCTATTAGCTATGTATTAAAGGGACATAATACTCATATGCTAAATCATTTGAAATTGATGTAGCATAAATGTAAAAAGCTGACATTAAAATATCACCTGAACATCTCTATGTAAAAATGGAAGATATTTTAAAACAAAATTTCTTCAGCTCACCAAAGTGCTCTGTAAACAGCTATACTTAGGTGCTGTAAAGTTGCAAGTTGGGAAAAAAATAGCCAATCAGCAGTGCTGAGGTGATACATTGGTTTGCTGTGATCTCATGAGATTTCACTTATCTCATGAGATTTCACAGTAAACTTTTTTAAACTGAATAGGAAAAAAACATGACTGTGCCTGCACTTGCCAGATGCACACTCTCTTGCAAGTTTTGGGACCTTTAGGCCAACTCACCTGAGCAGAGAGCTTTTGATTATCTCACATGAGCAGAGAGATTTAGACCATCTCACCAGAGCAGAGAGCTTTAGATCATCTGACCTGAGCAGAAAACTTTAGATCATGTCACTTGAGCGTCAAGCTTTAGATCATCTCACCTGAGCAGAGAGCTTTAGATCATTTTGCCTGAGTAGAGAGCTTTCGATCATCCCACCTGAGCAAAGAACTTTAGATCATCTCGCCTGAGCAGAGAGCTTTAGATCATTTTGCCTGAGTAGAGAGCTTTAGATCATCTCACCTGAGCAGAGAGCTTTAGATCATGTCACCAGAGCAGATAGCTTTAAATCATGTCACCTGAGCAGAGCTTTAGATCATCTTACCTGAACAGAGAGCTTTAGATCATCTCACCTGAGCAGAGAGCTTAAAGGGACACTATACCCCACAAAATTATGTCATGATTCAGATAGAGAATACAATTTTAAACAACATTCCAATTTACTTCTATGATATATTTTGCTTCATTTTTTAGATATCCTTTGTTGATGGAATAGCAATGCACATGGGTGAGCCAATCACATGAGTCATCTATGTGCAGCAACCAATCAGCAGCTACTGAGCATATCTAGATATGCTTTTCAGCAAAGCATATCAACAAAATTAAACAAATTAGATAATAGAACTAAATTAGAAAGTTGTTTATAATTGCATGCTCTTTCTAAACCATGAAAGAAAAAATTGGGGTTCCATGTCCCTTTAAGATCATCTCATCTGAGCAGAGAGCTTTAGATCATACCACCTGAGCAAAGAGCTTTAGATCATCTCACCTAAGCAAAGAGCTTTAGATCATCTCACCTAAGCAAAGAGCTTTAGATCATCTCACCTGAGCAGAGAGCTTTAGATCATCTCACCTGAGCAGAGAGCTTAAGATCATCTCATCTGAGCAGACAGCTTTAGATCATCCCACCTGAGCAAAGAGCTTTAGATCATCCCACCTGAGCACAGAGCTTTAGATCATCTCACCTGAGCAAAGAGCTTTAGATCATCTCACCTGAGCAAAGAGCTTTAGATCATCTCACCTGAGCAGAGAGCTTTAGACCATCTCACATGACCAGAGAGCTTTAGATCATCTCACCTGAGCAGAGATCTTTAGATCATCTCACTTGAGCAGAGAGCTTTAGATCATCTCACCTGAGCAGAGAGCTTTAGATCATCTCACCTGAGTAGAGAGCTTTAGATCATCTCACCTTAGCAGAGAGATTTAGATCATCTCACCTGAGCAGAGAGCTGTAGATCATCTCACTGGAGGAGAGAGCTTTAGATCATCTCACTTTAGCAGAGAGATTTAGATCATCTCACCTGAGCAGAGAGCTTTAGATCATCTCACTGGAGGAGAGAGCTTTAGATCATGTCACCTGAGCAGGGAGCTTTAGATTGTTTTACCTGAGCAGAGATCTTTAGATCATCTTATCTAAATGGAGACCTTTAGATCATCTCATTTGAGTGGAGACCTTTAGATCATCTTACCTGAGCAGAGAGCTTTTGATCATCTCACTTAAGCAGAGAGATTTAGATCATCTCACCTGAGCAGAGAGCTTTTGATCATCTCACTTGAGCAGAGAGCTTAGAGCACCTAGAGAGCCTCTCTGCTTAACATCTGTATAAAAACACTTGTAAAATAACAATAGTTTGGAAACCAAGAACCTATTACAGTGTGTTGAGCAATTAAATAGTCTGCAAAGCATTGCTATCAGCTATGTATTAAAGGGACATACTACGCATATGCTAAATCACTTGAAACTGATGCAGTATAACTGTAAAAAGCTGACATTAAAATATCACCTGATCATCTCTATGTAAAAATGGAAGATATTTTAACACAAAATTTCTTCAGCTCACCAGAGTAAGTACTCTCTGAACAGCTATACTTCAACTGCTGTAAAGCTGCAAGTTGGAAAAAAAATCACAATAGCCAATCAGCAGTGCTGATGTCATGCATTTATTTGCTGTGATCTCATGAGATTTCACTTAAATCTCATGAGATTTCACAGTAAACTTCCTTAAACTGAATAGGAAAATAACATGACTCTGCCTGCACTTGCCAGATACACACTCTCTTGCCAGTTGTGGGAGTAGCATTCTTTACAGTAGGGTGTGAATACTTAGGAAATTCTGAATATCTTCCTTTTTTATATAGAGATGTTTAGGTGATATTTTCTAGTCAGCTTTTTACAGCTTTACGGCATCACATTCAAAAGCTTTAACAATTGGGTATCATGTCCTTTTAAGTAAGTTCTTTATCTTTACAATATCTTCATATCTGACCATCCAGGACGAGGCAAAAAAGCCCTACATTTTGCATTATATAGCATAGCCATTATACAAAGATACAGAGTTGAGAAGTATAGCTATCAAGCTATTATAAAGGCCATTATTGTCATAGTGTTATCAGTATTAAGGCTAATACTGTCCTGTAACAAAAGAATATCATAGCCAGTAGTACCATTTTATTCTACAACACCACTAGGGTTGTGATTACACAGCAATATAAGCAGAAGACAGTTACCCAAATGATAAAGGGATACAGGACCTTAACTGTACATTACCATCTAATCTACACCTCCTTTACATGAGGTGATGTACAAAACAATGAGTAAACATGCTAAAGGAGAGAGAAGCAGACTGACCTAGAGTGGGAAAACACAGAAGTTGTTTAGTGTAGGTTGTAAATGGAACTTGTTTGTGACCTTGAAGCACATCAGAGAGAATTGTACCATGCAGTTCTAGAGAAGTCCTGCAGATGGCAGTTTGAAGCAGGTCTTGGCAGAGTGTAGATAGAAGTGGGCAGGATAGTATAATTAGCAGAGATATAGGAGGGTACGGTGTTATTGAAGGATTAGTAGGTTTTGGTAAAGATTATATTATTGAGGCTAAGGGAGGACAGAGGGACTAATAGATGAATGCAGATTATGAACAATGTGAAAAAGAGGAGGTGTCTGACAAAGGCATAATGATGGGGGGTATATAGTGGCATTATAGGATATGATAATTGTGTGAGAGGAAATGGAGAATTGTATAGGTATTTTTTATAAAGTAGGCAAGGACAATATGTGGATCAAATGAAAATGTGGGGTGAAATGTATCCCTAAGTCTCTAAGCACAGTGCTGATCCCTCAGACTTGATGAATGGGGATATGAGAAGAGGGGAGTAGCTCAGGGTTAGAAATGTTTAGCTCTAGCTAGTGAGGGGACATCTGAGACATCTGGATAGGCAGCTAGTGTCAAGTGCAAGGAAGAGGATGCAGATTAGATCCCAGAGTCATCAGCATACAGGTGATTCTGAAAGCCATGAATAAAGGGACATGTTTTCCCTCATGATTCAGGTAGAGAACACAATTTTAATCAACTTTCCAATTTACTTCTAGTATCTAATTTGCTTAGTTCTCCTAGTATCCTATGTTGAAAAGCATACCTAGGTAGGTTCAGGAGCTGGGAGATAGCAGCTGATTTGTGATTGCACATAGAAAAAGAATATATTGCAAGGTTTTTTCATATGTATAAATAAACATTTTATATAAAAATCTCAAGGTGTTTACAAGTGTTGAAATGGAAGGTATTCCATCATTTAGCTTTCTTTTAGAATGATCTGTCGTGTGTTCTTTTCTCTCACTTGTAATGGCTGGTTACTTATCGTGCGACCGTACACAGGCAAATTTGTTTGTTTATCATTGTGTGATACAGCCCCCTTATAAAGCAAAGCTAACAACACTAAGGGCCACATGAGACTATTCCAGTAAGTGGCACTCATGTCTACTGAACAAGATTATTTTATAGCTCCTATTAAAGGGACACTAAACCCAACATGATTCAGATAGAGCATATAATTTTAAACAATTTTCCAATTTGCTTTTATCACCAATTTTGCTTTGTCTCTTTGTATTCTTAGTTGAAAGCTTAACCTAGGAGGTTCATATGCTAATTTATTAGACCTTGAAGGCCACCTCTTTGCAGATTGCATTTTAACAATTTTTCACCACTAGAGGGTGTTAGTTCACATATTTCATATAGATAACACTGTGCTCGTGCACGTGAAGTTATCTTGGAGCAGGCACTGATTGGCTAGACTGCAAGTCTGTCAAAAGAACTGAAATAAAGGGGCAGTTTGCAGAGGCTTAGATACAAGATAATCACAGAGGTTAAAAGTGTATTAATATAACTGTGTTGGTTATGCAAAACTGGGGAATGGGTAATAAAGGGATTATCTATCTTTTAAAACAATAAAAATTCTGGTGTAGACTGTCCCTTTAAAGGGACACTAAACCCAACATGATTCAGATAGAGCCGCAATTTTAAGCAACTTTCTAATTAACTTCTATAATCCATTTTCTTTCTTCTCTTTATCTTTAAAGTGAAGGTTAATTTACACATTAACATATTTGCATTCTAGTCGCTAACTTTTTTTTCTCAACCGTTTTTACTTTTTATCTAAAATGATATTATATTATACTTGCCGCTCCCATTGCGACTCCTCCCCTCCACCACTTCATTATTCAGCGCTAGTGACGTAGCAAGCGATCCCACACGCTCACTACGTCAGTCAAAAGCTTGTGCACAATATTTCAAAGAAACTGTGCATGCGTATGGTCACCGTAATCGCGCATGCGTAAAAAATTTGTGGCCCGTAACTTACTTGTAGTGAGTGACGATATGTATCAAAATAAGAAGGAAGTGGAATACGCATGCGCGTCTCATGCACGAGCAGGAGAGGTATATGATGCTATTTAGTGTTTAACGCATGCGCATAAGTGAGTAATGACGTTTAAAAAAAGGGGCTGAACGCCCCAGGGGGGAAACGGAGATTGGAGATTTGAGCTTCAAATTCTGTCAATCAATATAGGCAAGATGGCGGGCGGGCGGGCGGACGAAAAAAGTACAACAAAGGCTAAATAAAAGGTAAGCAATAAACGATTTTGTTAACATTTAGGATAAATCATGAATGAACGTCAAGCGTATTTATAATCAACAGCAGAACACGTGAGCGACTAAGCCCGACTTGACCTTTAATTAAAAAGCAGGAATATAAACCTGAGGAGCCAGCCCATTTTTGGTTCAGAACCTGGATTATGCTTGCTTATTGGTGGCTAAATATAGCCCTATCCAGGGTGCTGAACCTAAAATGGGCCGGCTCCTAATCTTTACATTCCTGCTTGTTTGTTAGAAAACCACATGCTCTATCTGAATCATGAAAGAAAATGTTGGGTTTCACGTCCCTTTAAAAATGCTTCTAAAGTGAGAATGTAAATCGCTCAGATTCCTTTCATTTAGTTTATTGTACGCAGACGGGGTTACTGTGTATTGTACATAGGGGTCTGCTCCAGTTACTGTGTATTGTACATAGGGGTCTTCTCTAGTTACTGTGTATTGTACATAGGGGTCTGCTCCAGTTACTGTGTATTGTACATAGGGGTCTGCTCCAGTTACTGTGTATTGTACATAGGGGTCTGCTCTAGTTACTGTGTATTGTACATAGGGGTCTGCTCTAGTTACTGTGTATTGTACATAGGGGTCTGCTCCAGTTACTGTGTATTGTACATAGGGGTCTGCTCTAGTTACTGTGTATTGTACATAGGGGTCTGCTCCAGTTACTGTGTATTGTACATAGGGGTCTGCTCTAGTTACTGTGTATTGTACATAGAGGTGTGCTCTAGTTACTGTGTATTGTACATAGGGGTCTGCTCTAGTTACTGTGTATTGTACATAGGGGTCTGCTCCAGTTACTGTGTATTGTACATAGGGGTCTGCTCTAGTTACTGTGTATTGTACATAGGGGTCTGCTCTAGTTACTGTGTATTGTACATAGGGGTTTGCTCTAGTTACTGTGTATTGTACATATAGGTCTGCTCTAGTTACTGTGTATTGTACATAGGGGTCTGATCTAGTTACTGTCTATTGTACATAGGGGTCTGCTCTAGTTACTGTGTATTGTACATAGGGGTCTGCTCTAGTTACTGTGTATTGTACATAGGGGTCTGATCTAGTTACTGTCTATTGTACATAGGGGTCTGATCTAGTTACTGTGTATTGTACATAGGGGTCTGATCTAGTTACTGTGTATTGTACATAGGGGTCTGCTCTAGTTACTGTGTATTGTACATAGGGGGTCTGATCTAGTTACTGTGTATTGTACATATAGGTCTGCTCTAGTTACTGTGTATTGTACATAGGGGTCTGATCTAGTTACTGTCTATTGTACATAGGGGTCTGATCTAGTTACTGTATATTGTACATAGGGGTCTGATCTAGTTACTGTGTATTGTACATAGGGGTCTGCTCTAGTTACTGTGTATTTTACATAGGGGTCTGATCTAGTTACTGTGTATTGTACATATAGGTCTGCTCTAGTTACTGTGTATTGTACATAGGGGTCTGATCTAGGTACTGTGTATTGTACATATGGGTCTGCTCTAGTTACTGTGTATTGTACATAGGGGTCTGCTCTAGTTATTGTGTATTGTACATAGGGATCTGCTCTAGTTACTGTGTATTGTACATAGGGGTCTGCTCCAGTTACTGTGTATTGTACATAGGGGTCTGCTCTAGTTACTGTGTATTGTACATAGGGGTCTGATCTAGTTACTGTGTATTGTACATAGGGGTCTGATCTAGTTACTGTGTATTGTACATAGGGGTCTGCTCTAGTTACTGTGTATTGTACATAGGGGCCTGATCTAGTTACTGTGTATTGTACATAGGGGTCTGATCTAGTTACTGTGTATTGTACATAGGGGTCTGCTCTAGTTACTGTGTATTTTACATAGGGGTCTGATCTAGTTACTGTGTATTGTACATATAGGTCTGCTCTAGTTACTGTGTATTGTACATAGGGGTCTGCTCTAGTTACTGTGTATTGTACATAGGGGTCTGATCTAGTTACTGTCTATTGTACATAGGGGTCTGATCTAGTTACTGTGTATTGTACATAGGGGTCTGATCTAGTTACTGTGTATTGTACATAGGGGTCTGCTCTAGTTACTGTGTATTGTACATAGGGGTCTGCTCTAGTTACTGTGTATTGTACATAAGGGTCTGCTCTAGTTACTGTGTATTGTACATAGGGGTCTGCTCTAGTTACTGTGTATTGTACATAGGGGTCTGCTCTAGTTACTGTGTATTGTACATAGGGGTCTGCTCTAGTTACTGTGTATTGTACATAGGGGTCTGCTCTAGTTACTGTGTATTGTACATAAGGGTCTGCTCTAGTTACTGTGTATTGTACATAGGGGTCTGCTCTAGTTACTGTGTATTGTACATAGGGGTCTGCTCTAGTTACTGTGTATTGTACATAGGGGTCTGCTCTAGTTACTGTGTATTGTACATAGGGGTCTGCTCTAGTTACTGTGTATTGTACATAGGGGTCTGCTCTAGTTACTGTGTATTGTACATAGGGGTCTGCTCTAGTTACTGTGTATTGTACATATGGGTCTGCTCTAGTTACTGTGTATTGTACATAGGGGTTTGCTCTAGTTACTGTGTATTGTACATAAGGGTCTGATCTAGTTACTGTGTATTGTACATAAGGGTCTGATCTAGTTACTGTGTATTGTACATAGGGGTTTGCTCTAGTTACTGTGTATTGTACATAGGGGTCTGCTCTAGTTATTGTGTATTGTACATAAGGGTCTGCTCTAGTTACTGTGTATTGTACATAGGGGTCTGCTCTAGTTACTGTGTATTGTACATAGGGGTCTACTCTAGTTACTGTGTATTGTACATAGGGGTCTGATGTAGTTACTGTGTATTGTACATAAGGGTCTGCTCTAGTTACTGTGTATTGTACATAGGGGTCTGCTCTAGTTACTGTGTATTGTACATAAGGGTCTGCTCTAGTTACTGTGTATTGTACATAGGGGTTTGCTCTAGTTACTGTGTATTGTACATAGGGGTCTGCTCTAGTTACTGTGTATTGTACATAGGGGTCTGCTCTAGTTACTGTGTATTGTACATAGGGGTCTGATCTAGTTACTGTGTATTGTACATAGGGGTCTGCTCTAGTTACTGTGTATTGTACATAGGGGTCTGATCTAGTTACTGTGTATTGTACATAGGGGTCTGATCTAGTTACTGTGTATTGTACATAGGGGTCTGCTCTAGTTACTGTGTATTGTACATAGGGGTCTGCTCTAGTTACTGTGTATTGTACATAGGGGTTTGCTCTAGTTACTGTGTATTGTACATAGGGGTCTGATCTAGTTACTGAGTATTGTACATAGGGGTCTGCTCTAGTTACTGTGTACTGTACATAGGGGTCTGCTCTAGTTACTGTGTATTGTACATAGGGGTTTGCTCTAGTTACTGTGTATTGTACATAAGGGTCTGCTCTAGTTACTGTGTATTGTACATAGGGGTTTGCTCTAGTTACTGTGTATTGTACATAGGGGTCTGCTCTAGTTACTGTGTATTGTACATAGGGGTCTGATCTAGTTACTGTGTATTGTACATAGGGGTCTGCTCTAGTTACTGTGTATTGTACATAGGGGTCTGCTCTAGTTACTGTGTATTGTACATAGGGGTCTGATCTAGTTACTGTGTATTGTACATAGGGGTCTGCTCCAGTTACTGTGTATTGTACATAGGGGTCTGATCTAGTTACTGTGTATTGTACATAGGGGTCTGATCTAGTTACTGTGTATTGTACATAGGGGTTTGCTCTAGTTACTGTGTATTGTACATAGGGGTCTGCTCTAGTTACTGTGTATTGTACATAGGTGTTTGCTCTACTTACTGTGTATTGTACATAGGGGTCTGCTCTAGTTACTGTGTATTGTACATAAGGGTCTGCTCTAGTTACTGTGTATTGTACATAGGGGTTTGCTCTAGTTACTGTGTATTGTACATAGGGGTCTGCTCTAGTTACTGTGTATTGTACATAGGGGTCTGCTCTAGTTACTGTGTATTGTACATAGGGGTCTGCTCTAGTTACTGTGTATTGTACATATAGGTCTGCTCTAGTTACTGTGTATTGTACATAGGGGTCTGCTCTAGTTACTGTGTATTGTACATATAGGTCTGCTCTAGTTACTGTGTATTGTACATATAGGTCTGCTCTAGTTACTGTGTATTGTACATAGGGATCTGCTCTAGTTACTGTGTATTGTACATAGGGGTCTGCTCTAGTTACTGTGTATTGTACATAGGGGTCTGCTCTAGTTACTGTGTATTGTACATATGGGTCTGCTCTAGTTACTGTGTATTGTACATAGGGGTTTGCTCTAGTTACTGTGTATTGTACATAAGGGTCTGATCTAGTTACTGTGTATTGTACATAGGGGTTTGCTCTAGTTATTGTGTATTGTACATAAGGGTCTGCTCTAGTTACTGTGTATTGTACATAGGGGTCTGCTCTAGTTACTGTGTATTGTACATAGGGGTCTACTCTAGTTACTGTGTATTGTACATAGGGGTCTGCTCCAGTTACTGTGTATTGTACATAGGGGTCTACTCTAGTTACTGTGTATTGTACATAGGGGTCTGATGTAGTTACTGTGTATTGTACATAAGGGTCTGCTCTAGTTACTGTGTATTGTACATAGGGGTCTGCTCTAGTTACTGTGTATTGTACATAAGGGTCTGCTCTAGTTACTGTGTATTGTACATAGGGGTTTGCTCTAGTTACTGTGTATTGTACATAGGGGTCTGCTCTAGTAACTGTGTATTGTACATAGGGGTCTGCTCTAGTTACTGTGTATTGTACATAGGGGTCTGATCTAGTTACTGTGTATTGTACATAGGGGTCTGCTCTAGTTACTGTGTATTGTACATAGGGGTCTGATCTAGTTACTGTGTATTGTACATAGGGGTCTGATCTAGTTACTGTGTATTGTACATAGGGGTCTGCTCTAGTTACTGTGTATTGTACATAGGGGTCTGCTCTAGTTACTGTGTATTGTACATAGGGGTTTGCTCTAGTTACTGTGTATTGTACATAGGGGTCTGATCTAGTTACTGTGTACTGTACATAGGGGTCTGCTCTAGTTACTGTGTATTGTACATAGGGGTTTGCTCTAGTTACTGTGTATTGTACATAAGGGTCTGCTCTAGTTACTGTGTATTGTACATAGGGGTCTGCTCTAGTTACTGTGTATTGTACATAAGGGTCTGCTCTAGTTACTGTGTATTGTACATAGGGGTTTGCTCTAGTTACTGTGTATTGTACATAGGGGTCTGCTCTAGTTACTGTGTATTGTACATAGGGGTCTGCTCTAGTTACTGTGTATTGTACATAGGGGTCTGATCTAGTTACTGTGTATTGTACATAGGGGTCTGCTCTAGTTACTGTGTATTGTACATAGGGGTCTGATCTAGTTACTGTGTATTGTACATAGGGGTCTGATCTAGTTACTGTGTATTGTACATAGGGGTCTGCTCTAGTTACTGTGTATTGTACATAGGGGTCTGCTCTAGTTACTGTGTATTGTACATAGGGGTTTGCTCTAGTTACTGTGTATTGTACATAGGGGTCTGATCTAGTTACTGTGTATTGTACATAGGGGTCTGCTCTAGTTACTGTGTACTGTACATAGGGGTCTGCTCTAGTTACTGTGTATTGTACATAGGGGTTTGCTCTAGTTACTGTGTATTGTACATAAGGGTCTGCTCTAGTTACTGTGTATTGTACATAGGGGTTTGCTCTAGTTACTGTGTATTGTACATAGGGGTCTGCTCTAGTTACTGTGTATTGTACATAGGGGTCTGATCTAGTTACTGTGTATTGTACATAGGGGTCTGCTCTAGTTACTGTGTATTGTACATAGGGGTCTGCTCTAGTTACTGTGTATTGTACATAGGGGTCTGATCTAGTTACTGTGTATTGTACATAGGGGTCTGCTCTAGTTACTGTGTATTGTACATAGGGGTCTGATCTAGTTACTGTGTATTGTACATAGGGGTCTGATCTAGTTACTGTGTATTGTACATAGGGGTTTGCTCTAGTTACTGTGTATTGTACATAGGGGTCTGCTCTAGTTACTGTGTATTGTACATAGGTGTTTGCTCTACTTACTGTGTATTGTACATAGGGGTCTGCTCTAGTTACTGTGTATTGTACATAAGGGTCTGCTCTAGTTACTGTGTATTGTACATAGGGGTTTGCTCTAGTTACTGTGTATTGTACATAGGGGTCTGCTCTAGTTACTGTGTATTGTACATAGGGGTCTGCTCTAGTTACTGTGTATTGTACATAGGGGTCTGCTCTAGTTACTGTGTATTGTACATATAGGTCTGCTCTAGTTACTGTGTATTGTACATAGGGGTCTGCTCTAGTTACTGTGTATTGTACATATAGGTCTGCTCTAGTTACTGTGTATTGTACATATAGGTCTGCTCTAGTTACTGTGTATTGTACATAGGGGTCTGCTCTAGTTACTGTGTATTGTACATATGGGTCTGCTCTAGTTACTGTGTATTGTACATAGGGGTTTGCTCTAGTTACTGTGTATTGTACATAAGGGTCTGATCTAGTTACTGTGTATTGTACATAGGGGTTTGCTCTAGTTATTGTGTATTGTACATAAGGGTCTGCTCTAGTTACTGTGTATTGTACATAGGGGTCTGCTCTAGTTACTGTGTATTGTACATAGGGGTCTACTCTAGTTACTGTGTATTGTACATAGGGGTCTGCTCCAGTTACTGTGTATTGTACATAGGGGTCTACTCTAGTTACTGTGTATTGTACATAGGGGTCTGATGTAGTTACTGTGTATTGTACATAAGGGTCTGCTCTAGTTACTGTGTATTGTACATAGGGGTCTGCTCTAGTTACTGTGTATTGTACATAAGGGTCTGCTCTAGTTACTGTGTATTGTACATAGGGGTTTGCTCTAGTTACTGTGTATTGTACATAGGGGTCTGCTCTAGTAACTGTGTATTGTACATAGGGGTCTGCTCTAGTTACTGTGTATTGTACATAGGGGTCTGATCTAGTTACTGTGTATTGTACATAGGGGTCTGCTCTAGTTACTGTGTATTGTACATAGGGGTCTGATCTAGTTACTGTGTATTGTACATAGGGGTCTGATCTAGTTACTGTGTATTGTACATAGGGGTCTGCTCTAGTTACTGTGTATTGTACATAGGGGTCTGCTCTAGTTACTGTGTATTGTACATAGGGGTTTGCTCTAGTTACTGTGTATTGTACATAGGGGTCTGATCTAGTTACTGTGTACTGTACATAGGGGTCTGCTTTAGTTACTGTGTATTGTACATAGGGGTTTGCTCTAGTTACTGTGTATTGTACATAAGGGTCTGCTCTAGTTACTGTGTATTGTACATAGGGGTTTGCTCTAGTTACTGTGTATTGTACATAGGGGTCTGCTCTAGTTACTGTGTATTGTACATAGGGGTCTGCTCTAGTTACTGTGTATTGTACATAGGGGTCTGATCTAGTTACTGTGTATTGTACATAGGGGTCTGCTCTAGTTACTGTGTATTGTACATAGGGGTCTGCTCTAGTTACTGTGTATTGTACATAGGGGTCTGATCTAGTTACTGTGTATTGTACATAGGGGTCTGCTCTAGTTACTGTGTATTGTACATAGGGGTCTGATCTAGTTACTGTGTATTGTACATAGGGGTCTGATCTAGTTACTGTGTATTGTACATAGGGGTCTGCTCTAGTTACTGTGTATTGTACATAGGGGTCTGCTCTAGTTACTGTGTATTGTACATAGGTGTTTGCTCTACTTACTGTGTATTGTACATAGGGGTCTGCTCTAGTTACTGTGTATTGTACATAGGGGTCTGCTCTAGTTACTGTGTATTGTACATAGGGGTCTGCTCTAGTTACTGTGTATTGTACATATGGGTCTGCTCTAGTTACTGTGTATTGTACATAGGGGTTTGCTCTAGTTACTGTGTATTGTACATAAGGGTCTGCTCTAGTTACTGTGTATTGTACATAGGGGTCTGCTCTAGTTACTGTGTATTGTACATAGGGGTCTGCTCTAGTTACTGTGTATTGTACATATGGGTCTGCTCTAGTTACTGTGTATTGTACATAGGGGTTTGCTCTAGTTACTGTGTATTGTATATATGGGTCTGCTCTAGTTACTGTGTATTGTACATAGGGGTTTGCTCTAGTTACTGTGTATTGTACATATGGGTCTGCTCTAGTTACTGTGTATTGTACATAGGGGTTTGCTCTAGTTACTGTGTATTGTACATATGGGTCTGCTCTAGTTACTGTGTATTGTACATAGGGGTTTGCTCTAGTTACTGTCTATTGTACATAGGGGTCTGCTCTAGTTACTGTGTATTGTACATAGGGGTTTGCTCTAGTTACTGTGTATTGTACATATGGGTCTGCTCTAGTTACTGTGTATTGTACATAGGGGTTTGCTCTAGTTACTGTGTATTGTACATAGGGGTTTGCTCTAGTTATTGTGTATTGTACATAAGGGTCTGCTCTAGTTACTGTGTATTGTACATAGGGGTCTGCTCTAGTTACTGTGTATTGTACATAGGGGTCTGCTCTAGTTACTGTGTATTGTACATAGGGGTCTGCTCTAGTTACTGTGTATTGTACATAGGGGTCTTCTCTAGTTACTGTGTATTGTACATAGGGGTCTGATGTAGTTACTGTGTATTGTACATAAGGGTCTGCTCTAGTTACTGTGTATTGTACATAGGGGTCTGCTCTAGTTACTGTGTATTGTACATAAGGGTCTGCTCTAGTTACTGTGTATTGTACATAGGGGTTTGCTCTAGTTACTGTGTATTGTACATAGGGGTCTGCTCTAGTTACTGTGTATTGTACATAGGGGTCTGCTCTAGTTACTGTGTATTGTACATAGGGGTCTGATCTAGTTACTGTGTATTGTACATAGGGGTCTGCTCTAGTTACTGTGTATTGTACATAGGGGTCTGCTCTAGTTACTGTGTATTGTACATAGGGGTCTGCTCTAGTTACTGTGTATTGTACATAGGGGTTTGCTCTAGTTACTGTGTATTGTACATAGGGGTCTGATCTAGTTACTGTGTATTGTACATAGGGGTCTGCTCTAGTTACTGTGTATTGTACATAGGGGTTTGCTCTAGTTACTGTGTATTGTACATAGGGGTCTGATCTAGTTACTGTGTACTGTACATAGGGGTCTGCTCTAGTTACTGTGTATTGTACATAGGGGTTTGCTCTAGTTACTGTGTATTGTACATAAGGGTCTGCTCTAGTTACTGTGTATTGTACATAGGGGTTTGCTCTAGTTACTGTGTATTGTACATAGGGGTCTGCTCTAGTTACTGTGTATTGTACATAGGGGTCTGCTCTAGTTACTGTGTATTGTACATAGGGGTCTGATCTAGTTACTGTGTATTGTACATAGGGGTCTGCTCTAGTTACTGTGTATTGTACATAGGGGTCTGCTCTAGTTACTGTGTATTGTACATAGGGGTCTGATCTAGTTACTGTGTATTGTACATAGGGGTCTGCTCTAGTTACTGTGTATTGTACATAGGGGTCTGATCTAGTTACTGTGTATTGTACATAGGGGTCTGATCTAGTTACTGTGTATTGTACATAGGGGTCTGCTCTAGTTACTGTGTATTGTACATAGGGGTCTGCTCTAGTTACTGTGTATTGTACATAGGTGTTTGCTCTACTTACTGTGTATTGTACATAGGGGTCTGCTCTAGTTACTGTGTATTGTACATAAGGGTCTGCTCTAGTTACTGTGTATTGTACATAGGGGTTTGCTCTAGTTACTGTGTATTGTACATAGGGGTCTGCTCTAGTTACTGTGTATTGTACATATAGGTCTGCTCTAGTTACTGTGTATTGTACATAGGGGTCTGCTCTAGTTACTGTGTATTGTACATATAGGTCTGCTCTAGTTACTGTGTATTGTACATATAGGTCTGCTCTAGTTACTGTGTATTGTACATAGGGATCTGCTCTAGTTACTGTGTATTGTACATAGGGGTCTGATCTAGTTACTGTGTATTGTACATATAGGTCTGCTCTAGTTACTGTGTATTGTACATAGGGGTTTGCTCTAGTTACTGTGTATTGTAAATAGGGGTCTGCTCTAGTTACTGTGTATTGTAAATAGGGGTCTGCTCTAGTTACTGTGTATTGTACATAGGGGTCTGCTCTAGTTACTGTGTATTGTACATAGGGGTTTGCTCTAGTTACTGTGTATTGTACATATGGGTCTGCTCTAGTTACTGTGTATTGTACATAGGGGTTTGCTCTAGTTATTGTGTATTGTACATCGGGGTCTGCTCTAGTTACTGTGTATTGTACATATGGGTCTGCTCTAGTTACTGTGTATTGTACATATGGGTCTGCTCTAATTACTGTCTATTGTACATAGGGCCTGCTCTAGTTACTGTGTATTGTACATAGGGGTCTGCTCCAGTTACTGTGTATTGTACATAGGGGTCTGCTCCAGTTCCTGTGTATTGTAAATAGGGGTCTGCTCTAGTTACTGTGTACTGTACATAGGGGTCTGCTCTAGTTACTGTGTATTGTACATATGGGTCTGCTCTAGTTACTGTGTATTGTACATAGGGGTCTGCTCTAGTTACTGTGAATTGTACATATAGGTCTGCTCTAGTTACTGTGTATTGTACATAGGGGTCTGCTCTAGTTCCTGTGTATTGTACATAGGGGTCTGATCTAGTTACTGTGTATTGTACATATAGGTCTGCTCTAGTTACTGTGTATTGTACATAGGGGTCTGCTCTAGTTACTGTGTATTGTACATATGGGTCTGCTCTAGTTACTGTGTATTGTACATAGGGGTCTGCTCTAGTTACTGTGTATTGTACATAGGGGTCTGATCTAGTTACTGTGTATTGTACATATAGGTCTGCTCTAGTTACTGTGTATTGTACATAGGGGTTTGCTCTAGTTACTGTGTATTGTAAATAGGGGTCTGATCTAGTTACTGTGTATTGTAAATAGGGGTCTGCTCTAGTTACTGTGTATTGTACATATGGGTCTGCTCTAGTTACTGTGTATTGTACATATAGGTCTGCTCTAGTTACTGTGTATTGTACATATGGGTCTGCTCTAGTTACTGTGTATTGTACATATGGGTCTGCTCTAATTACTGTGTATTGTACATAGGGGTCTGCTCTAGTTACTGTGTATTGTACATAAGGGTCTGCTCTAGTTACTGTGTATTGTACATAGGGGTCTGCTCTAGTTACTGTGTATTGTACATATGGGTCTACTCTAATTACTGTGTATTGTACATAGGGGTCTGCTCCAGTTACTGTGTATTGTACATATGGGTCTGCTCTAGTTACTGTGTATTGTACATATGGGTCTGCTCTAGTTACTGTGTATTGTACATAGGGGTCTGATCTAGTTACTGTGTATTGTACATAGGGGTCTGCTCTAGTTACTGTGTATTGTACATAGGGGTCTGCTCTAGTTACTGTGTATTGTACATAGGGGTCTGCTCTACTTACTGTGTATTGTACATAGGGGTCTGCTCCAGTTACTGTGTATTGTACATAGGGGTCTGCTCCAGTTACTGTGTATTGTACATAGGGGTTTGCTCTAGTTACTGTGTATTGTACATAGGGGTCTGCTCTAGTTACTGTGTATTTTACATAGGGGTCTGCTCTAGTTACTGTGTATTGTACATAGGGGTCTGCTCCAGTTACTGTGTATTGTACATATAGGTCTGCTCTAGTTACTGTGTATTGTACATAGGGGTCCGATCTAGTTACTGTGTATTGTACATAGGGGTCTGATCTAGTTACTGTGTATTGTACATAGGGGTCTGATCTAGTTACTGTGTATTGTACATAGGGGTCTGCTCTAGTTACTGTGTATTGTACATAAGGGTCTGATCTAGTTACTGTGTATTGTACAATTGTGTGATATAGTGAGCGCTGGGAAGCTTAAAAGGACTGTGAGGTATGGATATGTTAAAAATGGAATGTATTTATTACAGTTAATATACAATAAAAATACAGTATAATACATACAAATTAAAAAGCTTCTAAAATTCTTCCTAAAATCTCTATGGACCCATGAGATATAAGTCTTAAGGATATAGTGTTACCTATATCTGTGGTGTTGGAACAAATATTACGTTAGCTCCGACAACAGTCTAAGACCATAGTATTATGGTCTATAAAGTGCAGTTTAAGCACAGATATTTACAGACAGCAGATGTGATGTAAATGGCCAAAATTGGCGTAATACAATGTCAATAATACAGATGTCAACAATATAGATGTAGTATAAAAGTATAAGTGATAGAAATACAATATAAATAAAAGTGTAGGAGAAATCCAATTGTGTAAAAATGGAAATAAAATTTGTTGAAAAAATGAGTTGAAAAAATGAATTAATTTCAACTCATTTTTTCAACAAATTTTATTTCCATTTTTACACAATTGGATTTCTCCTACACTTTTATTTATATTGTATTTCTATCACTTATACTTTTATACTACATCTATATTGTTGACATCTGTATTATTGACATTGTATTACGCCAATTTTGGCCATTTACATCACATCTGCTGTCTGTAAATATCTGTGCTTAAACTGCACTTTATAGACCATAATACTATGGTCTTAGACTGTTGTCGGAGCTAACGTAATATTTGTTCCAACACCACAGATATAGGTAACACTATATCCTTAAGACTTATATCTCATGGGTCCATAGAGATTTTAGGAAGAATTTTAGAAGCTTTTTAATTTGTATAATACTGTATTTTTATTGTATATTAACTGTAATAAATACATTCCATTTTTAACATATCCATACCTCACAGTCCTTTTAAGCTTCCCAGCGCTCACTATATCACACAATTGTAGTCACATCCCAAGTCCACTAGGGGACTTTTGCCAGTGAGCATAAGGCTGTAAAATACTAGCGCTCGGCGCTGTGTATTGTACATAGGGGTCTGATCTAGTTACTGTGTATTGTACATAGGGGTCTGCTCTAGTTACTATGTATTGTACATAGGGGTCTGCTCTAGTTACTGTGTATTGTACATAGGGGTCTGATCTAGTTACTGTGTATTGTACATAGGGGTCTGCTCTAGTTACTGTGTATTGTACATAGGGGCCTGATCTAGTTACTGTGTATTGTACATAGGGGTCTACTCTAGTTACTGTGTATTGTACATAGGGGTCTGCTGTAGTTACTGTGTATTGTACATAGGGGTCTGCTCTAGTTACTGTGCATTGTACATAGGGGTTTGCTCTAGTTACTGTGTATTGTACATAAGGGTCTGCTCTAGTTACTGTGTATTGTACATAGGGGTCTGCTCTAGTTACTGTGTATTGTAAATAGGGGTCTGCTCTAGTTACTGTGTATTGTACACAGGGGTCTGCTCTAGTTACTGTGTATTGTACATAGGGGTCTGCTCTAGTTACTGTGTATTGTACATAGGGGTCTGCTCTAGTTACTGTGTATTGTAAATAGGGGTCTGCTCTAGTTACTGTGTATTGTACACAGGGGTCTGCTCTAGTTACTGTGTATTGTACATAGGGGTCTGATGTAGTTACTGTGTATTGTACATAGAGGTCTGCTCTAGTTACTGTGTACTGTACATAGGGGTCTGCTCTAGTTACTGTGTATTGTACATAGGGGCCTGATCTAGTTACTGTGCATTGTACATATGGGTCTGCTCTAGTTACTGTGTATTGTACATAGGGGTTTGCTCTAGTTACTGTGTATTGTACATAGGGGTCTGCTCTAGTTACTGTGTATTGTACATAGGGGTCTGCTCTAGTTACTGTGTATTGTACATAGGGGTCTGCTCTAGTTACTGTGTATTGTACATAGGGGCCTGATCTAGTTACTGTGTATTGTACATATGGGTCTGCTCTAGTTACTGTGTATTGTACATAGGGGTTGGCTCTAGTTACTGTGTATTGTACATAGCGGTCTGCTCTAGTTACTGTGTATTGTACATAGGGGTCTGCTCTAGTTACTGTGTATTGTACATAGGGGTCTGATCTAGTTACTGTGTATTGTACATAGGGGCCTGATCTAGTTACTGTGTATTGTACATTGGGGTTTGCTCTAGTTACTGTGTATTGTACATAGGGGTCTGCTCTAGTTACTGTGTATTGTACATAGGGGTCTGCTCTAATTACTGTGTATTGTACATAGGGGTCTGCTCTAGTTACTGTGTATTGTACATAGGGGTCTGCTCTAGTTACTGTGTATTGTACATAGGGGTCTGATCTAGTTACTGTCTATTGTACATAGGGGTCTGCTCTAGTTACTGTGTATTGTACATAGGGGTCTGATCCAGTTACTGTGTATTGTACATAGGGGTTTGCTCTAGTTACTGTGTATTGTACATAAGGGTCTGCTCTAGTTACTGTGTATTGTACATAGGGGTTTGCTCTAGTTATTGTGTATTGTACATAAGGGTCTACTCTAGTTACTGTGTATTGTACATAGGGGTCTGCTCCAGTTACTGTGTATTGTACATAGGGGTCTGCTCCAGTTACTGTGTATTGTACATAGGGGTCTGCTCCAGTTACTGTGTATTGTACATAGGGGTCTGATCTAGTCACTGTTTATTGTACATAGGGGTCTGCTCTAGTTACTGTTTATTGCTACATAGGGGTCTGATCTAGTTACTGTGTATTGTACATAGGGGTCTGATCTAGTTACTGTGTATTGTACATAGGGGTCTGCTCTAGTTACTGTGTACTGTACATAGGGGTCTGCTCCAGTTACTGTGTATTGTACATAGGGGTCTGCTCCAGTTACTGTGTATTGTACATAGGGGTCTGCTCCAGTTACTGTGTATTGTACATAGGGGTCTGCTCTAGTTACTATGTATTGTACATAGGGGTCTGCTCCAGTTACTGTGTATTGTACATAGGGGTCTGCTCTAGTTACTGTGTATTGTACATAGGGGTCTGATCTAGTTACTGTATATTGTACATAGGGGTCTGCTCGTTACTGTGTACTGTACATAGGGGTCTGCTCTGGTTACTGTGTATTGTACATAGGGGTCTGATCTAGTTACTGTGTATTGTACATAGGGGTCTGATCTAGTTACTGTGTATTGTACATAGGGGTCTGCTCCAGTTACTGTGTAATGTACATAGGGGTCTGCTCTAGGTACTGTGTATTGTACATAGGGGTCTGATCTAGTTACTGTGTATTGTACATAGGGGTCTGCTCCAGTTACTGTGTATTGTACATAGGGGTCTGATCTAGTAACTGTGTATTGTACATAGGGGTCTGCTCTAGTTACTATGTATTGTATATAGGGGTCTGATCTAGTTACTGTGTATTGTACATAGGGGTCTGCTCTAGTTACTGTGTATTGTACATAGGGGTCTGCTCCAGTTACTGTGTATTGTACATATGGGTCTGCTATAGTTACTGTGTATTGTACATAGGGGTCGTATCTAGTTACTGTGTATTGTACATAGGGGTCTGCTCTAGTTACTGTGTACTGTATATAGGGTTCTGCTCTAGTTACTGTGTATTGTACATAGGGGTTTGCTTTAGTTACTGTGTACTGTACATAGGGGTCTGTTCTAGTTACTGTGTATTGTACATAGGGGTCTGCTCTAGTTACTGTGTATTGTACATTGGGGTCTGATCTAGTTACTGTGTATTGTACATAGGGGTCTGATCTAGTTACTATGTATTGTACATAGGGGTCTGATCTAGTTACTGTGTATTGTACATAGGGGTCTGCTCCAGTTACTGTGTATTGTACATAGGGGTCTGCTCCAGTTACTGTGTATTGTACATAGGGGTCTGCTCCAGTTACTGTGTATTTTACATAGGGGTCTGCTCCAGTTACTGTGTGTTGTACATATGGGTCTGCTCCAGTTACTGTGTATTGTACATAGGGGTCTGCTCCAGTTACTGTGTATTGTACATAGGGGTCTGATCTAGTTACTGTGTACGGTACATAGCGTCTGCTCTAGTTACTGTGTATTGTACATAGGGGTCTGCTCCAGTTACTGTGTATTGTACATAGGGGTCAGATCCAGTTACTGTGTATTGTACATAGGGGTCTGCTCTAGTTACTGTGTATTGTACATAGGGGTCTGATCTAGTTACTGTGTATTGTACATAGGGGTCTGCTCCAGTTACTGTGTACTGTACATAGGGGGTCTGATCTAGTTACTGTGTATTGTACAAAGGGGCCTGCTCCGTTACTGTGTATTGTACATATGGGTCTGATCTAGTTACTGTGTATTGTACATAGGGCCTGCTCCAGTTACTGTGTATTGTGCATAGGGGTCTGCTCTAGTTACTGTGTATTGTACATAGGGGTCTGCTCTAGTTACTGTGTATTGTACATAGGGGCCTGCTCCAGTTACTGTGTATTGTACATATGGGTCTGATCTAGTTACTGTGTATTGTACATAGGGGTCTGCTCTAGTTACTGTGTATTGTACATAGGGGTCTGCTCCAGTTACTGTGTATTGTACATATGGGTCTGCTCTAGTTACTGTGTATTGTACATAGGGGCCTGCTCTAGTTACTGTGTATTGTACATAGGGGTCTGCTCCAGTTACTGTGTATTGTACATAGGTGTCTGCTCCAGTTACTGTGTATTGTAAATAGGGGTCTGCTCCAGTTACTGTGTATTGTACATAGGGGTCTGATCTAGTTACTGTGTATTGTACATAGGGGTCTGCTCTAGTTACTGTGTATTGTACATAGGGGTCTGCTCTAGTTACTGTGTATTGTACATAGGGGTCTGATCCAGTTACTGTGTATTTTTACAGAGGGTTCTGCTCTAGTTACTGTGTATTGTACATAGGGGTCTGCTCTAGTTACTGTGTATTGTACATAGGGGTCTGCTCTAGTTACTGTGTATTGTACATAAGGGTCTGATCTAGTTACTGTGCATTGTACATAGGGGTCTGCTCTAGTTACTGTGTATTGTACATAGGGGTCTGATCTAGTTACTGTGTATTGTACATAGGGGTGTGCTCCAGTTACTGTGTATTGTACATAGGGGTCTGATCTAGTTACTGTGTATTGTACATAGGGGTCTGCTCTAGTTACTGTGTATTGTATATAGGGGTCTGTTCCAGTTACTGTGTATTGTACATAGGGGTCTGCTCTAGTTACTGTGTATTGTACATAGGGATCTGATCTAGTTACTGTGTATTGTAAATAGGGGTGTGCTCTAGTTACAGTGTATTGTACATAGGGGTTTGCTCCAGTTACTGTGTATTGTACATAGGGGTCTGATCTAGTTACTGTGTATTGTACATAGGGGTGTGCTCCAGTTACTGTGTATTGTACATAGGGGTCTGCTCTAGTTACTGTGTATTGTATATAGGGGTCTGTTCCAGTTACTGTGTATTGTACATAGGGGTCTGCTCTAGTTACTGTGTATTGTACATAGGGGTCTGATCTAGTTACTGTGTATTGTAAATAGGGGTCTGCTCTAGTTACTGTGTATTGTACATAAGGGTCTGATCTAGTTACTGTGCATTGTACATAGGGGTCTGATCTAGTTACTGTGTATTGTACATAGGGGTGTGCTCCAGTTACTGTGTATTGTACATAGGGGTCTGATCTAGTTACTGTGTATTGTACATAGGGGTCTGCTCTAGTTACTGTGTATTGTATATAGGGGTCTGTTCCAGTTACTGTGTATTGTACATAGGGGTCTGCTCTAGTTACTGTGTATTGTACATAGGGGTCTGATCTAGTTACTGTGTATTGTAAATAGGGGTGTGCTCTAGTTACTGTGTATTGTACATAGGGGTCTGATCTAGTTACTGTGTATTGTACATAGGGGTGTGCTCCAGTTACTGTGTATTGTACATAGGGGTCTGATCTAGTTACTGTGTATTGTACATAGGGGTCTGCTCTAGTTACTGTGTATTGTATATAGGGGTCTGTTCCAGTTACTCTGTATTGTACATAGGGGTCTGTTCCAGTTACTGTGTATTGTACATAGGGGTCTGCTCTAGTTACTGTGTATTGTACATAGGGGTCTGATCTAGTTACTGTGTATTGTAAATAGGGGTGTGCTCTAGTTACAGTGTATTGTACATAGGGGTTTGCTCCAGTTACTGTGTATTGTACATAGGGGTCTGCTCCAGTTACTGTGTATTGTACATAGGGGTCTGCTCTAGTTACTGTGTATTGTACATAGGGGTCTGATCCAGTTACTGTGTATTTTACAGAGGGTTCTGCTCTAGTTACTGTGTATTGTACATAGGGGTCTGCTCTAGTTACTGTGTATTGTACATAGGGGTCTGCTCTAGTTACTGTGTATTGTACATAAGGGTCTGATCTAGTTACTGTGCATTGTACATAGGAGTCTGCTCTAGTTACTGTGTATTGTACATAGGGGTCTGATCTAGTTACTGTGTATTGTACATAGGGGTGTGATCCAGTTACTGTGTATTGTACATAGGGGTCTGATCTAGTTACTGTGTATTGTACATAGGGGTCTGCTCTAGTTACTGTGTATTGTATATAGGGGTCTGTTCCAGTTACTGTGTATTGTACATTGGGGTTTGCTCTAGTTACTGTGTATTGTACATAGGGGTTTGCTCTAGTTACTGTGTATTGTACATAGGGGTTTGCTCTAGTTACTGTGTATTGTACATAGGGGTCTGCTCTAGTTACTGTGTATTGTACATAGGGGTCTGCTCTAGTTACTGTGTATTGTACATAGGGGTCTGATCTAGTTACTGTGTATTGTAAATAGGGGTGTGCTCTAGTTACAGTGTATTGTACATAGGGGTTTGCTCCAGTTACTGTGTATTGTACATAGGGGTCTGCTCCAGTTACTGTGTATTGTACATAGGGGTCTGATCTAGTTACTGTGTATTGTACATAGGGGTCTGCTCTAGTTACTGTGTATTGTACATAGGGGTCTGCTCCAGTTACTGTGTATTGTACATAGGGGTCTGCTCCAGTTACTGTGTATTGTACATAGGGGTCTGCTCCAGTTACTGTGTATTGTACATAGGGGTCTGATCTAGTTACTGTGTATTGTACATAGGGGTCTGTTCCAGTTACTGTCTATTGTACATAGGGGTCTGCTCCAGTTACTGTGTATTGTACATAGGGGTCTGCTCTAGTTACTGTGTATTGTACATAGGGGTCTGCTCTAGTTACTGAGTATTGTACATATGGGTCTGCTCTAGTTACTGTGTATTGTACATAGGGGTCTGCTCCAGTTACTGTGTATTGTACATAGGGGTCTGCTCTAGTTACTGTGTCTTGTGCACAGGCCACTCATGGTGATGCAATTAGGGCATTGGAGAAGGTGCAGTACCCAGCATTTTGTTTTCTTTCCGATAAGCCATTTAGCTGTGTATATGTCTGCCTGTCTGTCTACAGCATGTATATAAAATGACTACATATACTGTATATGTCTGCCTGCCTGTCTACAGCATGTATATATAAAATGACTACATATACTGTATATGTCTGCCTGTCTACAGCATGTATATATAAAATGACTACATATACTGTATATGTCTGCCTGTCTACAGCATGTATATATAAAATGACTACATATACTGTATATGTCTGCCTGTCTGTCTACAGCATGTATATATAAAATGACTACATATACTCTATATGTCTGCCTGTCTGTCTACAGCATGTATATATAAAATGACTACATATGCTGTATATGTCTGCCTGTCTGTCTACAGCATGTATATATAAAATGACTACATATACTGTATATATGTCTACCTGTCTGTCTACAGTATGTATATATAAAATGACTACATATACTGTATATATGTCTACCTGTCTGTCTACAGCATGTATATATAAAATGACTACATATACTGTATATATGTCTGCCTGTCTGTCTACAGCATGTATATATAAAATGACTACATATACTGTATATATGTCTACCTGTCTGTCTACAGCATGTATATATAAAATGACTACATATACTATTTATGTCTGCCTGTCCGTCTACAGCATGTATATATAAAATGACTACATATACTGTATATGTCTGCCTGTCTGTCTACAGCATGTATATATAAAATGACTACATATACTGTATATGTCTGCCTGTCTGTCTACAGCATGTATATATAAAATGACTACATATACTGTATATATGTCTACCTGTCTGTCTACAGCATGTATATATAAAATGACTACATATACTGTATATGTCTGCCTGTCTGTCTACAGCATGTATATATAAAATGACTACATATACTGTATATATGTCTACCTGTCTGTCTACAGCATGTATATATAAAATGACTACATATACTATTTATGTCTGCCTGCCTGTCTACAGCATGTATATATAAAATGACTACATATACTGTATATGTCTGCCTGTCTACTGCATGTATATATAAAATGACTACATATACTGTATATGTCTGCCTGTCTACTGCATGTATATATAAAATGACTACATATACTGTATATGTCTGCCTACAGCATGTACCTGTATATATAAAATGTCTACATATACTGTATATGTCTGCCTACAGCATGTACCTGTATATATAAAATGACTACATATACTGTATATGTCTGCCTACAGCATGTACATGTATATATAAAATGACTACATATACTGTATATGTCTGTCTACAGCATGTACATGTATATATAAAACTACTACATATACTGTATATGTCTGTCTACAGCATGTACATGTATATATAAAACTACTACATATACTGTATATGTCTGCCTACAGCATGTACATGTATATATAAAATGACTACATATACTGTATATGTCTGCCTACAGCATGTACCTGTATATATAAAATGACTACATATAATATATATATGTCTGCCTACAGCATGTACATGTATATATAAAATGACTACATATACTGTATGTCTGCCTACAGCATGTACCTGTATATATAAAATGACTACATATACTATATATGTCTGCCTACAGCATGTACATGTATATATAAAATGACTACATATACTGTATATGTCTGCCTACAGCATGTACATGTATATATATAAAATGACTACATATACTATATATGTCTGCCTACAGCATGTACCTGTATATATAAAATGACTACATATACTGTATATGTCTGCCTACAGCATGTACCTGTATATATAAAATGACTACATATACTATATATGTCTGCCTACAGCATGTACATGTATATATAAAATGACTACATATACTGTATATGTCTGCCTACAGCATGTACATGTATATATATAAAATAACTACATATACTGTATATGTATGCCTACAGCATGTACCTGTATATATAAAATGACTACATATACTATATATGTCTGCCTACAGCATGTACCTGTATATATAAAATGACTACATATACTATATATGTATGCTTGTCCGTCTACAGCATGTATATATAAAATGACTACATATACTGTATATGTCTGCCTGTCCGTCTACAGCATGTATATATAAAATGACTACATATACTGTATATGTCTGCCTGTCCGTCTACAGCATGTATATATAAAATGACTACATATACTGTATATAGGTGTTTGTAGCTGTTCATATATTCATAATATGATGTCTGTCCCTAAACTGCCCCACTTGTTAACAGAGCTGTGCCTGCCCAGTTTAGTAAGCACCTTAGCTGACCTCAGCCGGGTTAGCCTCCCCAAATTAAAATTTTAAAACAAACGTAATCCAGTTGGTTAGATCTTTGTTAGATCAGGTTTGATCATTTGCTGATTTTGTTAGATCTAGCATACAAGGTGCTGTATTAACAATTATTTGGATGGGGTCTAACCTGTCATCAGCCCCCCCTATAAAAAAAATTGTACAAAATTTTATTTAAATGAATAGATATTTGGGGCGTCTCTGGGCAAAACCTTGAGTGGTAGCAATATTGGTTGCTCTGTGTGGACTGTTGATAGCTTGCCAATTATCTCCAGTGTATGAGGCCATCTACAGATCATACTGAATCTCCAGATACCAGATGTGCTGAGTTCCACACAAGTTTACCGATCCGGAGCATTGAAGCCTACGGCAATCCCACAATGAGAGGCCTTCAACACCCCCTCCCCCCTGTAAAATAAGAAAGGGGTGTGAGCAGCTTATACGCTGTATATTTTGTTTTATTTGTATCATAAATGCACTGATATATGTACGAAAACCTGACTAAGTCTGTTATAACACAGTGGGAAGCCATGCTGCGGGGGGGGGGGGGAGAGCTGCATGAAAGAAGCTCCGTACAGGCCAGTGAATGGCTATCTCTATGGGAACAGAGGATCGCTGCACAATTTGAACAACTCGAACAGCAGTTGTGCCTAGCCTTCATAACTATGCGCCCACACAATAAGCCACATACTAGTGAAGATCCTTCACCTTTTGAAGCCTACTGTGCCTCTTGTGCTTCTGAGAGCGGGACTGGGAGACTTCCGAGCAACCTGACGTTCAGGAGTTGGCTGAAAACAGCGGTTTTGTGATAGTTCTTTCACAAATAACAGGAGAGGGACTTTGTAATCATGACGTGCAAAGTTCGGCTGTAGTTCTACATGGATTAATGACTCATCCCAGGAATTATGTTCCACAACCTGTCCACATCCAGCTTTACTGGATTCGACAAGTAAAACATGCAGCGGCTCTGCAAAGGGAACTGTTTCTACATGTTGCCAACTCGGATTTGGGAAACGGGAGTCTTTACTTTAAAAAGCTGATCATCCTGTGGCCGTCAAAATCTCTCCCAACAGTATGTATTGACAAATCCGGAGAGGGCTAAATAGGATTGAGAGTCCCTGGCGGGATCAAGTTGCTCTGGTCTTTATAACTGAACTTTCCTTTGTTCCACTTCTGCCTCTGGGAGACTTAGCGGGACTAATTGTGAAGACCCTATAGCTGTAATATGGTAACCATTACCATTGTTGTGTTATTACAAGTCTAATTTTACTTACATTTTATTTGGGCTGTGATATTGATCCTTAAGATAGATGATCCTCTACACCAGCGGTTCTCAACCTTTCTAGTTTCCAAAGTTGTGGCGACCCCTAACAATATTGAATCAAATAAAATACACAACTTCCCGTTTATAAACTTTATTTATTTTTTACTCATTGTGTATTGAACTGTATTCACATTGTATAATCATGTGAAAATATGAAAACAAAGCATAACAACGGTAACATAACAGATTTAATTAGACACCACGAATCAAAAAACAGTCAGTGCAAAGGCTGGGGTTGCTTCTTTTTCACCAGATCAGAAATTATCAGGGCAGTCTTTGCAAGAGCACAACAAAGCTCATCCCTGCATCAAGTATATTAACAGGGTGTCAGGTTAGTTTGGAAAATATGATGAAATTTCGTCCGCAAGCATATGCAAGTGTTCTTTGACAGAAATTATCATTGTAACTCCTTTTGTCAAGTTCAATGGCATTTTCCTCAAAGAAAGCAGATAAGTTGGGCAACATGTAAATTCTATTTTCATCCAATTTTTTTTTCCAAAGTTGAAGTTTCATTTGGAATGATCAGATCTTTTCAGACAAATTGAGGCATGTTGCATTTGGTCCTTGAGGTGATAAATTTAACTTGTTCAAGATTGCAAAGATGTCAAACAAGTAAACTATTTTCTGCAGTTCATTTTCATTGCTGAAAAGTGCTTCGAACTGGCACGAAGATCAAAAACACGTTTTATAACTTTTCCTCTCAATAACAAACTCACATCAGTGTCAAATAACAGAACATTATTTGATGCATCCAATTCATTACACATTTTAGAAAACAGTCGACTGTTTAAAGTACGTGCTTTTACAAAATTGACGGCACTTACGAAGCTTTTCATTACTTCTTGTAACTCTTGTGGCAGCATCTTCGTTGCTAACATTTGTCGATAAATCAGTGAGTTCAGATGGCTTTTGGTGACTCATTCAATACCAAGGGGCTGAATTATTATTGTGCAATCGGACATGATCCGATATTGCGGATCATGTCCGCTGCACATCTATAAAAGCCGATAGCATACACTGTCAGCATTTATCATCGCACCAGTATCAAGTCTGCTTTTCTTGACACCATCAGCCTTGTTTTAATAAATACTGGGTATCCTTGCCAGCAAAGCTTGGATGCTTGCTATCAAAATGACGTTTCAGTTTGTTGGGCTTCATAGATTCGGCCGATAGAACTTCATTACAAATAACACATTGCGGTTTCTCAATTCCTGCTGCAACTATTGAAGTAAAACCATAGTTTAAAAAATATTCACTATATTTTCTTTTCTTAACTGTCTTCTCTCCATGATCCATTATCATTGGCTCACTAATAAAACGTTTCTTTATGGCAGCCATAAAGTTTATGCTTTAATAATTAGGATCTTGATCTTTATGCTTTAAAAATGTACTTCGGAAGTCCCTGCAACGGCATATGTTACGTAAGGCATGGGGTTTGATATACCGTAATCATCAAACGGCGCCGTAATCATAACGTTCCTATTTTTAACTGTTTACAATACATTATTATGGCGTAATGTATTGTACATATAAACCGTTAAAAATTGGAAAGTTACGAGAATTGAAACGTTTGAGGTACGATTAAATTGTCTGCCAACATAGTAAGAAACTACTAAATGACAAAAAAAATAATTTGTGATAGTGTTAGGTGACCCCTGGCAAATCGTCAGGTTGAGAACCGCCGCTCTACACCATTTTATTTATGTTGTATATAAGAGTTACTTACTACCTGATAATTATATGTACCATAGATAGCTTCTCCAATAGGGCTCCTTGATGTCTAAATAGATTTAAACAATACTAATTAGAGTTAACTGCTGAAAATGAACCTCAACTTGTAGAGGTGTCTTACATATTTTCACTAGGCATGGGCAATACACGGGGGGTGAGGTAGGGCTTAGATCGCAAGAAATGTTGTCCCACTGTCTGCGGCTGGGACAGTGGAACAGGGGTCTAAATTTTATATTAAAGGTGTTTCTTACATTATAACTGTCACGGATACCAGGCTGCCAAGGCCACCTCCTCCAATATTGTGGAATTATTGTGTCCCCACAAGCTTCCATAGTATTTTTACCCTGATTGCACATTGTCACGGAAAGAGCTGATCTCTGCCGCTTGGCCCCTTCATGCCTTGCCAGGCTTATGGAACTACTCACCGGCTGGACTTGCTAGCAGTCCCCGCTGAACTTTAACCTAGGTCGCCAGTCTGACACACTATTTCTGTGGATAAACTACATTACATTATATAATATAGGAATCACTGAATTGGGTCTGACACACTATTTCTGTAGATAAACTACATTACATTATATAATATAGGAATCACTGAATTGGGTCTGACACACTATTTCTGTGGATAAACTACAATACATAATATAGGAGTCACTGACTCGGGTCTGACACACTATTTCTGCGGATAAACTACATTACATTATATAATATAGGAGTCACTGACTTGGGTCTGACACACTATTTCTGCGGATAAACTACATTACATTATATAGCAGTCACTGACTCGGGTCTGACACACTATTTCTGCGGATAAACAACATTACATTATATAGGAGTCACTGACTCGGGTCTGACACACTATTTCTGCAGATAAACTACATTACATTATATAATATAGGAGTCACTGACTTGGGTCTGACACACTATTTCTGTGGATAAACTACATTACATTATATAATATAGGAGTCACTGACTTGGGTCTGACACACTATTTCTGCGGATAAACTACATTACATTATATAGGAGTCACTGACTCGGGTCTGACACACTATTTCTGCGGATAAACAACATTACATTATATAGGAGTCACTGACTCGGATCTGACACACTATTTCTGCGGATAAACAACATTACATTATATAGGAGTCACTGACTCGGGTCTGACACTATTTCTGCGGATAAACTACATGATTACATCATATAGGAGTCACTGACTCGGGTCTGACACACTATTTCTGCGGAAAAAACAACATTACATTATTTAGGAGTCACTGACTCGGTCTGACACACTATTTCTGCGGATAAACAACATTACATTATATAGGAGTCACTGACTCGGATCTGACACACTATTTCTGCGGATAAACAACATTACATTATATAGGAGTCATTGACTCCGATCTGACACACTATTTCTGCGGATAAACAACTTTACATTATATAGGAGTCACTGACTCGGGTCTGACACACTATTTCTGTGGATAAACTACATTACATTATATAATATAGGAGTCACTGACTCGGGTCTGACACACTATTTCTGCAATTAAACTACATTACATAGGAGTCACTGACTCGGGTCTGACACACTATTTCTGCGGATAAACTACATTACATTATATAATATAGGAGTCACTGACTTGGGTCTGACACACTATTTCTGCGGATAAACTACATTACATTATATAGGAATCACTGACTCGGGTCTTACACACTATTTCTGTGGAAAAACAACATTACATTATATAGGAGTCACTGACTCGGGTCTGACACTATTTCTGCGGATAAACTACATTACATTATATAGGAGTCACTGATTCGGGTCTGATACTATTTCTGCGGATAAACTACATTATATAATATATAGGAGTCACTGACTCGGGTCTGACACTATTTCTGCGGATAAACAACATTACATTATATAGGAGTCACTGACTTGGGTCTGACACTATTTCTGTGGATAAACTACATCACATTATATAATATAGGAGTCACTGACTTGGGTCTGACACACTATTTCTGCGGAAAAACAACATTACATTATATAGGAGTCACTGACTCGGGTCTGACACACTATTTGTGCGGAAAAACAACATTACATTATATAGGAGTCACTGACTCAGGTCTGACACTATTTCTGCGGATAAACTACATTACATTATATAATATAGGAGTCACTGACTCGGGTCTGACACTATTTCTTCGGTTAAACTACATTACATTATATAGGAGTCACTGAGTCGGGTCTGACACTATTTCTTCGGTTAAACTACATTACATTATATAGGAGTCACTGACTTGGGTCTGACACACTATTTCTGTGGATAAACTACATTACATTATATAATATAGGAGTCACTGACTCGGGTCTGACACACTATTTCTGCAGATAAACTACATTGCATTATATAGCAGTCACTGACTCGGGTCTGACACTATTTCTGCGGATAAACTACATTACATTATATAGGAGTCACTGACTCGGGTCTGACACTATTTCTTCAGTTAAACTACATTACATTATATAGGAGTAACTGACTCGGGTCTGACACTATTTCTGCGGATAAACTACATGATTACATCATATAGGAGTCACTGACTCGGGTCTGACACACTATTTCTGCGGTTAAACTACATTACATAGGAGTCACTGACTCGGGTCTGACACACTATTTCTTCGGTTAAACTACATTACATTATATAGGAGTCACTGACTTGGGTCTGACACTATTTCTGCGGATAAACTACATTACATTATATAGGAGTCACTGACTCGGGTCTGACACTATTTCTTCGGTTAAACTACATTACATTATATAGGAATCACTGACTCGGGTCTGACACACTATTTCTGCGGATAAACTACATTATATAATATAGGAGTCACTGACTCGGGTCTGACACACTATTTCTGCGGATAAACTACATTATATAATATAGGAGTCACTGACTTGGGTCTGACACACTATTTCTGCGGATAAACTACATTACATTATATAGGAGTCACTGACTCAGGTCTGACACTATTTCTGCGGATAAACTACATTACATTATATAGGAGTCACTGACTCGGGTCTGACACACTATTTCTGCGGATAAACTACATTATATAATATAGGAGTCACTGACTTGGGTCTGACACACTATTTCTGCGGATAAACTACATTACATTATATAGGAGTCACTGACTCGGGTCTGACACACTATTTCTGCGGATAAACTACATTATATAATATAGGAGTCACTGACTTGGGTCTGACACACTATTTCTGCAGATAAACTACATTACATTATATAGGAGTCACTGACTCGGGTCTGACACACTATTTCTGCGGATAAACTACATGATATAATATAGGAGTCACTTACTCGGGTCTGACACTATTTCTGCGAATAAACAACATTACATTATATAGGAGTCACTGACTCGGGTCTGACACTATTTCTGCAAATAAACTACATTACATTATATAGGAGTCACTGACTTGGGTCTGACACACTATTTCTGCGAATAAACAACATTACATTATATAGGAGTCACTGACTCGGGTCTGACACACTTTCTGCGGATAAACTACATTACATTATATAATATAGGAGTCACTGACTTGGGTCTGACACACTATTTCTGCGAATAAACAACATTACATTATATAGGAGTCACTGACTCGGGTCTGACACTATTTCTGCAAATAAACTACATTATATAATATAGGAGTCACTGACTTGGGTCTGACACACTATTTCTGCGAATAAACAACATTACATTATATAGGAGTCACTGACTCGGGTCTGACACACTTTCTGCGGATAAACTACATTACATTATATAATATAGGAGTCACTGACTTGGGTCTGACACACTATTTCTGCGGATAAACTACATTACATTATATAATATAGGAGTCACTGACTTGGGTCTGACACACTATTTCTGCGGATAAACTACATTATATAATATGAGTCACTGACTCGGGTCTGACACACTATTTCTGCGGATAAACTACATTATATAATATAGGAGTCACTGACTCGGGTCTGACACACTATTTCTGCGGATAAACTACATTACATTATATAGGAGTCACTGACTCGGGTCTGACACACTATTTCTGCGAATAAACTACATTATATAATATAGGAGTCACTGACTCGGGTCTGACACTATTTCTGCGAATAAACTACATTATATAATATAGGAGTCACTGACTCGGGTCTGACACTATTTCTTCAGTTAAACTACATTACATTATATAGGAGTAACTGACTCGGGTCTGACACTATTTCTGCGGATAAACTACATGATTACATCATATAGGAGTCACTGACTCGGGTCTGACACACTATTTCTGCGGTTAAACTACATTACATAGGAGTCACTGACTCGGGTCTGACACACTATTTCTTCGGTTAAACTACATTACATTATATAGGAGTCACTGACTTGGGTCTGACACTATTTCTGCGGATAAACTACATTACATTATATAGGAGTCACTGACTCGGGTCTGACACTATTTCTTCGGTTAAACTACATTACATTATATAGGAATCACTGACTCGGGTCTGACACACTATTTCTGCGGATAAACTACATTATATAATATAGGAGTCACTGACTCGGGTCTGACACACTATTTCTGCGGATAAACTACATTATATAATATAGGAGTCACTGACTTGGGTCTGACACACTATTTCTGCGGATAAACTACATTACATTATATAGGAGTCACTGACTCAGGTCTGACACTATTTCTGCGGATAAACTACATTACATTATATAGGAGTCACTGACTCGGGTCTGACACACTATTTCTGCGGATAAACTACATTATATAATATAGGAGTCACTGACTTGGGTCTGACACACTATTTCTGCGGATAAACTACATTACATTATATAGGAGTCACTGACTCGGGTCTGACACACTATTTCTGCGGATAAACTACATTATATAATATAGGAGTCACTGACTTGGGTCTGACACACTATTTCTGCAGATAAACTACATTACATTATATAGGAGTCACTGACTCGGGTCTGACACACTATTTCTGCGGATAAACTACATGATATAATATAGGAGTCACTTACTCGGGTCTGACACTATTTCTGCGAATAAACAACATTACATTATATAGGAGTCACTGACTCGGGTCTGACACTATTTCTGCAAATAAACTACATTACATTATATAGGAGTCACTGACTTGGGTCTGACACACTATTTCTGCGAATAAACAACATTACATTATATAGGAGTCACTGACTCGGGTCTGACACACTTTCTGCGGATAAACTACATTACATTATATAATATAGGAGTCACTGACTTGGGTCTGACACACTATTTCTGCGAATAAACAACATTACATTATATAGGAGTCACTGACTCGGGTCTGACACTATTTCTGCAAATAAACTACATTATATAATATAGGAGTCACTGACTTGGGTCTGACACACTATTTCTGCGAATAAACAACATTACATTATATAGGAGTCACTGACTCGGGTCTGACACACTTTCTGCGGATAAACTACATTACATTATATAATATAGGAGTCACTGACTTGGGTCTGACACACTATTTCTGCGGATAAACTACATTACATTATATAATATAGGAGTCACTGACTTGGGTCTGACACACTATTTCTGCGGATAAACTACATTATATAATATGAGTCACTGACTCGGGTCTGACACACTATTTCTGCGGATAAACTACATTATATAATATAGGAGTCACTGACTCGGGTCTGACACACTATTTCTGCGGATAAACTACATTACATTATATAGGAGTCACTGACTCGGGTCTGACACACTATTTCTGCGAATAAACTACATTATATAATATAGGAGTCACTGACTCGGGTCTGACACTATTTCTGCGAATAAACTACATTATATAATATAGGAGTCACTGACTCGGGTCTGACACACTATTTCTGCGGATAAACTACATTATATAATATAGGAGTCACTGACTCGGGTCTGACACTATTTCTGCGGATAAACTACATTATATAATATAGGAGTCACTGACTCGGGTCTGACACTATTTCTGCGAATAAACTACATTATATAATATAGGAGTCACTGACTCGGGTCTGACACATTATTTCTGCGGATAAACTACATTATATAATATAGGAGTCACTGACTCGGGTCTGACACACTATTTCTGCGGATAAACTACATTACATTATATAGGAGTCACTGACTCGGGTCTGACACTATTTCTGCGGATAAACTACATTATATAATATAGGAGTCACTGACTCGGGTCTGACACACTATTTCTGCGAATAAACTACATTATATAATATATAGGAGTCACTGACTCGGGTCTGACACTATTTCTGCGAATAAACTACATTATATAATATATAGGAGTCACTGACTCGGGTCTGACACACTATTTCTGCGAATAAACTACATTATATAATATATAGGAGTCACTGACTCGGGTCGGACACTATTTCTGCGGATAAACTACATTATATAATATAGGAGTCACTGACTCGGGTCTGACACACTATTTCTGCGAATAAACTACATTATATAATATATAGGAGTCACTGACTCGGGTCTGACACACTATTTCTGCGGATAAACTACATTATATAATATATAGGAGTCACTGACTCGGGTCTGACACACTATTTCTGCGGATAAACTACATTATATAATATATAGGAGTCACTGACTCGGGTCTGACACACTATTTCTGCGGATAAACTACATTATATAATATATAGGAGTCACTGACTCGGGTCTGACACACTATTTCTGCGGATAAACTACATTATATAATATATGAGTCACTGACTCGGGTCTGACACACTATTTCTGCGGATAAACTACATTACATTATATAATATAGGAGTCACTGACTCGGGTCTGACACACTATTTCTGCGAATAAACTACATTATATAATATATAGGAGTCACTGACTCGGGTCTGACACACTATTTCTGCGGATAAACTACATTATATAATATAGGAGTCACTGACTCGGGTCTGACACACTATTTCTGCGAATAAACTACATTATATAATATATAGGAGTCACTGACTCGGGTCTGACACTATTTCTTCGAATAAACTACATTATAGAAGTCGTCTGACACACTATTACATTACAAAGTTATGAGGCACAATGGCGGGAAAAGCGCGCGCACTCAGCGCAGACTTCCTAGATCTCGCGAGCTGGGGGCAGGGGACGCGACACCACCTGACCCTAGGACGTCACCTCCCACTGACCGTGCGCGCGGCACGCACCACCTCGCGGAAGGGGCGGGGGAAAGCTCAGCGCTGCGTGCACCGCCCCTTACGCACTTAGCGCGCCCGGAGAGAAGTGGTGCGGTCTGTGAAACGCGGGAGCGCGTGTTTGGTGTCGAGCGCAGTGCGTGCCTCCCCCTTTTCTCTCACACACAGGTCGGCAGCGGCCATTTGTCTCCGTCAGCCGGGCACCGAGAGGGGACAACAGCACCAGGAACGGTTTAACTGAGCCTGCTGTCCTTGCTTGTATCGCCCTTCGTCATGTCGGCGCCGGCGGCTAAAGTCACTAAAAAGGAGGTGAACTCCAACCACGACGGCGCGGACGAGACTTCAGGTGAGCGCGGGAGGGTGAGGGGAACCGCTCGGGGAGCATTAGGCCTGAGGTGCGCAGGAAGCCGAGGGCCCATTGTCCTCCGCCATGATGCTTCCGTCCCCATCCGCATGGCGCAGGCTGGCACAGGCCTCACGTTATCCCGCCGCAGCTTTTGTCTTGTGGCGCCGGAAATGGAGGCGAATTCACGTGCTGTCCATTGTTACTGGTGTGTAACGGCAGATCACGTGTACTCCTGGGGATATATGTGTATGCCCACGTGCTGATCACCACATGCCTGTGTATAGCAGCATTTAGCTTATCCGTCTGTATAGTGCGGTTAGTTACTACGGCTCATGCACTGTCCTGTGTAATATCTGCCTTGTATACAGATATTACTGCTCATGCATCTCCCTGTGTATAACAGCATTGTATATAGTGTTATCAGATATTACTGCTCATGCATCCCCCTGTGTATAACAGCTTTGTATATGATATGACCAGATATTACTGCTCATGCATCCCCCTGTGTATAACAGCATTGTATATGGTGTTATCAGATATTACTGCTCATGCATCCCCCTGTGTATAACAGCATTGTATATGGTGTTATCAGATATTACTGCTCATGCATCCCCCTGTGTATAACAGCTTTGTATATGATATGACCAGATATTACTGCTCATGCATCCCCCTGTGTATAACAGCATTGTATATAGTGTTATCAGATATTACTGCTCATGCATCCCCCTGTGTATAACAGCATTGTATATGGTGTTATCAGATATTACTGCTCATGCATCCCCCTGTGTATAACAGCATTGTATATAGTGTTATCAGATATTACTGCTCATGCATCCCCCTGTGTATAACAGCATTGTATATAGTGTTATCAGATATTACTGCTCATGCATCCCCCTGTGTATAACAGCATTGTATATGGTGTTATCAGATATTACTGCTCATGCATCCCCCTGTGTATAACAGCATTATGTCTTGTGTATAAAGTGTGCTCAGATATTACTGCTCATGCATCCCCCTGTGTATAACAACATTGTATATGGTATGACCAGATATTACTGCTCATGCATCCCCCTGTGTATAACAGCTTTGTATATGGTATGACCAGATATTACTGCTCATGCATCCCCCTGTGTATAACAGCTTTGTATATGGTATGACCAGATATTACTGCTCATGCATCCCCCTGTGTATAACAGCTTTGTATATGGTATGACCAGATATTACTGCTCATGCATCCCCCTGTGTATAACAGCATTGTATATGGTATGACCAGATATTACTGCTCATGCATCCCCCTGTGTATAACAGCTTTGTATATGGTATGACCAGATATTACTGCTCATGCATCCCCCTGTGTATAACAGCTTTGTATATGGTATGACCAGATATTACTGCTCATGCATCCCCCTGTGTATAACAGCATTGTATATGGTATGACCAGATATTACTGCTCATGCATCCCCCTGTGTATAACAGCATTGTATATGGTATGACCAGATATTACTGCTCATGCATCCCCCTGTGTATAACAACATTATCTGTCTTGTGTATAAAGTGTGCTCAGATATTACTGCTCATCCATCCCCCTGTGTATAACAGCATTGTATATAGTGTGACCAGATATTACTGCTCATGCATCCCCCTGTGTATAACAGCATTGTATATAGTATGACCAGATATTACTGCTCATGCATCCCCCTGTGTATAACAGCTTTGTATATGGTATGACCAGATATTACTGCTCATGCATCCCCCTGTGTATAACAGCATTGTATATGGTATGACCAGATATTACTGCTCATGCATCCCCCTGTGTATAACAACATTATCTGTCTTGTGTATAAAGTGTGCTCAGATATTACTGCTCATGCATCCCCCTGTGTATAACAGCATTGTATATAGTATGACCAGATATTACTGCTCATGCATCCGATGATGCTGTTATACAGAGGAGGGAGCATGAGCAGTAATATCTGAGCACACTTTATACACAAGACAGATAATGCTGTTATACACTGGAGGGAGCATGAGCAGTAATATCTGAGCACACTTTATACACAAGACAGATGATGCTGTTATACACTGGAGGGAGCATGAGCAGTAATATCTGAGCACACTTTATACACAAGACAGATGATGCTGTTATACACTGGAGGGAGCATGAGCAGTAATATCTGAGCACACTTTATACACAAGACAGATGATGCTGTTATACACTGGAGGGAGCATGAGCAGTAATATCTGAGCACACTTTATACACAAGACAGATGATGCTGTTACACAGGATGATTCCTGTGTAACAGCGTTTTCTGTCTTGTGTATAAAGTGTGTTCAGATATTACTGCTCATGCTCCCTCCAGTGTATAACAGCATCATCTGTCTTGTGTATAAAGTGTGCTCAGATATTACTGCTCATGCTCCCTCCAGTGTATAACAGCATTATCTGTCTTGTGTATAAAGTGTGCTCAGATATTACTGCTCATGCTCCCTCCTCTGTATAACAGCATGATCTGGTGGGTGGGTGTGTGTATATATATATATATATATATATATATATATATATATATGTATTCAGATATTACTGCTCATACACTCACCTTTGTATAGCATCATTTAGCTTATTTGTCCTGTATATAGTGTGTCCAGATATTACTGCTCATGCACCCGTCTGTGTATAACAGCATTATCTGTCTTGTATATGTGTGATAAGATATTACTGCTCATGCACCCGCCTGTGTATAACAGCATTATCTGTCTTGTATATGTGTGATCAGATATTACTGCTCATGCACCCGCCTGTGTATAACAGCATTATCTGTCTTGTATATGTGTGATCAGATATTACTGCTCATGCACCTGTCTTTGTATAGCATCATTATCTGCCTTGTATATAGTGTGATCAGATATTACTGCTCATGCACCTGCCTGTGTATAGCATCATTTAGCTTATCTGTCCTGTATATAGTGTGACCAGATATTACTGCTCATGCACCCGACTTTGTATACCTCCTGTATCAGTAAGTTATTATCCCCTCTATATTGTATGGATATCAGTTATTAGTTCACATTTTGTATCGGTTATTTTTCCCTCTATTGTATAGTGATCAGTTATTAGTGTAAATCACATGCACTTCCTGTACCACATGCTGGCTGAGCATCATGGGAAATGTAGTTAAAAAATAACTGGAGGGCCGAGTTTGAGGATGCCTGGTCTATATTGTATAGTGATCAGTTATTAGTGCACATAACATGCGCCTCCTGTATCAGTAAGTTATTTACACTGGCGTATAGTGATCTCAGTTATTAGTGCACCTCCTGTATCAGTAACATTTAGTTATTCCCTCTCTTGTATAGTGATCAGTTATCAGTGCACATTACACCACTCACCTCTGTATAACATTTATAACAAGTAATCAGTTTAAAGGGATACTAAACCCATTTTTTTCTTTCATGATTCAGGTAGCGCAACTTTGTAATTTACTCCTATTCATTTTTCTTCATGCTCTTGCTATCTGTAGTTAAAAAGCAGGAATGTAAATCATTGGAGCCAGCCCATTTTAGATTCAACACCCTGGATAGAACTTGCTTATTGGTGACTACATTCAGCCAACCAATAAGCACGCGTAACCTAGTCTATGAACCAAAAATGTGCCGGCTCCTAAGCTTTATACATTACTGCTTTTTAAATAACCATAGCAAGAGAACTAAGAAATTGATAAAAGGAGTAAATTAATTTGGGATTTAGTATCCCATTAATTGCTGCTGTGTATCGATAGCTGAGGGCTTATCGTTTGCATGTAGTGCTCACTGATTGTGACTTCTATACTGCTGTTATAACAAACTTGTATTCTCACCCGGTATGCAATCTGTTTCCCTTCTGTTTTATTATAATCTAATCGGTTATTTCTCCTACAAGTTTGATTTTTTTTTTTTCTCCCCTCTTCTATCTCAGAAAAAGAGCAACAGGAAGCAATCGAGCATATTGACGAAGTACAGAACGAAATAGACAGGTATGTTCCCTATTCAATGTAAAACATAAGTTGTATATGCAAAATGCCAAGCGGCAAGCACTGCTATTGGCTGAGGTGGAAGTCACTTCATTGAAAAAATGGTTCTTTGCAGTGTCTGCAAAGAGCCTGTGACTCTCAAATCTTTCCTTTTTATGTTTGTGTTAGTTCTCATTTGCAGAAACATATTTTTACTACTGAAATGTTTTTTCTTTTTAGATTGAATGAACAAGCCAGTGAAGAAATTTTGAAAGTAGAACAGAAATATAACAAACTTCGTCAGCCATTTTTCCAGAAGAGGTCGGAGTTGATCGCCAAAATCCCAAATTTTTGGGTTACCACATTTGTCAACCACCCACAAGGTATTTATCTCTGCAAAAACATATCTTAGGCTTTCTTTTTGTCTTTGTCCAGCCCATTGCCTTAAAACTTGTTACTGAGTAACATGCAGCATACTAAACTTTTACAATCCAATATGGTTGTAACTGTACTTCTAACATTCATAAACCCATCAATACGCAATGAGTTCTGCTCCAAGTTGTAGTCTAGAGCTTTGCTGTTACATTTAAATACATTATACTGTTTAAGTCCTGTAAACCAAATGTAAATAATGTTATGCCATTACCTGTGTATCTAAATCAGTGGCTTTATCTTATAAGCTCTTACAATATCTTGTTTGTTTTTTTTGTTTCAGTATCTGCGTTGTTGGGTGAGGAAGATGAAGAGGCACTTCACTATTTGACACGAGTGGAGGTCACAGAATTTGAAGACATAAAGTCTGGTTACAGAATAGATTTTGTAAGTATCTTAAGTTACAGAATTGAAATGTCTGTCTAACCCAGGTGCTCGTCATATACAACTGTATGCTGGTTAAGAAGCCAGTAATGGTATTTCTGTCTAAATGAATTAAGCTTTTTTTTTTTTTTTTTTTCCTTTACTCGGTTACCCATAGTCCTTTTTTTAAGTTTTCAAAAGTTTCATAAGCCACACAAAATATGGTGCTGGACTATTATAATATCATTAGGAACAGCCTGAGTAACACATTAAGCTTTTTATATTTCATGTACTGGATGCTTATCTTTTGGCATTTTTTATTTTCTTTTAGTATTTCGATGAAAATCCATACTTTGAAAACAAAGCGCTTTCTAAAGAGTTTCATTTAAATGAAAGTGGAGACCCCTCTTCAAAGTCAACTGAAATTAAATGGAAATCTGGAAAGGTAACTTCATTCTCCATGTGTGGTGGTGGGTTTATTCTGGAATATAATGCTTGTTTCCTAGTTTTTCATTTGGATTATTTAGTTTTTATGTTGTACGGAGTGAAATTAAAATGTGTTTAATGAAAACTTTGCTTATATTGTAAATAGAGCTGCAGGTGTAAAGCTTGACCATTATGTAATATGTGACTTATTGTCTTTAGGATCTGACAAAACGTTCTAGCCAGTCACAGAATAAAGCCAGCCGGAAGAGGCAACATGAAGAGCCAGAAAGCTTTTTCACTTGGTTTACGGACCATTCCGATGCAGGAGCTGATGAGTTAGGGGAGGTCATAAAGGATGACATCTGGCCAAACCCATTACAGTACTACCTGGTGAGGACCCAGTAGTTAAACTGGAAGAGGGGGTTCTTTCACATCTCTGCACACACTTACCCACATTTTATTGTTATAGGTTCCTGATATGGAGGATGAGGAAGGGGAGGGAGAAGAGGACGATGATGATGACGAGGAGGAGGAGGGATTGGAAGATATTGATGAGGAAGGTGATGAAGAGGAGGTTGAAGGAGAGGACGATGATGATGAAGATGAAGAGGGGGATGAAGCAGAGGTATGTACGTAACTTTTTTTTTTTCCTTCTATTTTCCTGTTATAATTTCATAATTTAGAGCAGACATTTTAAAGCACTTTCCAGTTTACTTCTATTTGATTTGCTTTGTTCTATTGGTATCAATGACATCTACTAGTTTTCCTTTTTTGAGTTATGCGCAATGCCCAAAATCAAATGTTCACAGGAAGCGATCAATGCTTCCAACATTGTATATTATATATCACGCGCCAAATTTTGCGATTGCGCATTTGATTCTTCAGAAAACACATCTTTCTAAAGATAATAGTGATACTCTGCATATAGTATTGTGTGTGTATATACGACAGACGCATGCACAGTAGCATTGTCAGAAAAGCCGCTCTGTAGACACAGAAGCGTGAGCGAGCTTCTATGGGAGGAAAACTGGGTGTCACTTCATTAGCATGTGGGAAGTACAGAGTTAGTCTATACCGTCCACATTTGAGATGTCATGGAGGGGTTGGAGAATGGACGTTACATTAATGGTTAAACTGGAAAAAAATATTTTATAAAACTTTTTAGAAATTAACAATGCGGTTTGAATGTAATGTTATAGAGCGAGATATTGTAAGCTTTAGCGATGTGTGAATGTATTGACTCTTTAAAGGACCAGTCAACACTGTAGATTTGCATAATCAACAAATGCAAGATAACAAGGCAATGCAATAGCACTTAGTCTGAACTTCAAATGAGTAGTAGATTTTTTTTTTTTCGGACAATTTTAAATTATGTCTTTTTCCACTCCCCCTGTACCATGTGACGGCAATCGGCCATTCACAAATGCATACACATTTATTCTTGCACATGCTCAGTAGGAGCTGGTGACTCAAAAAGTTTAAATATAAAATGACACTGCACATTTTATTAATAGACGTAAATTAGAAAGTTGTTTAAAATTGCTGCTCTATCTGAATAATGAAATTTTAATTTTGATTGTCCCTTTAAAGGGACATTATACACTCATTTTTTCTTTGCATAAATGTTTTGTAGATGATCTATTTATAAAGCCCATAAAGTTTGTTTTTTTTAAAAATGTATAGTTTTGCTTATTTTTAAATAACATTGCTCTGATTTTCAGACTCCTAACCAAGCCCCAAAGTTTTATGTGAATACGCTCGACTACCTACTCCAGCTTGCTCCTGTTTGTGTAAAGGGTCTTTTCATATGCAAAAGAAGGGGGAGGGGGGGGAGTGTCTTATTTGCCACTTGCAGTGGGCTTTCCAGCTACCTTTTCAACAGAGCCAAAGTGACAGCTTCTAAGTAAGTTTTTAAACAGTTTTATACTGGATTTTTATATCAGTATCTGTGCATCTTATTCTTTATAGTAGTGTCTATTACATGCAGTTATATGAAAATGAGTGTATACTGTCCCTTTAAGCTATAGAAATGCAATTCAGCTTGGTTAGTTTAAGTGCAATCCTGAAATGTTTTCTATAGTTTGGTGATTGAATGCACCAAACAGATCATTTTAATACCAGAGGGAGATGTCATGTGGTTTATTGTTATACGTATCAAGTAGCATATTTAGAGCAATGACTTTGTCGTACGTAGTCATATGTTGCTTACTACCATATGATTCTAGTATTCATCAATCCTTAATGCAACCACTATCTGTGGCAAAATTATACTTTGAAAGTGGTTTAAACCTTCTGGGTCACTATTAACAGTGGTTTTAAAGGGACAGTACACATCAATTTTCATATAACTGCATGTAACAGACACTACTATAAAGAAGAATGTGCACAGATGCTGATATAAAAATCCAATGTAAAACCTTTAAAAAAATTTAAAAAAACATAAAAGCTCCCAGTTTAGCACTGAGTTTAGGCTGGGACACCCATTGAAAAGAGCTTAGAGCAGACCCTCCCCTGCATATAAAACAGATTATACAATCGGGAAGAGCAGGAATCTGTAGACATCAGTATACATTTTGATACTTTGAGGCTTGTTTTGGGTGTCTAAAAATTTAGTTTTTTTTTGTTTTGTTTTTTTGCATATAAATGGATCTACAAAACATTTATGCAAAGAGAAATCTAATGTACAATGTCCCTTTAAGTGGACTATGTAATTGCCCCCCCCCCCCCCCCCCCTTGTGGGATCTGTGATATCAATTAAAATGTATTAGTGATTATAAAGTTGAATCAATTAAAGTCCAGTATCTAAAAATATTCAAATTTGTAAAACTTTACAAACTCTCTTAACGGTAAACAGACCACCGATCCTCTGTCTGCAGGTGACTAATCTGTCATTTTGTGCTTGTCATGTCACTATCTACCATTAAAGCATTGAGGTCTGCTTATTAGCCAGTCCTTAAAGTGAATGTAAAGTGAACATGACTGCCTCACGGCATTGTATAGACTTCTAAAAATCACAGGTAAAAAGTATATTGATATAACTGGTTATGCAAAACTGGGGAAGGGATAATAGAGGGATTAGATCTATCTTTTAAAACAATAAAAATTCTGTGTGACAAAGGGACATTTATCACTTCATTGTTACAATGTAATTAGAAGGCATTTAAAACATTTAGTTTAGAAGTTTCTTTAGCGGTTTGTCCATTTAGGACATATATAAACAAGCTCCCGGGCTGAAAGCAATCTATACATTCTGTTGGAGAGTTTGGGGTTTTGAGTTAGACTAATGCACTCCAGCACCTGGAGAAAGTGACCTTCAATTTTCAGATTGCAGAAAAAGGCAAATCCAACGTGCATTAAATTTCCCCTGTGCTTCTGGTGTAAGCGTGACCCTATTGACCAGTGGTCTTTCTGCCTTGTTCCGGTTTAGTTGCTAGAGTTAAAGGGACAAGAAACCAAAAGGTCTTTTTCTTTATTGAGATAGAACATACAAGGTTAAAAAGTAAAGTGTACTTCCATATTCAAATTTTGTTGAAGAGCATATGTAGGTAGCTTGCATGTCTGCAGCACTTTCTGAAAACGTTGCCACCTAGTGTCCTTGCCAAGGGTTAGTATTAAAGGGACAGTATACTCATTTTCATATAACTGCATGTAATAGACACTACTATAAAGAATAAGATGCACAGATACTGATATAAAAATCCAGTATAAAACTGTTTAAAAACGTACTTAGAAGCAGTCAGTTTGGCTCTGTTGAAAAGGTAGCTGGAAAGCCCACTGCAAGTGGCAAATAAGACACTCCCCCTCCCCCTTCTTTTGCATATGAAAAGACCCTTTACACAAACAGGAGCAAGCTGGAGTAGGTAGCTGACGGTATTCTCATAAAACTTTGGGGCTTGGTTAGGAGTCTGAAAATCAGAGCAATGTTTAAGCAAAACTATACATTTATTTAAAAAAAAAAAAACCTTAATGGGCTATATAAATAGATTATCTACAAAACATTTATGCAAAGAAAAAATGAGTGTATGTCCCTTTAAGTCTAAAACCAGATGTGTACACTTGAGCTTTTCAATAAAAAAAGTGAATTTGGTAAATGAAACAGAGTGGTAAAAATAAATAAGTCCTGAAAATAAAATTTTGGGTTTTGTGGCCCTTTAACTATTTTTGTTGGAATATTTACAATTTTACGTATACTCTCAATGTTCTCAGACTTAAGTCTGGCTAGAGCGTTTAGAAAAAGCTAAAATTCTGTGGATATGCAGTGCCTTTTTATTGAAAGGATCATTTTATATGAATTTTTATATTTTTGAGGATAAAATGACTCATGATTCATTGCATGCAATTCAGAAAAAAACAAATGTGCCTTGTTTCTTTAACCTTTTATGGACATATGACAGCATTTTTCCGTCATAAAACTGAAAGCTGTGTCCTTAAAGGGTTAAAAAGTAACGAAGGGTGCAACATACTTTGTAGTTATACATTGTTGCACACAGTGCTATGCATACTTTTGAGACTTCTTAGCTTAATAATAAACCTATTTAACAGTTACAATATTAAAGGGACATACAACCCAAAATGTATTTCATGATTTAGGTAGAACATACTATTATTAGTTTACTTCTATTAAGACCAAAAATGCCCCCGCAGTGGAAGATCACAGCCAGTGAATCCCAATATAAGTCAATTTATTGATTCAACATTAAAAACAGATACATGCTTATCCAAAGCAAAGCGTGACGGGTAAAACTGCTAGCAGGTAAAAAGCTTCACGGTATGCGCGTTGTGTGTGGTTGCCACTTGTTCACTGCCCTACTTCTGTTATCAAATTTGCCCTATTCACTTGGTGTCATTTTGTTGAAGATGCATCAATGCACTACTGGTTTCTAACTGAACACATGGATGAGCCAATGATTGTGTGTGTGTGTGTGTGTGTGTATGTATATATATGTATGTATGTGTGTGTGTGTGTGTATATATATATATATATATATATATATATATATATATATATATATATATATATGTGTATGTGTGTGTGTATGTGTGTATATATATGTGTGTGTATGTATGTGTGTGTGTGTGTGTATATATGTGTGTGTGTATATATGTGTATATATATATATATATATATGTGTGTGTGTATATATATATATGTATATGTGTGTGTGTGTATATATATGTATATGTGTGTGTGTATATATATATGTATATATGTGTGTGTATATATATATATATATATATATATATATATATATATATATATATATATATATATATATATATATATATATATATATCTCCACCAATCAGGTTCTTTGCTGCTCCTGAGCTTTCCTAGATTCACCTTTCAGCAAAGGATAACAAGGAGGCAAATTAAATTTAAGTAAATTGTAAAGTTGTTTAAAATTCTATGCTCTGTCTAAATCATAAATCTCTACTTATGACTTTACTGTCCCTTTAAGGTAAAATGAGCTAATATTGATTTTTGTTATTTCAATGTTGCACAAATAATCATTAAATCAGTTTGTTAAATTATACTGTTGTAGATTGGATACCTTAAGTAACATAAATAAGTGTTATAATATGCATCACTTTTTTAATGAAGTTCTGTAATTTCTGCATATACCTCTAATATATCCTCTTTAAATAGCATCTTAGCTTAGTGTTTGAAAGGCTTTTTTTTTTTTTTGTTAGAATTTTTCTTCATTGTGGTTGGTTTGCTTTAACAGGACACTCAGGTCAAATTAAACTTTTTATTATTCATATAGAGCAGCAATTTTACACAACTTTCCAATTTACTTAAAAAGTAAATATAAAACGACTGCACATTTTGTTAGAGTCACCAGCTCCTACTGCATTTGTGATTGGCTGATTGCTGTCACGTGATACAGGGGGAGTGGACATAACTTTGTAATTTGTCAGAATAAAATTGACTATTTGAAGTTCAGACTAAGTGCTAATGTTATGTACTACATTAGCATGTATTTGTTTTATGCAAATCTACTGTTTACTGGTCCTTTAATAGTATTTATAACAAGATCAGTAAGATTATAGGTGGGATGTGGCACTAGTGTAAAACACCTCTCATTGGCTGCAATTGAGCTTGATTTTTCTCAAATTCATTCAACAGATTACCAGTAAAGCTTTACAGTACATTATGGGTTTAATAAAGTGTTTTTAAAAAAAAACTGCTATGGACTCTCAAACTTCTATTATCAACAGTGCAGTAAGGCGTGCAGAATGTTTTAGTCCTGATGTAGGGTGATGTAGTGAATTGTAATTCTAATATGTCCTTTTTTTATTTTTCAGGAAGATGAAGGTGAAGACGATTAAACGATTGCATTGATGGATTCCACCCTTTTTCCTTTTTTATCAGTCCTTGGGAGCAAGATGCTTTTTTTTTTTTTTTTTTTAAATTTTTATTCCCCCTGTGTTCAGTCGCCTTGTTTCCTTGGTCCCTTTTCCCCTCATTGCTTTATACCATGTTCATAAATTTATTTTTGGGGAGGGGTGAGAACTGAGTAAAAATTTAGTGGAAATCTCTAACCATTTTCTGTTCCCAAGTCCATTCTTCTCCTCATCTGACAATAAAATACACTTTGTAAGATCCTGTGGTCTATTTGGGGCATGATTGCCCTTTGGCTGCCATTACTGGCGGAAGCTGGGAGCATTAGACCTTGTGTGATAGTGCATAGCAAACTAGCGTTTTCTCCCTTTTTTTTATTTGTTTTTTCCTGTGTATATTGGGCTCAGAGATTACTGTTTCCTTGTGAATACAGAGGGATAGCATTTACCAACATGTATCAGTCTAATTTTTTTTTTTCTTGTTTAAAAAATGATTAAAAAGTACAAAAAATATTGTGGGTGGGTTTTCAGAGATAACCAGAGGGGAGGGGCGGGAGGGTTAGGTTGGGCATTTTGGAAACATGGCTTTCTCTTTGGCATGTTTGTGATGTTTTGCGGGACATCCATGCAGTTTAAGACACTTTTAAAAACAAAGGCAAATAAACACCCGGTTGTCTTTTTAGCCTTTACACCTTGCAGATACCCAGAAGACCATGCAGGGTATTATTGGAAATAGACTTTCTCAAATTGTATTTTTTTTTTTTTTCTGGAAAGGATAAATGCTCAGTTTTAAACGTTAAAGTGTACAAGTTGCTTTGTTACAATAAAACTAAATGTGTACACAAAGGGACTGCTGGTTTTCACTCGGATGCTCTTTCCCTCCCTCCCTGTAGGTTTTCATGAACATCCATATTTTTTTCTAATTTGATATTTAATGTTTTTGATACAGGGCATTTTGTAGTAACCGCCAGAATGATCCAGCCTAGCAGTGTGTAAGGCATTGCTGTGGTTCTGCTATATGTACAGTCAGCACCGACACTCCATCACAAATGGAGACTTTGTGGTAATAAATTTTGTAATTTGCTTGGCAAAAAGGTGTTAGTGGCACTTAATCTGATTCCTAGTCTGTCATAAATATACATATTGCTGTCAGATTTTGCCTGTCAATCAACACTACAAATAAAGTCATTGGTGTCATCTGTATGTCCTATTATTTTGCCTTTTTATAGGGTTAGCGTGTACCAATGTATAATGAAATATTAAATGCAGACAACCATTTGCTTAAATATCAGAATACTTATGATTAAAATAAAACACTAACAAATATGCAACATACAAACTGTTTAAAAGTACAGCTGTTACTGCTAGGCGATAGTATTTCACATCCGCTATTTAAATAGCAGCCCAGGAGTCGGCTGCTAAAATTAAAAAAAAAAAAAAAAAAAAGCGTGAGCTTTGAGAGACTGGACTATTGTAAGCATACAGTCATATGTGGCGCTCAAAGGCGACCTTCCAGCGTAACGCTGTGATTTAACAGTCGTCCGATTTCTGGCTTTATTTGTGTTTATCAACACACATTCATACTTTTCAATTAAAGGACATCAAGCCGATCACTCATTTAACATTGAGCGTATCATATAATGTATTGAGCAATACATCCAGCAGCCGTTATGTACTCCAATATTAATTAGCTGGCTATTTAGTCTCCAACTAATACCATAACATGGCAAGCTATAAATTGCTATTATATCAATTTAATGTAACAAATGTATCACGTTTTTCAGCTTGTGTGGACATCTAGTTAGTATCTTATTTCCACCGGGTGGGGCTAGGAGGGACGTAACTGGAAATAAGATACTAACTAGATGTCTACACAAGCTGAAAAACGTGATACATTTTTTAAATTAAATTGATATAGCAATTTATAGCCTGCCATGTTATGGTATTAGTTGGAGACTGAATAGCCACCTAATTATGATTGAGTACATAATGGCTGAGATATATTGCTCAATACATTGATACACTCAATGTTAAATGAGTGATCTGCTTGATGTCCTTTAATTGAAAAGTATGAATGTGTGTTGATAAACATCAGGAATACAGCCAGTCGTCCGACTGTGTTAAATCACAGCGGTACACGGGTAGGAGGTCGCCTTTGAGCGCCTAGACTGTGTGCGCCACATATGCCTGCATGTCTGTTTAATCCTGTATGCTTACAATAGTCCAGTCTCTCATAGCTCCTTGTTTGGATTCCTAACCATATATAAACCATTTGCTTAAAGGAACAGTCTACGCTAGAATATTTATAGTATAAAAATATAGATAATCCCTTTATTACCCATTCCTTAGTTTTGCATAACAAACACGGTCATATTAATAATTAATTAGAGGTATTGCCTTGTATCTAAGCATCTTCTGACAGCCCCCTGATCACATGACTTATTGAATTTCACTTTAGCCAATTAATGTAGTGTCACCAGCAACCCACGGATGTGAGCACAATGTTATCTATAGCCCACATGAACTAGCTGTTGTGAAAAGCAAATAAAAAAAGCATGTGATAAAAGGCTGCCTATAGTGGTTTAGAAACAGGCAGAAATTTAGAGGTTTAAAGGTTATAAAGTATATTAATGTAACAATGTTGGCTGTGCAAAGCTGGGGAATTGGTAGTAAAGGCGTTTCTTTTTAAACTATAATTTTAGGGTTCCATTTATTATGCAGCTGATTTTGCTTCAGAGTCCATTATTTTTATGTCCGCTTGAAATGGAAGTTAAATGGAAAGTCTAGTCCAAAATAAACATTCATGATTCAGATAGGGTATGTAATTTTAAACAATTTTCCAATTTACTTTTATCACCAATTTTGCTTTGTTCTCTTGGTATTAGTTAAAAGCTAAGCCTAGGAGGTTCATATGCAAATTTAAGCCGTTGAAGGTCGCCTCTTCTCTAGGGCATTTTGACAGTTTATCACCACTAATAGGGTGCATTAGTTCATGTGTCATATAGATAACTGTGCTTACACACGTGGAGTTTAGGTGAGCCAGCTCTGATTGGTTAAAATGGATGTCTGCCCCCTTATTTCAGTTCTTTTTACAGTTTGCAGAGGCTTAGATACAAGGTAATCAGAGGTAAAAGTGTATTTATATAACTGTTGGTTATACAAAAGTAGGGAATGGGTAATTCTTTTTAAACAATAAAAATTCTGGTGTAGACTGTCCCTTTTAAGTAGTGGTCGTAAGACCACTGCTCCTTAACTTCTCCGCCACTTTTCTGGTGGCGGACTGAAATCATCCCGATACAATCGGGGTGATTGACTGCCCCTGCTAGCGGTCAATTGGCCACGAGTGGGCAGGGAGTGGCATTGCACAAGCATTTCACCAGAAATACTTGTTTAATGTCAACAGCGTATGCTGTTGGCCTTTAGCGAGGTCGAGCGGACATGATTCTCTACAGGGTATCATGTCTGCTCAACCTTTGTTAAATCTACTTCTTAGTGTTGACTGTCCCTTTAAAAGGGACCTTAAACTGAAAATTTAAGGGATAGAAATGTCCAAACGGGAATGGGCATATCTATTTGAAAAAAAAGCATTTTTGCTAATTAAAGTATATTGCAAAAATGCTTCTAAGTTATTACTGTTTTTCTGGGACAAATGCACATATCCCGTGAGGGCCGTGCACCAGTATTAAAACACTGCGTACCTCCTCAGACAGCAGTTGTTAGTTTGATATAAATGACGTCTTTGGAAACAATACACGCCACCTGCAAATCTGTGCGTATGCTGCTGAAAAACACTACCTTACTAGAAGCATTTTTGGTAATGGAAGTAAAATTATAAAGATACATTGTACATTTACAGTATCTCACAAGTGAGTACACCACATTTTTTGTAAATATTTCTTTTTTTAAGAGATCAGTCCACGTATCATCTTAATTACGAATGGGATATTCACCACCTGGTCAGCAGGAGGAGGCAAAGAGCACCACAGCAGAGCTGTTGAATAGCTCCTCCCTTCCCTCCTACCCCAGTCAGTTATTGCCTACATTAGTCTAAAGTTTCTCAGAGTTCCATCCTTCAAGATGGAAACTATTTGGACAATTCTTCCATTGTTCCAGGAGGGTCAATATATCACTACCGTGGACTTAAAGGATGCATATCTTCATATTCTATCCACAAAGATCATCACCAGTTCCTAAGGTTTGCCTTCCTGGACAAACATTTTCAGTTCATGGCTCTTCCTTTCGGGCTGGCCACGGCACCCAGGATCTTCATGAAGGTTCTAGGGTCTCTGCTGGCGGTCCACAGACCGCGGGGCATTGCAGTGGCGACTTACCTGGACAATATTCTGATCCAGGCATCTTATCCACTGACGGTCTCATACCGTCATGGTTCTGTCCTTTCTAAGGAATTGCGGGTGGAAGGTGAATGTAGAAAGGAGTTCACTGATTCCACAGACAAGAGTTCTTTTCCTAGGAACTCTAATAGGTTCTATACCCATAAAAAAATCTTGATGGAAGTCAGAAAGTTAAAGATTCTGAATACATGCCGAGCCCTTCAGTCCAATCCTCGGCAATCAGTGGCTCAGTGCATGGGGGTAATTAGATTGATGGTGGCTGCAATGGATATCATTCCGTTGGCTCATTTTCATCAGACCTCTACAACTGAGCATGCTCAGACAGTGGAATTGAGATTATGTAAATTTGTCTCTTCAGATAGATCTGGATCAGGAGAAAAGAGACTCTTCTTTGGTGGTTGTCGCTGGATCATCTGTCCCAAGGGACGTGCTTCCACAGACCTTCCTGTGGGAGATAGTGATAACGGGCGCCAGTCTATTAGATGTGCAGTCTGGAATTCCCTGAAGGCTCAGGGTGTGTGGACTCGGTCTCTACTTCCAATCAGTATTCTGGATTTGAGAACAATATTCAATGCACATCAAGCTTGGCCTCAGTTGGCTTTGGCCAGTTTCATCCTATTTCAGTCAAATAACATCACGACTGTGGCTTACATCAATCATCAGGGAGGAACAAGGAGTTCCTTAGCGATGACAGAAGTATCCAAGATAATGAAAGTGAGCCTCTGCCCACCAAATTATCTGTCAGCAAAGATGTTTCATCCGGAGGTCTTTGCCACCCTGATTCTCAGGTGGGGCAGACCGGAATTGGATCTGATGGCATCTCGTCAGAATGCCAAGATACGAATCCAGGTCCAGGGATTCTCAGGCCGAACTGATAGATGCCTTGGTGGTTCAACCTAGCTTATGTGTTTCCACCGTTTGCTCTCTTTCCCCGGGTGATTGCACGGATCAAACAGAGGGCTTCGGTGATTCTATTCGCTCCTGCGTGACCTTGCAGGACTTGGTATGCCGATCTGGTGGACATGTTCTCTCTGCCGTCGTGGAAGCTTCCATTGAGGCAGGACTTCTCATTCAGGGACCCTTCCATGTTTGTTATGTGATTCAACCTGCTTATGTTTGATGTTTATGGGCTTGTGGTTTGGAACATTGAGGCCTTTGAAAGTGACGCGACCTTTTGGTTGGGCGCGCTTTTTTGGACTGTATGGTTCACCTTGTGTTCGGGCGTGGTTCCGTTCCGTTTTCCATTTCTGCATTCCCAACCATGTGACGAAGGAAATTTTCTAGTCCGCAGGGGTCTGGTCATAGGAGGTGGTGAGTGCCCCAGCCATTGGGGGTGCCAGGTTCTGTTTTTGTTTTTACTACTTTAGTCCATATTTAAATATCCTCTATCCAGTTATGGAGGATTCTGATGCTGAGACTGTGCTAATTTCAGATTCAGTTACGGAGGATTCTGAGACTGTTTTGATTTCAGATTCTGTGTCCGGTGACTAATCCGGATTGGCCTTGTTGACACATCAACCAGTTTTGTTCCTTATGTCATTTCACAGCGCCTGGTTCCTCGGGCTCGGGGAATAAAGGGACTGCTGAGCCATCCGCCTTTGGGGGGTCCTGTCCTCCGAGAGGCGAGTTCCCTACCCATTCATACTTCTACACATGCGGGTAGAAGTGGATTGCACGACTTTGCATATTGCTCAGACATGTTTTTTCAGTTATTGAATTACCCTTTTGTTATCAGCAGGGTCGCCACTAGAAATGTTGAGGCCCCTGACTTCAAACTTGGAAATGTTGTAAAGGTAGTAACACAGAAACACTCATACACTGAAACACACAGACACACATGAGGATTCACATATAGACACTCTAGCAGACACGCAAAGAAACACACTCAGACACAGACACTCAGCACTTGTTTATGTTGACCTGACAATTAATGAGGTAGACTACAGTTTTGTCAAAAAAGGAGATTTACAAAACAAAATATGGAGTTCTGATTATCTTTTTGTCAAGGAAGATGACAACAGCATTCAGTGGCTGAAAGGAAGGGCCCTGAACTGCCTAAACAATAATTGAAAGGTTAAATGGTGGATTGGTGATTTCTGGAAAGGTCTCATTAGTCTCAAAGTCTGTAGAAAGATGTGAATAATCAGTAGTAAGGTCAGAATGTCCTAAAAAGGAACAGACAATGGACACACACATACAAACTTGCACATACACCCAAGGAAAGACCAATAGAGACATCCTCAGAAAACACACAAAGACCTACACACCCACAGAAAGGACACACACAGAGACAACCACATGAAATACACACACCCTCACTGAGACATCCACAGAAAACACAAAGACACACACACTCACAGACACACTCACAGAGACACCCACAGAAAATGTACAGACATACACACACTCACAGAGACACCCACAGGATATGTACAGACATACACACACCCTCACAGAGACACCCACAGAAAACAGACATATGCACACATACTCACAGAGACATCCACAGAAAACACATACACACCCGCCTTCACAGAGGCATCCAGAGAAAATACAGACATACATACACACCCTCACAGAGACACCTATAGAAAAAGCACAGACATACGCACACACCCTCACAGACATACGCACACACCCTCACAGACATCCACAGAAAATGCACAAAGACATACACACCCACCCAGAGAGAGAGAGACACCCACAGAAAAAAAATACATACTCATAGAGACACAAACAGAAACACTCACAGGAGGTAACATTTCTGCACATTGTATCCCCTAAATCAACAGTGTGTGACATGCATGATAAAAAAATTGCAGACATTAACCTCTTAAGGACATATCACGGAATTTTTCTGTCATAAAACAATTGAGCAAACAGAAAGCTGTGTCCTTAAAGGGTTAAGAGATTAGTTTTTAAAGAATCATATTTGTAAATGTGCAAACAAAAATAATTCTGTGAATTCAAAATTGTAACTAAATGATCTGGGTAGATGGCTAGATGAAGAAAAGTACTTTTGAAAGGTTGACATATGTTTGGTTTTTCCCTCCAACCAAGAGCACCACTTCAAATATGGTGTACAAATGTTCCCATCTGTCAGCTGTACTTATGGATTTTGAAAATGCTGTACTCTATATGGTCTTGTGGAACCATAAGCAGTGGTATTCGGTCTCATACCATTAGATCTGGCTAAATGCAGGATTTAGGCTTGTTTGTATATATATTTCTGCTGTAGTGTAAACTGAACAGTGTTAAGTTAACCTGTCTCATTTCAAACACTGAGCAATCTTAGTCTGAGAGTATAACATTTTATGCAGATGTAAAAATCTTCGATAAAATGCCTCCTTGCATCTGGAAAGTCCGTGCATAAAGGAGCAGTAAACGGGAATGTAATTAAAATATATATATATATATTAATAAAAAAAACTCATATCTGCCAAAAGGGCACCTACCATTTGTGTATTGAGGAGGAAATATTTCTGCATGGCTTTAAATATAGAATTTCTACAGCATTGTCAAATAATCATAAATACACTGCTGCATATTGCTAAAAAATATTTTTATTGACCCCCTGGCCCCACCATACAACTACTACCACAAAAAAGTTACAAACCGACATTGCACAAAGAAATAAAAAACATTTACTAAGTAAGTCCTACCTACTCTGCAAATGAAAGTGATCGGCTGCCTGACTCAGGCACACACTGTACAAACGTAAGCGCCAAGTCTGTCTCACACTGTGCATAGTGGTTTAGTGCACAGTGTCAGAAATCCTCTCAAATGCTAATGCTTTACTCCTTGTAATCACATTTCCCATGCTCGATTAGCACTCTGCTGTAGTACCCACTGGTGGTTGACAATTTTTATTTTAAATTGCCTCATGGGCTCCCCTGGCTCATTGGGCCCTTGACAGGAGTCACCCCCTGATGGCGGCCCTGGGCACAAACATGAGATATGATATAAGGTACAGTATAGGCATATGACATTAGGTATAGATATGATATAAGGTACAGTATAGGCATATGCCATTAGGTACAGACGTGAGATGTGATATAAGATACAGTATAGGCATATGACATTAGGTACAGACATGAGATATGATATAAGGTACAGTATAGGTATATGACATTAGGTACAGATATGATACAAGGTACAGTATAGACATGTGACATTAGGTACAGACATGAGATATAAGGTACAGTATAGGCATGTGACATTAGGTACAGACATGAGATATGATGTAAGGTACAGTATAGGCATATGACATTAGGTACAGAAATGAGATATGATATAGGGTACAGTATAGGCATATGACATTAGGTACAGACATGAGATATGATGTAAGGTACAGTATAGGCATGTGACATTAGGTACAGACATGAGATATGATATAAGGTACAGTTATGATATAAGGTACAGGATAGGCATATGACATTAGGTACAGACATGAGATATGCTGTAAGGTACAGTATAGGCAAATGACATTAGGTACAGACATGAGATATGATGTAAGGTACAGTATAGGCATGTGACATTAGGTACAGACATGAGATATGATATAAGGTACAGTATAGGCATATGACATTAGGTACAGACATGAAATATGATATAAGGTACAGTTATGATATAAGGTACAGGATAGGCATATGACATTAGGTACAGACATGAGATATGATGTAAGGTACAGTATAGGCATGTGACATTAGGTACAGACATGAGATATGATATAAGGTATAGTATAGGCATATGACATTAGGTACAGACATGAGATATGATATAAGGTACAGTTATGATATAAGGTACAGTATAGGCATATGACATTAGGTACAGACATGAGATATGATATAGGGTACAGTATAGACATATGACATTAGGTACAGACATGAGATATGATGTAAGGTACAGTATAGGCATATGACATTAGGTACAGACATGAGATATGATATAAGGTACAGTTATGATATAAGGTACAGTATAGGCATATGACATTAGGTACAGACATGATATAAGGTACAGTATAGGCATATGCCATTAGGTACAGACGTGAGATGTGATATAAGATACAGTATAGGCATATGACATTAGGTACAGACATGAGATATGATATAGGGTACAGTATAGACATATGACATTAGGTACAGTATAGGCATGTGACATTAGGTACAGACATGAGATATGATGTAAGGTACAGTATAGGCATATGACATTAGGTACAGACATGAGATATGATATAGGGTACAGTATAGACATATGACATTAGGTACAGACATGAGTTATGATATAAGGTACAGTATAGGCATATGACAGGTACAGACATGAGTTATGATATAAGGTACAGTATAGGCATATGACATTAGGTACAGACATGAGATATGATATAGGGTACAGTATAGGCATATGACATTAGGTACAGACATGAGATATGATATAGGGTACAGTACAGGCATATGACATTAGGTACAGACATGAGATATGATATAATGTACAGTATAGGCATATGACATTAGGTACAGCCATGAGATATGATATAAGGTACAGTATAGGCATGTGACATTAGGTACAGACATGAGATATGATATAAGGTACAGTATAGGCATATGACATTAGGTACTGACATGAGATATGATATAAGGTACAGTATAGGCATATGACATTGGGTACAGACATGAGATATGCTGTATGGTACAGTATAGGCATATGACTTTAGGTACAGACATGAGATATGATGTAAGGTACAGTATAGGCATGTGACATTAGGTACAGACATGAGATATGATGTAAGGTACAGTATAGGCATGTGACATTAGGTACAGACATGAGATATGATGTAAGGTACAGTATAGGCATATGACATTAGGTACAGACATGAGATATGATATAATGTACAGTATAGGCATATGACATTAGGTACAGACATGAGATATGATATAGGGTACAGTATAGGCATATGACATTAGGTACAGACATGAGATATGATGTAAGGTACAGTATAGGCATATGACATTAGGTACAGCCATGAGATATGATATAAGGTACAGTATAGGCATGTTACATTAGGTACAGACATGAGATATGATGTAAGGTACAGTATAGGCATATGACATTAGGTACAGACATGAGATATGATATAAGGTACAGTATAGGCATATGACATTAGGTACAGACATGAGATATGATGTAAGTTACAGTATAGGCATATGACATTAGGTACAGACATGAGATATGATGTAAGGTACAGTATAGGCATGTGACATTAGGTACAGACATGAGATATGATGTAAGGTACAGTATAGGCATATGACATTAGGTACAGACATGAGATATGATGTAAGGTACAGTATAGGCATGTGACATTAGGTACAGACATGAGATATGATGTAAGGTACAGTATAGGCATGTGACATTAGGTACAGACATGAGATATGATGTAAGGTACAGTATAGGCATATGACATTAGGTACAGACATGAGATATGATATAATGTACAGTATAGGCATATGACATTAGGTACAGACATGAGATATGATATAGGGTACAGTATAGGCATATGACATTAGGTACAGACATGAGATATGATGTAAGGTACAGTATAGGCATGTTACATTAGGTACAGACATGAGATATGATGTAAGGTACAGTATAGGCATATGACATTAGGTACAGACATGAGATATGATATAAGGTACAGTATAGGCATATGACATTAGGTACAGACATGAGATATGATGTAAGGTACAGTATAGGCATATGACATTAGGTACAGACATGAGATATGATGTAAGGTACAGTATAGGCATGTGACATTAGGTACAGACATGAGATATGATGTAAGGTACAGTATAGGCATATGACATTAGGTACAGACATGAGATATGATATAGGGTACAGTATAGGCATATGACATTGGGTACAGACATGAGATATGATGTAAGGTACAGTATAGGCATATGACATTAGGTACAGACATGAGATATGATATAGGGTACAGTATAGGCATATGACATTAGGTACAGACATGAGATATGATGTAAGGTACAGTATAGGCATATGACAGGTACAGACATGAGATATGATATAAGGTACAGTATAGGCATATGACATTAGGTACAGACATGAGATATGATATAAGGTACAGTATAGGCATGTGACATTAGGTACAGACATGAAATATGATATAAGGTACAGTTATGATATAAGGTACAGGATAGGCATATGACATTAGGTACAGACATGAGATATGATATAAGGTAGAGTATAGGCATGTGACATTAGGTACAGACATGAGATATGATATAAGGTACAGTATAGGCATATGACATTAGGTACAGACATGATATAAGGTACAGTATAGGCATATGACATTAGGTACAGACATAAATTGCCTCATGGGCTCCCCTGGCTCATTGGACCCCTGACAGGAGTCACCCCCTGATGGCGGCCCTGGGCACAAACATGAGATATGATATAAGGTACAGTATAGGCATATGACATTAGGTATAGATATGATATAAGGTACAGTATAGGCATATGACATTAGGTACAGACATGATATAAGGTACAGTATAGGCATATGCCATTAGGTACAGACGTGAGATGTGATATAAGATACAGTATAGGCATATGACATTAGGTACAGACATGAGATATGATATAAGGTACAGTATAGGTATATGACATTAGGTACAGACGTGAGATGTGATATAAGATACAGTATAGGCATATGACATTAGGTACAGACATGAGATATAAGGTACAGTATAGGCATATGACATTAGGTACAGATATGATACAAGGTACAGTATAGACATATGACATTAGGTACAGACATGAGATATAAGGTACAGTATAGGCATATGAGATTAGGTACAGATATGATATAAGGTACAGTATAGGCATATGAGATTAGGTACAGATATGATATAAGGTACAGTATAGACATGTGACATTAGGTACAGACATGAGATATGATGTAAGGTACAGTATAGGCATGTGACATTAGGTACAGACATGAGATATGATGTAAGGTACAGTATAGGCATATGACATTAGGTACAGACATGAGATATGATATAGGGTACAGTATAGGCATATGACATTAGGTACAGACATGAGATATGATGTAAGGTACAGTATAGGCATGTGACATTAGGTACAGACATGAGATATGATATAAGGTACAGTTATGATATAAGGTACAGGATAGACATATGACATTAGGTACAGACATGAGATATGCTGTAAGGTACAGTATAGGCAAATGACATTAGGTACAGACATGAGATATGATGTAAGGTACAGTATAGGCATGTGACATTAGGTACAGACATGAGATATGATATAAGGTACAGTATAGGCATATGACATTAGGTACAGACATGAAATATGATATAAGGTACAGTTATGATATAAGGTACAGGATAGGCATATGACATTAGGTACAGACATGAGATATGATGTAAGGTACAGTATAGGCATGTGACATTAGGTACAGACATGAGATATGATATAAGGTACAGTATAGGCATATGACATTAGGTACAGACATGAGATATGATATAAGGTACAGTTATGATATAAGGTACAGTATAGGCATATGACATTAGGTACAGACATGAGATATGATATAGGGTACAGTATAGACATATGACATTAGGTACAGACATGAGATATGATGTAAGGTACAGTATAGGCATGTGACATTAGGTACAGACATGAGATATGATGTAAGGTACAGTTATGATATAAGGTACAGTATAGGCATATGACATTAGGTACAGACATGAGATATGATATAGGGTACAGTATAGACATATGACATTAGGTACAGTATAGGCATGTGACATTAGGTACAGACATGAGATATGATGTAAGGTACAGTATAGGCATATGACATTAGGTACAGACATGAGATATGATATAGGGTACAGTATAGACATATGACATTAGGTACAGACATGAGATATGATCTAAGGTACAGTATAGGCATGTGACATTAGGTACAGACATGAGTTATGATATAAGGTACAGTATAGGCATATGACAGGTACAGACATGAGTTATGATATAAGGTACAGTATAGGCATATGACATTAGGTACAGACATGAGATATGATATAGGGTACAGTATAGGCATATGACATTAGGTACAGACATGAGATATGATATAATGTACAGTATAGGCATATGACATTAGGTACAGCCATGAGATATGATATAAGGTACAGTATAGGCATGTGACATTAGGTACAGACATGATATGATATAAGGTACAGTATAGGCATGTGACATTAGGTACAGACATGAGATATGATATAAGGTACAGTATAGGCATATGACATTAGGTACAGTATAGGCATGTGACATTAGGTACAGACTAGAGATATGATATAAGGTACAGTATAGGCATATGACATTAGGTACAGACATGAGATATGATATAAGGTACAGTATAGGCATATGACATTAGGTACTGACATGAGATATGATATAAGGTACAGTATAGGCATATGACATTGGGTACAGACATGAGATATGCTGTATGGTACAGTATAGGCATATGACATTAGGTACAGACATGAGATATGATGTAAGGTACAGTATAGGCATGTGACATTAGGTACAGACATGAGATATGATGTAAGGTACAGTATAGGCATATGACATTAGGTACAGACATGAGATATGATATAAGGTACAGTATAGGCATATGACATTGGGTACAGACATGAGATATGCTGTATGGTACAGTATAGGCATATGACATTGGGTACAGACATGAGATATGCTGTATGGTACAGTATAGGCATATGACATTAGGTACAGACATGAGATATGATATAGGGTACAGTATAGGCATATGACATTAGGTACAGACATGAGATATGATGTACGGTACAGTATAGGCATATGACATTAGGTACAGACATGAGATATGATGTAAGGTACAGTATAGGCATGTGACATTAGGTACAGACATGAAATATGATATAAGGTACAGTTATGATATAAGGTACAGGATAGGCATATGACATTAGGTACAGACATGAGATATGATATAAGGTAGAGTATAGGCATGTGACATTAGGTACAGACATGAGATATGATATAAGGTACAGTATAGGCATATGACATTAGGTACAGACATGATATAAGGTACAGTATAGGCATATGACATTAGGTACAGACATAAATTGCCTCATGGGCTCCCCTGGCTCATTGGGCCCCTGACAGGAGTCACCCCCTGATGGCGGCCCTGGGCACAAACATGAGATATGATATAAGGTACAGTATAGGCATATGACATTAGGTATAGATATGATATAAGGTACAGTATAGGCATATGACATTAGGTACAGACATGATATAAGGTACAGTATAGGCATATGCCATTAGGTACAGACGTGAGATGTGATATAAGATACAGTATAGGCATATGACATTAGGTACAGACATGAGATATGATATAAGGTACAGTATAGGTATATGACATTAGGTACAGATATGATACAAGGTACAGTATAGACATATGACATTAGGTACAGACATGAGATATAAGGTACAGTATAGGCATATGAGATTAGGTACAGATATGATATAAGGTACAGTATAGGCATATGAGATTAGGTACAGACATGAGATATGATATAGGGTACAGTATAGGCATATGACATTAGGTACAGATATGATATAAGGTACAGTATAGACATGTGACATTAGGTACAGACATGAGATATGATGTAAGGTACAGTATAGGCATGTGACATTAGGTACAGACATGAGATATGATGTAAGGTACAGTATAGGCATATGACATTAGGTACAGACATGAGATATGATATAGGGTACAGTATAGGCATATGACATTAGGTACAGACATGAGATATGATGTAAGGTACAGTATAGGCATGTGACATTAGGTACAGACATGAGATATGATATAAGGTACAGTTATGATATAAGGTACAGGATAGGCATATGACATTAGGTACAGACATGAGATATGCTGTAAGGTACAGTATAGGCAAATGACATTAGGTACAGACATGAGATATGATGTAAGGTACAGTATAGGCATGTGACATTAGGTACAGAGATGAGATATGATATAAGGTACAGTATAGGCATATGACATTAGGTACAGACATGAAATATGATATAAGGTACAGTTATGATATAAGGTACAGGATAGGCATATGACATTAGGTACAGACATGAGATATGATGTAAGGTACAGTATAGGCATGTGACATTAGGTACAGACATGAGATATGATATAAGGTACAGTATAGGCATATGACATTAGGTACAGACATGAGATATGATATAAGGTACAGTTATGATATAAGGTACAGTATAGGCATATGACATTAGGTACAGACATGAGATATGATATAGGGTACAGTATAGACATATGACATTAGGTACAGTATAGGCATGTGACATTAGGTACAGACATGAGATATGATGTAAGGTACAGTATAGGCATATGACATTAGGTACAGCCATGAGATATGATATAAGGTACAGTATAGGCATGTGACATTAGGTACAGACATGAGATATGATATAAGGTACAGTATAGGCATGTGACATTAGGTACAGACATGAGATATGATATAAGGTACAGTATAGGCATATGACATTAGGTACAGTATAGGCATGTGACATTAGGTACAGACATGAGATATGATGTAAGGTACAGTATAGGCATATGACATTAGGTACAGACATGAGATATGATGTAAGGTACAGTATAGGCATGTTACATTAGGTACAGACATGAGATATGATGTAAGGTACAGTATAGGCATATGACATTAGGTACAGACATGAGATATGATATAAGGTACAGTATAGGCATATGACATTGGGTACAGACATGAGATATGCTGTATGGTACAGTATAGGCATATGACATTAGGTACAGACATGAGATATGATATAGGGTACAGTATAGGCATATGATATTAGGTACAGACATGAGATATGATGTAAGGTACAGTATAGGCATATGACATTAGGTACAGACATGAGATATGATGTAAGGTACAGTATAGGCATGTGACATTAGGTACAGACATGAAATATGATATAAGGTACAGTTATGATATAAGGTACAGGATAGGCATATGACATTAGGTACAGACATGAGATATGATATAAGGTAGAGTATAGGCATGTGACATTAGGTACAGACATGATATAAGGTACAGTATAGGCATATGACATTAGGTACAGACATAAATTGCCTCATGGGCTCCCCTGGCTCATTGGGCCCCTGACAGGAGTCACCCCCTGATGGCGGCCCTGGGCACAAACATGAGATATGATATAAGGTACAGTATAGGCATATGACATTAGGTATAGATATGATATAAGGTACAGTATAGGCATATGACATTAGGTACAGACATGATATAAGGTACAGTATAGGCATATGCCATTAGGTACAGACGTGAGATGTGATATAAGATACAGTATAGGCATATGACATTAGGTACAGACATGAGATATGATATAAGGTACAGTATAGGTATATGACATTAGGTACAGATATGATACAAGGTACAGTATAGACATGACATTAGGTACAGACATGAGATATAAGGTACAGTATAGGCATATGAGATTAGGTACAGATATGATATAAGGTACAGTATAGGCATATGAGATTAGGTACAGATATGATATAAGGTACAGTATAGACATGTGACATTAGGTACAGACATGAGATATGATGTAAGGTACAGTATAGGCATGTGACATTAGGTACAGACATGAGATATGATGTAAGGTACAGTATAGGCATATGACATTAGGTACAGACATGAGATATGATATAGGGTACAGTATAGGCATATGACATTAGGTACAGACATGAGATATGATGTAAGGTACAGTATAGGCATGTGACATTAGGTACAGACATGAGATATGATATAAGGTACAGTTATGATATAAGGTACAGGATAGGCATATGACATTAGGTACAGACATGAGATATGCTGTAAGGTACAGTATAGGCAAATGACATTAGGTACAGACATGAGATATGATATAAGTTACAGTATAGGCATATGACATTAGGTACAGACATGAAATATGATATAAGGTACAGTTATGATATAAGGTACAGGATAGGCATATGACATTAGGTACAGACATGAGATATGATGTAAGGTACAGTATAGGCATGTGACATTAGGTACAGACATGAGATATGATGTAAGGTACAGTATAGGCATGTGACATTAGGTACAGACATGAGATATGATATAAGGTACAGTATAGGCATATGACATTAGGTACAGACATGAGATATGATATAAGGTACAGTTATGATATAAGGTACAGTATAGGCATATGACATTAGGTACAGACATGAGATATGATATAGGGTACAGTATAGACATATGACATTAGGTACAGACATGAGATATGATGTAAGGTACAGTATAGGCATGTGACATTAGGTACAGACATGAGATATGATGTAAGGTACAGTATAGGCATATGACATTAGGTACAGACATGAGATATGATATAAGGTACAGTTATGATATAAGGTACAGTATAGGCATATGACATTAGGTACAGACATGAGATATGATATAGGGTACAGTATAGACATATGACATTAGGTACAGTATAGGCATGTGACATTAGGTACAGACATGAGATATGATGTAAGGTACAGTATAGGCATATGACATTAGGTACAGACATGAGATATGATATAGGGTACAGTATAGACATATGACATTAGGTACAGACATGAGATATGATATAAGGTACAGTATAGGCATGTGACATTAGGTACAGACATGAGTTATGATATAAGGTACAGTATAGGCATATGACAGGTACAGACATGAGTTATGATATAAGGTACAGTATAGGCATATGACATTAGGTACAGACATGAGATATGATATAGGGTACAGTATAGGCATATGACATTAGGTACAGACATGAGATATGATATAATGTACAGTATAGGCATATGACATTAGGTACAGCCATGAGATATGATATAAGGTACAGTATAGGCATGTGACATTAGGTACAGACATGAGATATGATATAAGGTACAGTATAGGCATGTGACATTAGGTACAGACATGAGATATGATATAAGGTACAGTATAGGCATATGACATTAGGTACAGTATAGGCATGTGACATTAGGTACAGACTAGAGATATGATATAAGGTACAGTATAGGCATATGACATTAGGTACTGACATGAGATATGATATAAGGTACAGTATAGGCATATGACATTGGGTACAGACATGAGATATGCTGTATGGTACAGTATAGGCATATGACATTAGGTACAGACATGAGATATGATGTAAGGTACAGTATAGGCATGTGACATTAGGTACAGACATGAGATATGATGTAAGGTACAGTATAGGCATATGACATTAGGTACAGACATGAGATATGATATAAGGTACAGTATAGGCATATGACATTGGGTACAGACATGAGATATGCTGTATGGTACAGTATAGGCATATGACATTAGGTACAGACATGAGATATGATATAGGGTACAGTATAGGCATATGACATTAGGTACAGACATGAGATATGATGTAAGGTACAGTATAGGCATATGACATTAGGTACAGCCATGAGATATGATATAAGGTACAGTATAGGCATGTTACATTAGGTACAGACATGAGATATGATGTAAGGTACAGTATAGGCATATGACATTAGGTACAGACATGAGATATGATGTAAGGTACAGTATAGGCATATGACATTAGGTACAGACATGAGATATGATGTAAGGTACAGTATAGGCATGTGACATTAGGTACAGACATGAGATATGATGTAAGGTACAGTATAGGCATATGACATTAGGTACAGACATGAGATATGATATAGGGTACAGTATAGGCATATGACATTAGGTACAGACATGAGATATGATGTAAGGTACAGTATAGGCATATGACATTAGGTACAGACATGAGATATGATATAGGGTACAGTATAGGCATATGACATTAGGTACAGACATGAGATATGATGTAAGGTACAGTATAGGCATATGACATTAGGTACAGACATGAGATATGATATAAGGTACAGTATAGGCATATGACATTAGGTACAGACATGAGATATGATATAAGGTACAGTATAGGCATGTGACATTAGGTACAGACATGAGATATGATATAAGGTAGAGTATAGGCATGTGACATTAGGTACAGACATGAGATATGATATAAGGTAGAGTATAGGCATATGACATTAGGTACAGACATGAGATATGATATACGGTACAGTATAGGCATATGACATTAGGTACAGACATGATATATGATATAAGGTACAGTATAGGCATATGACATTGGGTACAGACATGAGATATGCTGTATGGTACAGTATAGGCATATGACATTAGGTACAGACATGAGATATGATATAGGGTACAGTATAGGCATATGACATTAGGTACAGACATGAGATATGATGTAAGGTACAGTATAGGCATATGACATTAGGTACATACATGAGATATGATATAGGGTACAGTATAGGCATATGACATTAGGTACAGACATGAGATATGATGTAAGGTACAGTATAGGCATATGACATTAGGTACAGACATGAGATATGATATAAGGTACAGTATAGGCATATGACATTAGGTACAGACATGAGATATGATATAAGGTACAGTATAGGCATGTGACATTAGGTACAGACATGAGATATGATATAAGGTACAGTATAGGCATGTGACATTAGGTACAGACATGAGATATGATATAAGGTAGAGTATAGGCATGTGACATTAGGTACAGACATGAGATATGATATAAGGTACAGTACGGAGATATGACATTGGGCACAGGCAGTGAGGTCTGACTTGAGCACTAGTTGGGTATAATAAGGTACAGGTAACGGGAGCTGCTGTGACACTAATTGTGCAGTATTTAGTGATAGACAATAGGCAGCCTGCATTAGTGGTTCACATGGTGATTACGAATACAAATGGTTTACTAAAGAATAACAACAACACATTAGATAACAGATTAAAACGGATATTTGTCCGTTGTGTTCTCCTCTCTATGAGCTGACTACATAATACAGAATAACAGTACCGTATAAGGTGACACTTCCCAGAGAGGACCACTAGGTGGTGCAATAGAATAACCTGTGCAGTTTCCTATGTCTCCAGCAGATAGCGGGCTGTACAGTCAGCTCAGCTGCTGTAGTTACCCGTATGGTCGCTAGGGGGCGAGGATCGCTGTCCCGGGAAGATTGAAGTTTGTTGGAAGAGCGAGGTGCGACGGGACCGGTGAGAATAGCCGGATGGCGGGGGAACCGCAAGCGCTGGTGGGTAACGCGGCACTTGTAATCTGTATATGCGCCGTGCGCGATCATGTGTGTAACGAATACTGTGTAGCTTATACATACTGTACTGTGTGTGTATATAGTGCATATGTCATGTGTGCGTATATACTGTACTGTGTGTATATACCACCTTTATCTAGTGCTTATGTCATGTGTATGTACTGTATAGTGTATATACCATGTGTTTAAATAGTGCTTATGTCATGTGTATATACTGTATAGTGTATATACCATGTGTTTATATAGTGCTTATGTCATGTGTATATACCATGTGTATGTAGTGCTAGTGCATATGTCATGTGTATATACAGTACTGTGTATGTGTAGTGCTTATGTCATGTGTATATACCATGTGTATGTAGTGCTAGTGCATATGTCATGTGTATATACTGTGTATGTGTAGTGCTTATGTCATGTGTATGTAGTGCTAGTGCATATGTCATGTGTATATACAGTACTGTGTATGTGTAGTGCTTATGTCATGTGTATATACCATGTGTATGTAGTGCTAGTGCATATGTCATGTGTATATACAGTACTGTGTATGTGTAGTGCTTATGTCATGTGTATATACCATATGTATGTAGTGCTAGTGCATATTTCATGTGAATATACAGTACTGTGTATGTGTAGTGCTTATGTCATGTGTATATACCATGTGTATGTAGTGCTAGTGCATATGTCATGTGTATATACTGTACTGTGTATGTGTAGTGCTTATGTCATGTGTATGTAGTGCTAGTGCATATGTCATGTGTATATACTGTACTGTGTATGTGTAGTGCTTATGTCATGTGTATATACCATGTGTATGTAGTGCTAGTGCATATGTCATGTGTATATACTGTACTGTGTATGTGTAGTGCTTATGTCATGTGTATATACCATGTGTCTGTAGTGCTAGTGCATATGTCATGTGTATATACTGTACTGTGTATGTGAAGTGCTTATGTCATGTGTATATACCATGTGTATGTAGTGCTAGTGCATATGTCATGTGTATATACTGTACTGTGTATGTGTAGTGCTTATGTCATGTGTATATAATGTGTATGTAGTGCATATGTCATGTGTATATACAGTACTGTGTATGTGTAGTGCTTATGTCATGTGTATATAATGTGTATGTAGTGCATATGTCATGTGTATATACAGTACTGTGTATGTGTAGTGCTTATGTCATGTGTATATGTGTATGTAGTGCTAGTGCATATGTCATGTGTATATACTGTACTGTGTATGTGTAGTGCTTATGTAATGTGTGTATGAACTGTATAGTGCAGTGATTTTTAACCTTTTTTTTGCCGTGGCACACTTTTTTACATTAAAAAATCCTGTGGCACACCACCATCCCAAAATTTAAAAAAAATCACACATTGTAGCCTAATACAGCATATATATATATATATATATATATATATATATATATATATATACACATACACACAAACACACACTGTTATGCCATGCCTCCTACAAACTACCCCTGCACTGGGAGTAAAAAACAAGCAAAGTTTAAAAAATATGTCACACTGTTGTCAGTCTGCCGTGGCACACCTGAGGATCTCTCACGGCACACTAGTGTGCCACGGCACACTGGTTGAAAAACACTGGTATAGTGTATATACCATGTGTTTATATAGTGCTTATGTCATGTGTATATACCATGTGTCTGTAGTGTTAGTGCATATGTCATGTGTATATACTGTACTGTGTATGTGTAGTGCTTATGTCATGTGTATATACCATGTGTCTGTAGTGCTAGTGCATATGTCATGTGTATATACTGTACTGTGTATGTGTAGTGCTTATGTCATGTGTATATACCATGTGTAGTGCTAGTGCATATGTCATGTGTATATACTGTGTATGTGTAGTGCTTATGTCATGTGTATATAATATGTATGTAGTGCTAGTGCATATGTCATGTGTATATACTGTACTGTGTATGTGTAGTGCTTATGTCATGTGTATATACCATGTGTATGTAGTGCTAGTGCATATGTCATGTGTATATACTGTGTATGTGTAGTGCTTATGTCATGTGTATATACCATGTGTATGTAGTGCTAGTGCATATGTCATGTGTATATACCATGTGTATGTAGTGCTAGTGCATATGTCATGTGTATATACTGTACTGTGTATGTGTAGTGCTTATGTCATGTGTATGTAGTGCTAGTGCATATGTCATGTGTATATACTTGACTGTGTATGTGTAGTGCTTATGTCATGTGTATATACCATGTGTATGTAGTGCTAGTGCATATGTCATGTGTATATACTGTACTGTGTATGTGTAGTGCTTATGTCATGTGCATATACTGTACTGTGCATATGCCATGTGTTTATATAATGTGTATAGTGTATATACAATGTGTGTATATAGTGCTTATGTTATGTGTATATACTGTACTGTGTATAGTGTGTACATACAATATGTGTACATAGTGCTTATGTCATGTGTATATACTGTGTATGTGTATATAGTGCTTATGTCATGTGTGTGTATAGTGTATATAGTACTTATGTCATGTGTATATACCATGTGTGTATATCGTGCTTATGTCATGTGTGTGTACATTATGTGTATAGAGTACTTATGTCATGTTTATATACTGTACTGTGTATATACAGTGCTTATGTTATGTATATTCTGTACTGTGTATGTTTATAGTGTGTATATAGTGCTTATGTCATGTGTATATACTGTACTGTGTGTGTATATAGTGCTTATGTCATGTATAAACTGTACTGTGAATGTATATAGTGTGTATTTACAGTGTGTATATACAGTGTGTGTGTATATACTGTACTGTTTGTGTATAGTGTGTATATAGTGCTTATGTTGTGTGTGTATATATAGTGCTTGTTATGTATATATACTTTGCGCTGTGCTGTGTGTGTATAGTGCTTGTCATGTGTATATATACTGTGCTCTGTGTGTGTATAGTGCTTAAGTCATGTGTATATATACTGTGTTGTGTGTGTGTATAGTGCTTAAGTCATGTGTATATATACTGTGTTGTGTGTGTATAGTGCCTAAGTCATGTATATATACTGTGCTGTGTGTGTATAGTGCCTGTCATGTGTATATGCTGTGTGTGTATAGTGCTTAAGTAATGTTTATATACTGTGCTGTGTGGATAGTGCTTGTCGTGTGTATATATACTGTGCTGTGTGGATAGTGCTTGTCGTGTGTATATATACTGTGCTGTGTGTGTATAGTGCCTAAGTCATGTGTATATATACTGTGCTGTGTGTGTATAGTGCCTAAGTCATGTGTATATGCTGTGTGTGTATAGTGCTTAAGTAATGTTTATATACTGTGCTGTGTGGATAGTGCTTGTCGTGTATATATACTGTGCTGTGTGTGTGTGTATAGTGCCTAAGTCATGTGTATATATACTGTGCTCTGTGTGTGTATAGTCCCTAAGTCATGTGTATATATACTGTGCGGTGTGTGTATAGTGCCTAAGTCATGTATATATGCTGTGTGTGTATAGTGCTTAAGTAATGTTTATATACTGTGCGGATAGTGCTTGTCGTGTATATATACTGTGCTGTGTGTGTATAGTGCTTAAGTCATGTATATGTGCTGTGTGTGTATAGTGCTTAAGTCATGTATATGTGCTGTGTGTGTATAGTGCTTAAGTCATGTATATGTGCTGTGTGTGTATAGTGCTTAAGTCATGTATATGTGCTGTGTGTGTGTGTTTATAGTCCTTAAAGGGCCATTAAACCCAAAAAATGTTTTCACGATTCAGATTTAGAATACAATTTTAAACAACATTCCAATTTACTTCTATTATCTAATTTGCTGCAATCTTTGTATATCCTTTGTTAAAGAAATAGCAATGCACATTGGTGAGCCAATCATATGAGGCATCTATGTGCAGCCACCAATCAGAAGCTAATGAGCCTATCTAGATATGCTTTTCAGGAAAGAATATCAAGAGAATGAAGCAAATTAGACAATAGAAGTAAATTAGAAAGTTGTTTAAAATGGTATTCTCTATCTGAATCATGAAATAAAAAATGTGGGTTTAATGTCCCTTTAAGCCATGTGTATATATACTGTGCTGTGTGAATAGTGTTTAAGTCATGTATATATACTGTGCTGTGTGTGTGTAGTGCTTAAGTCATGTGTATATATACTGTGCTGTGTGTGTGTAGTGCTTAAGTCATGTGTATATATACTGTGCTGTGTGAATAGTGCTTAAGTCATGTGTATATATACTGTGCTGTGTGAATAGTGTTTAAGTCACGTATATATACTGTGCTGTGTGTGTATAGTGCTTGTCATGTGTGTGTATATATACTGTGCTGTGTGTGTGTAGTGCTTGTCATGTGTGTATATATATATATATATATATATATATATATATATATATATATATACTGTGCTGTGTGTGTATACAGGGAGTGCAGAATTATTAGGCAAGTTGTATTTTTGAGGATTAATTTTATTATTGAACAACAACCATGTTCTCAATGAACCCAAAAAACTCATTAATATCAAAGCTGAATAGTTTTGGAAGTAGTTTTTAGTTTGTTTTTAGTTATAACTATTTTAGGGGGATATCTGTGTGTGCAGGTGACTATTACTGTGCATAATTATTAGGCAACTTAACAAAAAACAAATATATACCCATTTCAATTATTTATTTTTACCAGTGAAACCAATATAACATCTCAACATTCACAAATATACATTTCTGACATTCAAAAACAAAACAAAAACAAATCAGTGACCAATATAGCCACCTTTCTTTGCAAGGACACTCAAAAGCCTGCCATCCATGGATTCTGTCAGTGTTTTGATCTGTTCACCATCAACATTGCGTGCAGCAGCAACCACAGCCTCCCAGACACTGTTCAGAGAGGTGTACTGTTTTCCCTCCTTGTAAATCTCACATTTGATGATGGACCACAGGTTCTCAATGGGGTTCAGATCAGGTGAACAAGGAGGCCATGTCATTAGATTTTCTTCTTTTATACCCTTTTTTGCCAGCCACGCTGTGGAGTACTTGGAAGCGTGTGATGGAGCATTGTCCTGCATGAAAATCATGTTTTTCTTGAAGGATGCAGACTTCTTCCTGTACCACTGCTTGAAGAAGGTGTCTTCCAGAAACTGGCAGTAGGACTGGGAGTTGAGCTTGACTCCATCCTCAACCCGAAAAGGCCCCACAAGCTCATCTTTGATGATACCAGCCCAAACCAGTACTCCACCTCCACCTTGCTGGCGTCTGAGTCAGACTGGAGCTCTCTGCCCTTTACCAATCCAGCCATGGGCCCATCCATCTGGCCCATCAAGACTCACTCTCATTTCATCAGTCCATAAAACCTTAGAAAAATCAGTCTTGAGATATTTCTTGGCCCAGTCTTGACGTTTCAGCTTGTGTGTCTTGTTCAGTGGTGGTCGTCTTTCAGCCTTTCTTACCTTGGCCATGTCTCTGAGTATTGCACACCTTGTGCTTTTGGGCACTCCAGTGATGTTGCAGCTCTGAAATATGGCCAAACTGGTGGCAAGTGGCATCTTGGCAGCTGCACGCTTGACTTTTCTCAGTTTATGGGCAGTTATTTTGCACCTTGGTTTTTCCACACGCTTCTTGCGACCCTGTTGACTATTTTGAATGAAACGCTTGATTGTTCGATGATCACGCTTCAGAAGCTTTGCAATTTTAAGAGTGCTGCATCCCTCTGCAAGATATCTCACTATTTTTTACTTTTCTGAGCCTGTCAAGTCCTTCTTTTGACCCATTTTGCCAAAGGAAAGGAAGTTGCCTAATAATTATGCACACCTGATATAGGGTGTTGATGTCATTAGACCACACCCCTTCTCATTACAGAGATGCACATCACCTAATATGCTTAATTGGTAGTAGGCTTTCGAGCCTATACAGCTTGGAGTAAGACAACATGCATAAAGAGGATGATGTGGTCAAAATACTCATTTGCCTAATAATTCTGCACTGCCTGTAGTGCTTAAGTCATGTGTATATATACTGTGCTGTGTGTGTGTATAGTGCTTAAGTCATGTGTATATATACTGTGCTGTGTGAATAGTGCTTAAGTCATGTGTATATATACTGTGCTGTGTGTATAGTGCTTAAGTCATGTGTATATATACTGTGCTGTGTGAATAGTGCTTAAGTCATGTGTATATATACTGTGCTGTGTGTGTATAGTGCTTAAGTCATGTGTATATATACTGTGCTGTGTGTATAGTGCTTAAGTCATGTGTATATATACTGTGCTGTGTGTGTGTATAGTGCTTAAGTCATGTGTATATATACTGTGCTGTGTGTGTATAGTGCTTAAGTCATGTGTATATATACTGTGCTGTGTGTGTGTATAGTGCTTAAGTCATGTGTATATATACTGTGCTGTGTGTGTATAGTGCTTAAGTCATGTGTATATATACTGTGCTTGTGTGTATAGTGCTTAAGTCATGTGTGTATATATACTGTGCTGTGTGTGTATAGTGCTTAAGTCATGTGTATATATATACTGTGCTGTGTGTGTATAGTGCTTAAGTCATGTGTATATATACTGTGCTGTGTGTGTATAGTGCTTAAGTCATGTGTGTATATATACTGTGCTGTGTGTGTATAGTGCTTAAGTCATGTGTGTATATATACTGTGCTGTGTGTGTATAGTGCTTAAGTCATGTGTGTATATATACTGTGCTGTGTGTGTATAGTGCTTAAGTCATGTGTGTATATATACTGTGCTGTGTGTGTATAGTGCTTAAGTCATGTGTGTATATATACTGTGCTGTGTGTGTATAGTGCTTAAGTCATGTGTGTATATATACTGTGCTGTGTGTGTGTGTATAGTGCTTGTCATGTGTATATATACTGTGCTGTGTGTGTGTGTGTATAGTGCTTGTCATGTGTATATATACTGTGCTGTGTGTGTAAAGTGCTCAAGTCATGCGTGTATGTGTGTGTGTATATATATATATATATATATATATATATATATATATATATATATATATATATATATATATATATATATATATATATATATACCAAAACAACAAAGAGGGTTGGCGCACATCTAAATACTTGAATCCACATGTATATAACATTAACAAGCAAAATTATATTTATGCTGCAAGACTTTAAGTCTAAATATCTTTAAATAAAGTTGGGATCTTAGTCACACAATATGACCATATTCTGCTAAGCCAGTCTACCACTTACAAGGTGTTTTTTTGTGGTGTGCTTAACCAACTCCCCCTTGTGTTTGCTTCTATTATAGGGAGTTGACCAAATCCCTTTGGTTAATGCACACCACCCAGCCCAGTAGCCCAGGTGTATCCCATATAATGTGATCTTGATATGTATATATATGGCATTGCTGGCCCTAAATGCATGGGAACAGGTTCCCTACCTGGAATCTTTGTCTGCCCGCAGGGTAACAGGTTCCCTACCTGGGATCCTTGTCTACCCCGCACATTAATAATTGGGGGCCATAGACAGAGTGTCCTGTGGGAGGAGCGTGTCAGAGGTGCTGTTGGAGGTGAGGCACGCTCTAGCTCACCTGTGTGTGGAGCATTAACAACCCATACCTCCCAAGCCACATAGCCTTATTGCTGGGGAGCACAGACATCTGCCTTGCCCGGCCGGAGGAAGGAAAAAAGTGGCATAAGGACACTCTCAGAACCTAAATTAATAAGGGCTGAATGGGACCAGCCTATGTTTGTGCCCACTACCTCCAATGCAAGTACGGTGAATGCAGACAGAACCGGCCAAAATGACAAGCTAAACCCCTGGACCACTGCGGACCGAGTCAGAGCTAAACAGAGAACCCTGAGCTTACCTGTGAGAGACACGGCTCAGGAAGGTGGGCGCCCGAGGTGTCTCAGGTCCGGGAGAGAAGTGTGGTCGTGGAGGGTGTTGCCCAACGCCGAACGTCCCTCTGGTGGAGAGGGCAGAAGACAGAGAGCGCCATATAGTCCGGCTAGAAGGAATTTGGTCGGTAGAATCCAATACGCCCGGCCGGAGTCAGCCTCCCCCCCTTCCGACAAGCCGGCGACCCGCTCTGACGTCACGCTCCAGCGACAGCCGCATGCTGAGGCCTCACTGCATCGAGACGGAAGGCTGCGAGAGCGTCGAAAGCCCCGGAGAAGGAGGAGGCTACCAGAGCTGTGTACTGAACTAGCCGTGAAGAGGAAGGGGGGTGAGTACAGCGGTTACCTGACCAAAGAGGTGCTGCTAAATAATATCTGCAGATGAAAGAGGTGTATGACCCCTAAGTTTGTCTTGACAATTTCACGAGAGCCAGAATAAATCTAAATAAGGAAAGGGCATATTCATGTGTGATTTCTAACTGCCTATGTTAACCCCAGAGTAACGGGAGCCGCACAAAGTAGACTTGTCCTGGGGCTAGACTGGATAGCTGGTATGCTGTAAAGCTAAATTAATCCCTGGGGGCAAGGCAATTCTATATAATCTACTGGAAGGCAGAGTTTCTATGTTGAGACCAAACTCATAGCGGGACTCTTTTATGGTGTTTCTTGTAATACCTGTCTTAATGAAAAGATTACATTGTGGATATTTAAAGAAACATAAGGAAGAAAAAAAAAAAAAAAAAGGGGAAAGAAATCAAGAAAAGCTCAGTTACAAAACCGGTAGAACATGGCAGCTGGAGTTCCAAGGCCACATTAGTACTCTGCTAAGCCAAGTTCTTATTATATCTGGCATCCCCATATGTGTATCCTTTGGTCTAAAAACAGTACCTAGACATATAACTGTACTCCTATTTTTGGGAAATTTAGGGGTAACCTATAGTAGAACATATAACTTGGTGATAACAGATACTAAATACTGTGATGTAAAGTATAACTACCTGTTATGTGCAATTTCACTGTGTTTAATCTGCAGAAGCTAGGTTTAGTGGTTTAGTATCCACAAATTCTGTCAAGTTAAAGTACTGAAGTTAAATCTCTATGCTGCATATAAAAGCTTAGGGGAGACAAGGTTTAAATGATTTATTGGAAATATTAAGAGGATACAGCCAGGTACTGTCAAATGATGTGAATTTTGAAAGGATCCTCTGATTTGTTTGTGTGTGTATACTATTGTCCTAATTTTGCACAGGATAGTTTAACTGTCAAATCTGTACAGATTGCCGAACATATTGGTAAAGTCTATTTTGGACCTCCAAGTGAATAAGATATCTGGTATTCCTTGGAAGTACATTTTCTGGGTGAAGGTTTGCAAGGTTATAAGGGGCAGTATATGTATGCTAACCAGTATCTGAAATTCTAGTACAAAGGTTTCCCTCTGGTTAATATAAATTAAGCACGAAGATTTAAAGTGGATAATAGTAAATAACAGATGAGCTGAGAATAAAAACTACCAGCTAGACCATATCAATTTAGGGTACTACGCTAGGAAGTGTATGAACAGTCATATTCTATCATATAAGCAATATACATCTATATTGTTTTTATGCTTGAAGTTTAAGCAAAATTGAGAGATCGCCTTTTAAATTGGCTTACTGGCCTTTTTTATATCTCAAGGCTAAAAAGAAGACAGAATCTGATCCCTAACACTAGAATAAATGGAGAAATATATTACAAATGCTAAAAATAAATCTCCAGCCATGCCTGTAAAGAGGGATAAAAAACAAAAATCCTCACAAGAAAACATACAAGAGGTATCTATTAGAAGCCCCGAATTAAACTTGGAAAAACAGTTAACCACGAATCAGCTGGCAGAGTTGATATTACCACAGTTTGAAATGATAAAAACAGAAATTTCAGTGCTGTCAAATGAGATAAAGCAGTTTTCCAATAGACTCACGGAAGTAGAATCTAGAATTTCGAACGTGGAAGACAGACATTTTAAACAGGAGGGAGTCCTAGATACACGTACAGAGGAGATTAAAATATTAAAAACCAAAATTGAGGATATGGAGGATAGATCTAGGCGTAGCAATGTTCGCGTAATTGGCCTCCCAGAGTCAAAAGAATTCGAGGATCTAATACAATTTAGCGCATACACACTACCAAAATTACTGGGATTACAAGTAGTTGACGGAAGTTTTCAGGTAGAGAGGGCACACAGAGTTGGCATAGTAAGACAGTTAAAAGATGGTAGTACCCGACCAAGAATGGTTTTGATAAAATACCTTAATTTCCAAGATAAAGTGAAAATTATGCAAAATTATAGAAAAACCCAAACACTCACCATAAATACTAAACAGATCCTCTTATTCCAAGACTTTTCAATAGAAACGTCAACAAAGAGGCGGGCGATGGCTCCATTCTGTACAGGTCTAATTAGGGCGGGCCTAATAGCCACCATGAAATATCCGGCAAAAATCACAGTAGTGGGTATAGAGGGTATTATTGCACTAAATACAATAGAAGAGGCAAAAGAGTTCTGCAGAGAAAACAATATTGAAATATAAGGTAACTGTGTTAGATCAATTAACTGTGTATAGGAAAAGTAAGTGCAATGGAGGTTTTGTTAGAGGACATCAAGGGGGGAGTAGGGGGGAGCGGGAGATTTTTCTTATTTTTTTTTTTTTTTTTCTTCTCTCTTTATTTTAAAAGTGTAACAAACCAATAAATAAGGAAGTAAATGAATAACTCATTAAAATTAATTTCCTGGAATGTGGGAGGGATAACTTCTCCGATCAAGCGAAAAAATGTGCTTAAAGAAGCTAGGAAACATAAGCCAGATATTATATTCCTGCAAGAGTTACACCTTAAAAAAGCAGAGATAGTAAAGTTGAAAGCAAACTGGATTGCTGAGATAATCGCGACGCCATGTGAAAAACGGAAAAGAGGAGTAGCGCTAATGTTGGGGAGGGAATTACCATATACGATAATTAAACAGGAATTAGACCCAGGAGGGAGATATATACTGTTACAGTTAAAAATATATGATAAGATCTGGACGTTATGTAACATATATGCACCAAATATCTGGGACCCCAAATTTTGGGATAAATTAAAGAAGTTGTTATCTCCATATATAGGTCAGAATTTGATCGTTGCAGGAGACTTTAATAATACACTGTGTCCGGTCTTAGATCGATATAAAATACGGCGGAGGGCGGCTAACTATAGGGAAGCTAAACAGTTACAGAGCTTCACTGGCATTTTAAAACTCCGGGATGTTTGGCGAATTCATCACCCGGATACCCGGGAGTTCACGTGTGAATCGGGTGCCCATAAAATTTTTTCCCGAATAGACATGTTTCTAGTAGATGATCAGATTATGAAATATAAGATGGAATCACAGATTTCGGAAATAGTTATTTCGGACCATGCCATTATCGATATAAAGATCATGCTAAGCGCTCCCCCAAAAAAATCAGTCAGTACTTTCCGCTTTCCTCAGTATATGATTAATAATGCACAATTTGAAAACTGGCTAAAGCAAAAATGGAGGGAGTATTACGCGCAAAATCGAGAGTATGAAAATAAAATAGAGGTGTTGTGGGAAGCGGGTAAAGCTGTTATACGTGGAGAGGTAAAAGCATACATGATTAAGAGGAATAAGAAAAATAAAGATAGAGAAAACCAATTGACTAATCAACTTAGAAATAGCTATGCCAAATACCTTAGAGTACCCAATAAAGACACGTGGGATCAATACAAAGAAGCAAGAATGGAAAGGGAATGTTTTCTAAAAAAGATCGGAGCACAGGAAGAACTAAAAAATAGAGCTAAATTCCAAGGTTTACAGGGTATATCTGCTAAACATCTAGCTAGATTGGTGAAGTTCAGGAAGAAATCGAATCAAATCCCTATCATTAGAACAGACGAGAAAATTCATACTAATCCAGAGGAAATTAGGAATATATTTTATAACTATTATAGTAGACTTTACGCAAAGGAGGAGGTAAATGAGACTCAGAAAGAGCAATTCTGGATGGGGTTGGATACACCACAGATTTCACAAGAAGCACTACAAACTATTAATGCCCCTATATCTGAAATGGAAATATTAACTGTTATTAAAAGAGCTAAGTCTGGCAAGGCTCCCGGGCCAGATGGTCTATCTGCAGAATTCTACAAAATAACAGCAGCAGAGATATCCCCCACCTTATCCAGATTATTTAATCAGTATTACCTTCAGAAAGATATGAACTCAAGATACTTTTCTGACTCAGTAATTACCCTAATTCATAAAAAAGCAAAGGATCCAACCAATGTCGCTTCATATCGTCCGATCTCCCTCCTGAACCATGATTATAAAATACTAATGGCTATTGTTGCAGATAGATTGAAAAAATCAATTAGCGACATCATACATCCCGATCAGGCAGGTTTCATCCCAGGAAGGAATTCAGTACGAAACATGCGTAGAGTACTTACTACTTTGGACCACCTCTATCAGATCAGCCAGGACCCCGGGAAAAAATACCAAGGGAAAGATATAGCACTAGTCACTGTCGACGCCGAAAAGGCTTTTGACTCAATTATCTGGGACCACCTAATAAATTCATTGAGGAAGTTTGGTTTTTCGGGTGCCCTGGTTGATCTGATCGGGGTAGTATACAATAAACCCAGATCTCAATTGCTTATCAACGGTGAGTTATCACAATATATTATTCTGGGAAGAGGGACTCGACAGGGCTGCCCTCTTTCACCACTACTCTTTGATATTGCACTAGAATCATTAGCAATATATCTTAGAAAACATCTTCCACCTGTTGTAATAGGGAAACAGAAAGTATCGATATCACTATATGCCGATGATCTATTAATATTCCTACAAGATTCGAGACTGAGCATACCCCATTTTATGGAAATAATAAGATTATTCAGTTCATTTTCAGGTTATAAAATCAATATTAGTAAATCAGAAATCTTGTGGATTATAAAAGATAAAAACAGTTATGCAGGCAATTTTAAAGTAGTTCATAGCATTAACTATTTAGGTATCAAGATCAGCAAGAATCCAACATACTGGTATCAGCTTAATTTTAAAGAGCTATTTCAAAACCTACATTATGATCTAGCAAAATGGAATCTATACTACCTATCTCTTTCAGCCCGAGTAAATGTAATAAAGTCTATTATTTTTCCAAAATTTCTGTTTGTACTACAAAATCTACCACTACTATTAAAAAAAAAATGATATCGATAGATATAATAAGGCTTGTGCTTTTTTCATCTGGGGGAAAAGGTCGCCACGCATTGCTTCCAGGAAGATGGCACAGATGAAACTGTTTGGGGGTTTTGCATGTCCCAATATAAAATATTACAACATAGTTTCATTGGTTAAATTCGGGATAGACTACCTTACATATTATGACCAGGAGACGGAATTAATCAAACCATTTAATTTACAGGCAATCATGCATTATCCATATAAACAACTACCAAGCAACGTCAGTAGATTAAGTACTATTGCAAATATTGTGCTGGCATGGCAGAAATATTGCAAAATATTGGGCATAGAATTCCAGATATCCAACCATCTTCCGCTTTGTGGCAATCCAGCCTTTTTACCAGGATACAGTAACGAAATATTTAAGGCCTGGGAAAATAAAGGGTTGATTTATGCATCACAATTGAAAGAATCTTTGACAGGCTCAATTAGACCATTCGTAGAGCTGACGGAGGAATATGATCTGCCAGCCAAACATTTTTATGCTTACCTACAGACTCGCCATTTTTTAAACGAATATGAAAAAAGGTACGGCGTGAATTGGACTCAGAGGAATATAGAGTCAGGCATCAAATTATATAAAGCAGGCAATAGATCTATATCAATTTGGTACCAATACATTATGGTTCAGGAGGGAGAAAGCCACATCAAACTGAGTAAACAAAAATTTCTAAAGTATTTTCCACAACTCCAGGAAAAAGATATAACAGATAGTATAAAGAAAACTCTAGAAGCCACAGATAGAATTAACCTAAGGGAGTCTCAATACAAGGTAATTAACAATTTTTATCTAACCCCATCCAGAATTGCTAAGTGGTCTCAACTCCAGCAGATCTGCCCTAAATGCCATAGACCAAATGCGGATTTACTGCACTATTTCTGGAGCTGTCCAAAGATCACACAATTTTGGAGTAAAATCCAATACTGGATAAATAGAAATGTAAACGACAGGACAGAAATAGTGGCAAAACATGTCTTTTTTTCTAAATCCAATACACAATATTGGAGACAGATTATTTATAAACACGGCAATCCTAATCGCAAGAAATGAAATATGTAAAAAGGGGAAGCATAAAAATGCTCCGTCCTTAACGGAATTCTTGAATCATATGAGAGGTCAGATTATGATAGAAACCATAGGATTGGATAAAGGGGCAGAGAACCAGGTGATTAAATTTTTTAAGAAATGGAAAAAGTATATATACATATCACCTATTATAGTGCAACACCAGATATTATCTACATTTCAAGGCTCTATACCCTTTCTAGAATTAATTGTAAATGGCACATTACCTCCAAATTGGGTAAGCTTATAACAAAATTTTTGTAATATTAGGCGTTTTTTTTTTTTTTTTTTTTTTTTCTTTCTTTTCTTTCTTTTCTCCCTTCTCTCCTCCCCCCTGCCCCCCCCCCCCCGGTGGGCAATGTTTTTTAATATGTTGGTAATCTTTCTTTGATTTTTTTGTGTGTTTACTCTATTATATAATGGATGGGTTTTTTTCAGCCCCCTGGTGAGAAATTAAGATAAATAAGAGTAACATTGTGCAGGAGAACTCAAGAAAACGGTTAAGGAACAGTATAATTTATTTAAAGTGTATCATTGTATATATAAATGTTCCGTATAAAGAATGTAAGAAAAGAGAAAATGGTTTAAGGGGGGGAAAAGCAAAATATCCCAGTAAATCTAAACCGATAAAACATTGGGAAAGATGTATTAAATGTAAGTAAAATGGGGAAAATCTTTTCTATATGTTATTTTATTTAAGATGCAATCCCATGTCGATTATACAAGATGAAGATGTATCCTGATTTCCTTTTCTTTTTTCTGTATTGTAATTTATCTATGTATAGCTTTTCCCTCAATAAAAAAAATTAAAAAAAAAAAAAAAAAAAGATATGTATATATATATATACTGAGCTAGGGAGTTTCATTCTATGCAGTCATGATTTGAGGCATAGCACTGCAATGTTGGAATTCTGTATTTAATATTAGAATCGAATGACTCAGCCCAGCAAAGGTAAACTGACTAGTATAATGTGACTATGGTATATATATACATATATAGCTAGGGAGTTTCATTCTGTGCAGTCATGATTTGAGGCATAGCACTGCAATGTTGGAATTCTGTATTTAATATTAGAATCGAATGACTCAGCCCAGCATAGCTAAACAGACTAGTGTTAGGACTGGTCTGACTTGGGACACCTTGTAAGTGGTAGACTGGCTTAGCAGAATATGGCCATATTGTGTGACTAAGATCCCAACTTTATTTAAAGATATTTAGACTTAAAGTCTTGCAGCATAAATATAATTTTGCTTGTTAATGTTATATACATGTGGATTCAAGTATTTAGATGTGCGCCCAACCCTCTTTGTTGTTTTGTTATTATTTTGGTCTTTTTGGCAGCACTCCCACAATATGTGTGGTAGTATTTTAAAAACTTAAAAATGTTTTTTTTTTTTTTTTTGTGGTGTGCTTAACCAACTCCCCCTTGTGTTTGCTTCTATCTATCTATCTATCTATCTATCTATCTATCTATCTATATATATATATATATATATATATATATATATAAAAATATGCTAGATGATCTAATAAATGATGAAAAAACCTATAAAAAACTAAAATGTAACCCGACAGTAGTTTATAAAGCATTTCTTAAACACCATCTAGACCAAGCTATGGAGATAGGAATCATTAATGATACAGAATACAATTATCTGCTTCCACAATATCCGATTATGCCAGTACTGTACGCCCTACCTAAAATTCAAAAGTCAATCACTAAACCCCCTGGAAGGCCAATAATTTCAGGTATAGATTCATTGACAGCAAACATGTCAGCATATATCGATAAATACCTACAAAAGTATGTCATAACTCTTGACTCTTATTTAACCCCTTAATGACCACAGCACTTTAACATTTTCTGTCCGTTTGGGACCAAGGCTATTTTTACATTTCTGCGGTGTTTGTGTTTAGCTGTAATTTTCCCCTTACTCATTTACTGTACCCACACATATTATATACCGTTTTTCTCGCCATTAAATGGACTTTCAAAATATACCATTATTTTCATCATATCTTATAATTTACTATAAAAAAATTATAAAATATGAGGAAAAAATGGAAAAAAACACACTTTTTCTAACTTTGACCCCCAAAATCTGTTATACAGCTACAACCACAAAAAAAATATGCTAAATAGTTTCTAAATTTTGTCCTGAGTTTAGAAATACCCAATGTTTACACGTTCTTTGCTTTTTTTGCAAGTTATAGGGCCATAAATACAAGTAGCACTTTCCTATTTCAAAACCATTTTTTTTCAAAATTAGCGATAGTTATATTGGGACACTGATATCTTTCAGGAATCCCTGAATATCCATTGACATGTATATATTTTTTTTAGAAGACATCCCTAAGTATTGATCTAGGCCCATTTTGGTATATTTCATGCCACCATTTCACCACCAAATGCGATCAAATAAAAAAAATTGTTCACTTTTTCACAATTTTTTTCACAAACTTTAGGTTTCTCACTGAAATTATTTACAAAAAACTTATGCAATTATAGCATACATGGTTGTAAATGCTTCTCTGGGATCCCCTTTGTTCATAAATAGCAGACATATATGGCTTTGGTTTTGCTTTTTACTAATTAGAAGGCTGCTAAATGCGAATGCGCACCACACGTGTATTATGCCCAGCAGTGAAGGGGTTAATTAGGGAGCATGTAGGGAGCTTCTAGGGTTAATTTTAGCTTCAGTATAGTGTAGTAGACAACCCCAAGTATTGATCTAGGCCCATTTTGGTATATTTCATGCCACCATTTCACCGCCAAATGCAATCAAATTAAAAAAACCGCTAAATTTTTCACAATTTTAGGTTTCTCACTGAAATTATTTACAAACAGCATGTGCAATTATGGCACAAATGGTTGTAAATGCTTCTCTGGGATCCCCTTTGTTCAGAAATAGCAGACACATATGACTTTGGCGTTGCTTTTTGGTAATTAGAAGGCCGCTAAGTGCTGCTGCGCATCACACGTGTATTATGGCTAGCAGTGAAGGGGTTAATTAGGTAGTTTGTAGGGAGCTTGCAGGGTTAATTTTAGCTTTAGTGTAGAGATCAGCCTCCCACCTGACACATCAGACCCCCTGATCCCTCCCAAACAGCTCCCTTCCCTCCCCCACCCCACAATTGTCCCCACCATCTTAAGTACTGGCAGAAAGTCTGCCAGTACTAAAATAAGTTTTTTTTTTTTTTTAAAAATAATACATTTTTAGCATATTTACATATGCCACTTTGTAGGATCCCCCTTTAGCCCCCAACCTCCCTGATCCCCCCCAAAACAGCTCTCTAACCCCCCCCCTCTGCCTTATTGGGGGCCATCTTGGGTACTGGCAGCTGTCTGCCAGTACCCAGTTTGCAAGAGAAATGGAGAAATGGGGTCTTTTTTAATTGTTATTTTCTTTTTCTGTAGTGTAGCTTCCCCCCCCCCCCGCCCACAGACCAATCCCCCACCCCCTGATTAATGTATTTTTATATACATAAATACTATTTTTTAAAACTTTTAATGCATCATTTTTCTGTAGTGTAGCGGTTCCCACCCGCTCCCTCCCCGTGCACGCGCCCGCCCTCCCGTGCACGCGCGCGCGCCCGTGCGCGCCTCCGATCACCCCCGCCCACGATCCCGCCCCCATACAAATCATCAGGGCCATCGATGGCCGCCACCCGCCTCCCGAACCGGCTCCCACCCACCAACGAATTTAGCCGGTGATGTCCGGTGCAGAGAGGGTCACAGAGTGGCTCTCTCTGCACCGGATTGCTAAAAAAGGTTATTGCAGGATGCCTCAATATCGAGGCATCACTGCAATAACCGGAAAGCAACTGGAAGCGAGCAGGATCGCTTCCAGTTGCTTTCCAGACCAAGGACGTACGCCACACGTCCTCGGTCATTAAGTGTATTTTTTTTGAGGACGTGTGGCGAACGTCCTTGGTCGTAAAGGGGTTAAGGGATTCCACCAATCTACTAATTCTAGTAGAAGAATTTAAATGGACGAACGAATACATCCTAGTAACCTGCGATGTACAATCTCTGTACACGTCCATCAGACATAGCGATGGAATAGCATCAATTGAACAATTTTTGAAAAATGATCCCAATATTAAGAGATCAAAGGGACTTTCTACTAGATAGTATTAGGTTCATAACTCATAATTTTTTTTCTATACAATGACATCCACTATGAACTGATTTGCGGTACAGCTATGGGCACTAAGTTTGCCCCTAGCTACGCAAATCTGTTCATGGGCACATGGGAAACACAGTTTCTGAATCAGAGTCCATATAAAAACAATTTCATTATCTATAAGAGATTTATAGATGATTTGTTTTTTATATGGAAAGGATCTACTGAGGAGCTCAAAAGCTGTTTAGACAGCATGAATGATAACAATCGGAATTTAAAGTTTACAGCGGATATCAGCACAGAGAAAGTACACTATTTAGATCTTGAAATAAGTGTAAAGAACAGCAAACTAACGACAGACATATTTTAAAGAAGTAGACGCAAGCAATTTTATCCATGAAACTAGTTGTCACTTATATAGATGGAAAGACAACATACCTAAGGGCCAATTTTTAAGGTTAAAAAGAAATTGTTAAGAGAACAGAGATTTTCAGACAAAATCAATAACACTAAAAAATAAATTCATAGAAAGAGGCTATCCAGAAGAGCAAATTGAAATAGAAAGATTAAAAATAAAAAATATAGACAGGAAGGAGACTCTACAATATAAACCAAAGAAAGTAACACCAATGATCACAGAAGGAGAAGAGATATCTATACCCTTCATTACAGAGTATAGTGAAGACAGGATTAAAGTAGAGAAAATAATTAAATCCCATTGGAAAATTCTAAAAATCTGATCCACATTTAGGACAATTAATTCCAAACCAACCATCATTTGTGTATAAAAAGACAAGGAATTTGAAAAGCATACTAGCACCTACTCTAAAACAGAAAAATAACAACACAATTAGGGGAGTTTTAGTTGACAAACTACAAGGATTCTACCCCTGTGGAACCTGTAAAGCCTGTAAACGTGCAAACAAAACAAAAACGTTTAAATCCAGTAATACTTAAGGAATACAAAATAAGAGAAACCATAAGGTGTATGGATATAAACGTAATTTATTTGATAACCTGTAAAAAATGTGGGAAACAGTATGTTGGCGAGACAGAACAGTCAGGGAAAGAATAAGGGAACACCTGAACTCCATAGAAAATTCAGATACAGAAAGAAATAAGGATCTTCCAGTTGCAAAGCATTTCAGAATGTGCAATAACAGCAATTTAAAATATTTCAACTATACAGCAATAACAAAACTAAGGGGAAATAGAAGAGGGGGCAATCCATCCTATGCCGTCCTCAAAAAAGAGGCAAAATGGATCTTTGAAATCCAAACATTAAAACCAAAAGGGTTAAACTTAGACTTCAATCTAAACTGTTTTCTAAACTCTTAAGTTTTATAAAGCACTCTAAATAAACTTTAAGTTAAACTACATTTCTTTTTTGTTTTTGTTTTTTTAAGTGGTGCAACAGAACTCTTCTAAATAATAATAATAAAAAATTATTAAAAATTTAATATAGTAATAACTCCTAGCTATTATACTTCTATCTCCAATCTTATTCACATTTATTTTTATATTATCATTTTATTAAAAAAAATTTTCTTTCTAAAATAATAAATAAAATTTTTTGAAGAAATTGTGTGCCAAATAATATTTTCTATATAATTTTTTTTTTGAAAAAAATGCCCAAAAATATGCCCAAAATAATAAGTATACATCTTATAACCAGGTTATTAAAATACTGTTCTCTAATACGTCCCCTAATAGCTCTGAGGAATAGTATACTCCCTTTTTCTTATCTTATGTATGTTTGACTTTTTGAAACTTGTAATCACCTATGGCAATTCAAAGCCCGTAACTCTAAATCCAACAAAGATTGATCGTTTGTGAAAAACACATTTTAACCTATCAAATACGAGAGAGGGATATTTAAATGCATAGGGAGAACATGGAGGACATGCTTGACAAAGGCTGAAGCTCTCAGCTGAAACGGGTTGCAGGACTCCATACCGACAATCTAAACACTGTCTAAGTCTGCCGTAGAGCCGTCACAGCAGCATCAGCAGGACCCAACCCCCACAGAAGATCCAATCACAGCCTAGTTCGGAGAAGGCGCGGATTTGGGGCAAACAGCTGCAAGGACGCTGACAGAGACGGACGGCTCCAGTATCGGCGGACCGCACAAATGAAGATTACAGAACACGGAGGTTACTCCAAACACTTTATGGACCAAAAACCATGGTCTTCAGATTGAAGGTACATTAGTAACAAGTGCACTTGTTAGGATTGTTATAGAATGGGACATACTCAATAACGGACAGGTGATTTATAAGAATAATCACTGCCTTGTTTGTTTTTTACATTGTTGGATAACAAGTACTTTGCTGAAACATTCAATTTACATTATATAATGTTAAAGACGGCCTATTGATATCTGGATGTAACAAACAGTTAACCGAAATATTACTTTGTATAAAATAGCGAGACAGCATTTGACATTTGCTCTCTACTTAGATACTTTTATATTTTTAAATTTATCAAATTCAACTATTAAGTTAAGTGTGCCAGTAGTGAGACAACATTTTATATAATTTTATATACTTTTAAAAATTTGTGAGAGAGAATACATTTCACAGTATGTTTTTTTTTTTATGAGATAGGAACTAGTTCCGAGTTAAAAGGTTGGCCAACCATACGGATTATTTTGGACTTTTTTGCTTGTCATCCCCCTTTTGTTCTTTTTAGCCACTTAAAGGGATAGTAAACCCAAAAAATATTTTTAACTCATGAAAAACTTCTTAAAATAATAAATACATTTGCAATTGGTACCTTTGTAAAGTTTTCCTTCCATTTTTTGTAATTTCAATTGGAAACTTAGTACTGCGCCAAACCCATTTTTTAACCATTATATGGGGCCTGTTACGATGTTCTACCTAGGTAGAAACATCATGGCAGCCCGCATGCGCATTACAACTATTTTATGAGCAACGCATGCGCAGACTCGCCCCCCAGTCTCCAGCAGTTTACTGACAGGAGCACAAGTTCTTTCAAGCAGGCACGGGCTAATCAGGGTATTATAGTCACATCACAGATTTTGTTCACAGAATCTTATGATTTGCACTATGTGACTCTCTTGATGCCGGGAGATGAGAATCTCATCTCCCGGCATCAAGAGAGTCACAGAGTGCAAATCATAAGCATCGCTTAGAGGGGCAGCCTCACACTTGCAAATGAGACATTTAGGAGAGCAGCGTGTATACTAGTATTCTTCCCTGCCTGTGATGAAGTCCATCTGTGTTTAAGACGTTAAATACGGCAGTGAGTTTGAGAGCTATGTTTATTTAACTGTCGGGCTCATCTCCCCCCTCCCTCTGGCTGTTTTTGCTTGATTAGTGACAGTGAGAGCCCCGTTTCCACATGAAAGCAAAAACAGCCAGAGGGAGGGGGGAGATGAGCCCGACAGTTAAATAAACATAGCTCTCAAACTCACTGCCGTATTTAACGTCTTAAACACAGATGGACTTCATCACAGGCAGGGAAGAATACTAGTATACACGCTGCTCTCCTTAGTGCAGGGTTTAAGTGTAGGACAGAAGCAGCTTGTAAAGTCTTGCACAGCTCTCATCATAAACTTGCATCGTGAAGTGTGGAGTTCCTGTTTATATTGTTCCCTGTCTCCTCTTACTTGCCGGTTTTCAACCAATAGGATCAATAAGCTTTAAACAGCTGTGCTTTAATGTCAGTACTGCGCATGCGATGCTGACAATCTAATATTTAAATTAAGGGGCACAGCAGCTTTGCCATTGGTTGGGGGGCGGATGCTGGATAATATGAGCCATGCCTCATTTCATGGGCAGTCATTACCGCACATTTTATGACAAATTATCCTTTAAAATTAAGGTATGTAAAAGCTTAATTTAATGTAAAAACTATTTTAAATGATTACATTTATAATAGTTATTATAATAATATATTTTAATTATGTTCACATGGAAATCAATTTCTAACCCTTTAAAGAAAGTGGATAGCTGAGTGATTACTTACCTATTGATCTGCTTTTTTAAGTAGTATGTTCTATAAAATCTGGCTTATAATAAGCTGTGTTTTTGGATTTTATAAGTCTATAGAAATAAAATAAAACTACTTTTGATAGAATAACATTTTTTTTTGTTCCTTGCTCTTATTTTTGGGTATAGCCAATAGGCGCTCCTGGTTCTGCACCACACCCCTTCTTTAGGATTTCAAATAAAGATGCCAAGAGAATGAAGAAAATTTGATAATAGGAGTAAATTGGAAAGTTGCTTATAATTTCATGCTCTATCTGAATCACGGAATAAAAAAATTGGGTTCAGTGTCCCTTTAAGTCATGTATATATGCTGTATGTGTGTGAATAGTGCTTAAAGGGACAGTCAAGTCCAAAAAAAATTTCATGATTTAAATAGGGCATGCAATTTTAAACAACTTCACAATTTACTTTTATCACCAATTTTGCTTTGTTCTCTTGGTATTCTTAGTTGAAAGCTAAACCTAGGAGGTTCATATGCTAATTTCTTAGACCTTGAAGACTGCCTCTAATCTGAATACATTTTGACCACTAGAGGGCATTAGTTTACATGTTTTATATAGATAACATTGAGCTCATGCACGTAAAGTGACCTAGGAGTGAGCACTAATTGGCTAAACTGCATGTCTGTCAAAAGAACTGAAATAAGGGGGCAGTCAGCAGAGGCTTAGATACAAGATAATTACAGAGGTGAAACGTGTATTATTATAACTGTGTTGGTTATGCAAAACTGGGGAATGGGTAATAAAGGGATTATCTTTCTTTTTAAACAACAAAAATTCTGGTGTTGACTGTCCCTTTAAAGTGAAGGTCAATTTTGATGAATTAGTGCCCGGTTTTTAATAATCTTATTAGAAACAAGGGCCTTTTAATTCATCAAAATTTACATTTCACTCGTTTTCTTCAAAAACTTACCTTTTAATCCTGGCAGTCGCTCCAGCACTTCCTCTTCCGTCGCAAGCTGTCTTCGTGGGTCCAAAATGACGAATCCGGCTTCCTCCTATCACGGCGTTGCATCAGGCCAAGATTCCCCTGGGGGGGGGAAGCCGTGATTGGAGGGAGCCGGATTCGTCATTTCTGAGGTCTGCAGAGGCTTCCGACAGCCAGGGGAATCGCTTGAGCGGCTGTTAGGATTAAAAGGTACATTTTTGAAGAAAACAAGTGAAATGTCAATTTTGATGAATGAAAGTGCCCTTGTTTTTAATAGGGGTATTAAAAACTGGGCACTAATTCATCAAAATTGTCCTTCACTTTGTCATGTGTATATATACTGTGCTGTGTGTGTTGGGTATGTAAAGTGTTTAAGACATGTATATATGCTGTGTGTGTGTAGTGCTTGTCGTGTATATATACTGTGCTGTGTGTGTATAGTGCTTAAGTCATGTGTATATATACTATGCTGTGTGTGTATAGTGCTTAAGTCATGTGTATATATACTGTGCTGTGTGTGTATAGTGCTTAAGTCATGTGTATATATACTGTGCTGTGTGTGTAGTGCTTAAGTCATGTGTATATATACTGTGCTGTGTGTGTAGTGCTTAAGTCATGTGTATATATACTGTGCTGTGTGTGTATAGTGCTTAAGTCATGTGTATATATACTGTGCTGTGTGTGTATAGTGCCTGTCATGTGTATATATACTGTGCTGTGTGTGTATAGTGCTTAAGTCATGTGTATATATACTGTGCTGTGTGTGTATAGTGCTTAAGTCATGTGTATATATACTGTGCTGTGTGTGTGTGTGTATAGTGCTTAAGTCATGTGTATATATACTGTGCTGTGTGTGTATAGTGCCTGTCATGTGTATATATACTGTGCTGTGTGTGTATAGTGCTTAAGTCATGTGTATATATACTGTGCTGTGTGTGTATAGTGCTTAAGTCATGTGTATATATACTGTGCTGTGTGTGTGTATAGTGCTTGTCATGTGTATATATATACTGTGCTGTGTGTGTGTGTGTGTATAGTGCTTAAGTCATGTGTATATATACTGTGCTGTGTGTGTGTGTATAGTGCTTAAGTCATGTGTATATATACTGTGCTGTGTGTGTGTAGTGCTTAAGTCATGTGTATATATACTGTGCTGTGTGTGTATAGTGCTTAAGTCATGTGTATATATACTGTGCTGTGTGTGTGTATAGTGCTTAAGTCATGTGTATATATACTGTGCTGTGTGTGTATAGTGCTTAAGTCATGTGTATATATACTGTGCTGTGTGTGTAATGCTTAAGTCATGTGTATATATACTGTGCTGTGTGGGTATATAGTGCTTAAGTCATGTGTGTGTGTGTATATATACTGTGCTGTGGGTATATAGTGCTTAAGTCATGTGTGTATATACTGTTCTGTGTGGGTATATAGTGCTTAAGTCATGTGTGTATATATACTGTGCTGTGTGGGTATATAGTGCTTAAGTCATGTGTGTGTGTATATATACTGTGCTGTGTGGGTATATAGTGCTTAAGTCGTGTGTGTGTGTATGTGTATATATATATATGTGTGTATGTATGTATGTATGTATATGTGTGTATGTGTGTATATATATATATATATATATATATATATATATATATATATATATATATATATATATATATACTGTGCTGTGTGGGTATATAGTGCTTAAGTCGTGTGTGTATGTATGTATGTATATATATATATATATATATATATATATATATATATATATATATATATATATATATATATATATATATATATATATATATATATATATATATATATATATAAAACACGGAAGGGAACTGCACTCATCCCATAACCCTGCAACATGCTCAGCCCTGGGTGCCACTGGCACTCACAGGAAGCTGTGCTGTCCCCAGAGCCACAGGCAGTTAACCCCGGACAGGTCTGGGTGCAAGAACCATAGGGAAAATTACAAAACAAATTAATACAACACACAGAGAAAACCCAGCACTCACTTACAAGCTCTCAGCTAAGATTTAAAAGCAAAAATGGAAAGGTTAGTTACCGCATCTGGCCAAATGGGACAAGCCCAGGTACCTCGTCAAGGTCCTTTCCAATACCTGGGACCCTAAAACAGCCACACAATGCAAGCTTTCAAATCCAAACAAACTGGGAACAAGGGAAGGTTCCACAGGCATATGTAATCACCCTAGACATATACAAAACACGGAAGGGAACTGCACTCTCATACCGGACCGGGTACACATCCCATGACCCTGCAACATGCTCAGCCCTGGGTGCCACTGGCACTCACAGGAAGCTGTGCTGTCCCCAGAGCCACAGGCAGTTAACCCCAGACAGGTCTGGGTGCAAGAACTATATATATATATATATATATATATATATATATATATATATATATATACACATATATATATATATACAGGTATACCTCACTTTACAGCGCTTCACTTTACAGCGATTCGCTAATACAGCGCTTTGTGGAGCTGAAGTTCAACCTCCAAGGATTATGAAATAGTGCTGTAATCATTGTGAGTTTGCGAGAAAAGTGACTGGCACGATTTTGTTATGCCCAGTTCACTCTGTTTACAGCTTTACAGTGCAATCTGTGTCTCAGTGCTACTGTATAGTTTGGCAAATTGTACTACAGTAATTGTCACTATTTTATAAGTACAGTATTTATTGAATACTGTGCTGTGCTAGTGTTAAACTAAACTTAGCCCTATTGGACCCCTAATATATGTTAGTTCAAAGATGTTTTCAAGTTTTTAAACACACTGGCAAGTGGAAAGAAAGCTAAAACTGCCTTGTTTCACTTTAAGGCGGTTTTCACTTTACAGCGGGGCTCCGGTCCCTAACCCGCTGTATGAGCGGGGTATACCTGTATATATATATATATATATATATATATATATATATATATATATATATATATATATATATATATATATATATATATATATATATATATATATATACTGTGCTGTGTGGGTATATAGTGCTTAAGTCATGTGTGGGTATATATACTGTGCTGTGTGGGTATATAGTGCTTAAGTCATGTGTGTGTGTATATATACTGTGCTGTGTGGGTATATAGTGCTTAAGTCATGTGTGGGTATATATACTGTGCTGTGTGGGATATAGTGCTTAAGTCATGTGTGTGTGTATATATACTGTGCTGTGTGGGTATATAGTGCTTAAGTCATGTGTGTGTATGTATGTGTATATATATATATATATATATATATATATAATGTATGTGTGTGTATGTATGTGTGTGTGTATATATATATATATATATATATATATATATACTGTGCTGTGTGGGTATATAGTGCTTAAGTCATGTGGGTATATAGTGCTTAAGTCGTTTATATATACTGTGCTGTCTGGGTATATAGTGCTTAAGTCACGTATATATACTGTGCTGTGTGTGTGTATAGTGCTTAAGTCATGTGTGTGTATATATACTGTGCTGTGTGGGTATATAGCGCTTAAGTCATGTGTGTGTATGTATGTATGTGTATATATATATATATATATATATATATATATATATATATATATGTGTGTGTGTATATATATATATATATATGTGTGTGTGTATATATATATATATATATATATATATATATATACTGTGCTGTGTGGGTATATAGTGCTTAAGTCATGTGGGTATATAGTGCTTAAGTCGTTTATATGTACTGTGCTGTCTGGGTATATAGTGCTTAAGTCATGTATATACTGTACTGTGGGCAAGATTACAAGTTGAGCGGCAAATCTGTTTTCCGCAATTGTGAGAACACCGCATGTGTGTTAAGGTTTTTGCGCATTTGGGGTTGTGCAGGTATTACAAGTAGCAAAATAACTTATTTTGCACATGAGTTAACCCGAATACCGCACAAAAACTAAAAACTAACACCCGAGAGCGCAAAAACTACATCACATTTTTGAATTCCCCATAGAAATCGATGGAGAAAAAAAAAATGTTAAAAAAAAACACAGATTGCATATTCGCATTAACAAATGTAAAATATTCACAGTAAATACATAGTTCAAATCTTTATTAAAGTGAATGTAAATTTTTTTCTATTTAGTTAAACATACTTGCTCCCAATATTTGATATATGCAAACCGCAATAATATTTTTTTAATATTCTGAATAATTGTGTTTAAAATTTAATTATAACTTAGCTCCGTTATTGCACTGTAACTCCTCCCAATCGTCTTCTTCCTGTATTTCACCCGATTTACACTCCATCATTTCTATATATTACGCCCACTCTATGACGTTTTTGTCATGCTCGTTCACGAGCAATGCTGACATCTGCGCATGCGTTTTCAATATCGCCGACAAAACTCGCATGTGTATAGCAAAGTTATTTGTATAGAAATAATGAAATTTGATTGCATAGCATAATATACTTATGATCGCTATGTGATAAACAAATGCTCGTTTTCTACAATACATATATATATTTCTTTCCTCTTTAGTTATGTCTAACCGCTTTTACTATTATTTAAAAAACATTATTTGATGTGTCAATACAAGCGGCATCGGAGCAGCGATACTTACTTGCAATCAGTTCCGGTCTTAGAATAAATTAAAGCCTTTTAGTATTGCGCATGCGCGAATCGCGGACGAGCTTCGAGTACGCTTCGTCATCGTTTGATTCACGCATGCGCAGTTAAAGCAAATGACGTAGCGAACAACCGGCCTGACGCCCCCGGGGTGAAAAAAATATTCATAAAACGATGTGTCAATCATTAGAGAAACCAAAATGGCAGGCGGAGGAATCGGCGATAGGTATAAGAAATTAAAAGCTTTATATTTACTTGTAGAAGGAGATTACAGAAAATTGATAAATTAAACTAACATTGATTTTTGATATTAAACAATTTGATAAGCAGTTATTGCGTTGACTTTACATGCACTTTAAATATGAATATTGCATAAAAGTTTTATCATGGTTTTATCTGCTTAAAGGGACAGTATACACTCATTTTCATATAACTGCATGTAATAGACACTACTATAAAGAATAATATGCACAGATACTGATATAAAAATCCAGTATAAAACTGTTTAAAAACTTACTTAGAAACTGTCAGTTTGGCTCTGTTGAAAAGGTAGCTGGAAAGCCCACTGCAAGTGGCAAATAAGACACTCCCCCCCCTCCCCCTTCTTTTGCATATGAAAAGACCCTTTACACAAACAGGAGCAAGCTGGAGTAGGTAGTCGAGCGTATTCACATAAAACTTTGGGGCTTGGTTAGGAGTCTGAAAATCAGAGCAATGTTATTTAAAAATAAGCAAAATTATACATTAATTTAAAAAAAAAAACTTTATGGGCTATGTAAATAGATTATCTACAAAACATTTATGCAAAGAAAAAATGAGTGTATAATGTCCCTTTAATGGGAAAGGGCTCTAATGCACTTATATATGTCTATATGTGTGTGTGTATGTGTGTATGTGTATATATATATATATATATATATATATATATATATATATATATATATATATATATATATATATATATATATAAAAATTCATTAAAATTATGGAGGGAGATAAAAAACTGAAATTAAAATCCTCCATGTCTCAAAACTAAATCAATGTAAATATTTGCATAGGAAATTAGCACATCTAGACAAGAATCCCTGCTTGCTTTTCCCCAGAAATACCCCACATACAATGTTACCAATGCACAAGGGAACTCTAGGTAAGTTATGCAAATTAGATATGCAAATTCTCATTTTTTGCTTCAAAAATACTGTTTTAACACAGCTATCCTTTTAACAGGATTATTGCAGCAAATCAGGCTGTCTAGTGAGTGATTTCTGATTTGCTGCAAAAATCCTGTTAAAAGGATAGCTGTGTTAAAACAGTATTTTTGAAGCAAAAAACCTGAAAATTTGCATATCTAGTTTGCATAACTTACCTAGAGTTCCCTTGTGCGTTGGTAACATTGTATGTGGGGTATTTCTGGGGAAAAGCAAGCAGAGATTTTTTGCCTAAATGTGCTAATTTCCTATGCAAATATTTACATTGATTTAGTTTTGAGACATGGAGGATTTTAATTTCAGTTTTTTATCTCCCCCAATAATTTTAATGAATTTTGGTTTAACCTTGAAAATAGCTTTATCAATGCAGCAACCAGAAATCCATCTCCTACTGATGAGTTCCAAATAGAACGAAACAGGCTGTCTAGTGAGTGATTTCTGTTTCGTTCTATTTGGAACTCATCAGTAGTTTAGGGAGTTACGGGGCTCCAATAGACAGCGTAAGGATTACTACGGCTGCATTTTGTGGCGAGGTGAAAATGGAGTAAGATTTCCCAAAAAACTACGGGCGACGGCAGAAATATACGGGCGTAATTTCTAGGTTACGCCGTATATAGGATACCAAACCAGCGCAAATTTTGGCGTCCCCGGCTTTTGCGGGCGACGCTGCATATCGGATCGGGCCCTAGGTTTCCAAAAATTTTATACAAATTACAAAACCTGCCTTTATTAATTTAAAAAGAAAGATATCAACCTTTTTTCGGGGAAGAAAAGTCAGATATTCTATAAGCAAATTATGCCACCATAAAAATGCTGGGGGTTTATCGCTCCCGTCTTTACAAGACTATAATATTGTCTCTCTAGTTAAAATAGCAGCAGAGTGGCTTTTGAGAGAAGATCATTTTACTTCTAAAGAACTGGAGTTGGCGATGGTGAGTCCATTTTCCTTAAAAGCATTATTACATTTAGATATAAAAACAATACCAAATGAATGTAAGAATCTAAAAGTTATATATACTATAATAAGAGCTTGGCAGATATTCTGTAGAAGAGTTGGCCTAGATTTAAGGAAATCTATCTTGAAATGATTGGAAATCCACTCTTTCCGGAGGCAGTACGATTTGAAGTTTTCTTTAGGTGGAGACAAGCAAGATTGGTCTCTGTTTCACAAATAATTGTTAAAATAAACGGAAATGAGACAATAAAGCTATTTGAAGAATTAAGATAGGAATTTAAACTGCCACAGAAAGATTTCTTTGCATATCTCCAGCTGAGACATTGGCTGACTGAATTGAAGAAGGATTATAAAGGAGATGGAAATTGGGATCAAATAGAATCATGCCTCAAATTACGCAGAATAGGGAACTATTCTATCAATAAATGGTACAAATGTCTGTGGAAGGAAGAAGATGACTTGGGTATTAAGAACCTGATTCTAAAATGGCATCTTAAAGGTTTAAAATCAATAGATGAAGAAGTGATTAAGAATAGCCTAACCAACACTTGGAAGGCTACGCAAGCAAGTAACTTTAGGGAAGCACATCTGAATATGATACACCAGATATATCTTACGCCCTCCCTTCTCCATAGATGGAGACCAGATATTAGTGATAAATGCATTAAATGTCAAAAGAGCTTGGCTGAATTACTACATTATATATGGGACTGCCCCAAGATACATCAATTCTGGAATACGGAACACTACAAGTTAAGCAACTGAATATCATTGCTGTGTTGCTAAGACAGCCCTCTACCATTATAGCAAGTAAATAAACAGCATCAGTGAAATTAGCCTAAGGCAAACTAAAACACAGGAGCTCCTAGGACTCCTCACCAGCTGTGCTTATCGGATCCGCATAAACAGCGGACTTAATTTATAATGAATTCTTTGACGGTATTCATCACTTGATATACGCTAACTTTACCTGTGTTCACAGAGGCGGTATTTACCACTCGATATATGCTAACCTTACCTGCACAAACAGAGGGTAACATTCTAATAACGCCACTTGTGATAATTGAACTCAATAATTTATCAGAGTTTATTTATTTGAACCCAGATGATCTCATATACTAAATTGTCACATAAGGGCTAAACCTCTTAAGCCAAGCGGCCTGCTCAGAGCAACTTGTTAACAAAGCTCTTAGGTGTACTAATTCATATATCAGGTCACCACTAGGGCGTAAGCTTATTAATTGAGCAGTCACTATACTGAATTAACCCCAATCTTCATTACCCTCTGCAATATTTGTATAAGTTTATCAGAGAGTTATTGTATGTAGTCATTAATAGTTTTGCATCTACATGATTTGAGCTTCTCACGAAGCAAGTTTAATACCTAATTTTGCATTTCATGAGCATACTACAAGTAATATCAGGTGTTATATATATGTCGGTAGCTCTTTGGCTACTACACGATGTAATACCGTTACTACATATAATCCCTAAGGCAGAACATGCAGTGATCTGAGATGTCATCGCAGAAAATTCAGCATCTCTGCAGAAAGAACAGGATGCCTGTAGTAACTGTTAGCACTTTGCAGCACTGCTCTACATAAGACTGTTCTCTTCAAACAGACCTTTGCTCTGGCTGCCCTGTGTAAGAGTTCCTTTGCTGACCTGCAAAGCTGTGCTTACTGAATGTAGGATGTATTTGAATTACTACATTTCTACCTTATGATGTTAGATTAAAGGGATACTAAACCCATTTTTTTCTTTCATGATTCAGATAGAGCATGTAATTTTAAGCAACTTTCTAATATACTCCTATTTTCAATTTTCTTCTTTCTCTTGCTATCTTTATTTGAAAAAGCAGGAATCTAAGCTTAGAAGCTGGACCATTTTTTTTGGTTCAGCACGCTGGGTAGCGCTTGCTGATTCAAAAAAAGATAGCAAGAATGAAGAAAAATTGATAATAGGAGTAGAAAAAAAAAATTGGATTTGGTATCCCTTTAAGAGAAAAGGAAACCAATTTATTTGACATTTTAAAAACTTTTCTTTACTCTTCAGTTAATCAACATATTGCAATTGAGCTGGTGCTTTAGCATATCTGCCTAATTTAAAATCAACATTTATTTCAAAATGACCTGCAGAAACGTTTTCACAAAAAAAAAATCTCGGTGAAGAAAGGTTCTGCCTCTGGGTATATAATTGCTATATCATAAGAGCACACTACAAGTATTGATACCACTCTCCATGCTTAATATACTTAATGCATCTACAAAACAAACCCAAGTGTGATTTTATTTATCTTTTCCTATTTTAACCTGTGTGTAATAAGTTATGTTTTAATCAACACAATCCCTCAGCAATGCACTTTGCTGTCAATTCCTTTCAGATACTAATTAGTTAAATCAGTAAGTGTGTGGTGAAATATCAGTGATAAATATAGAACAATCAACCCTTTGAGTGCTGTATATGTAGTCTTTATTAAAGAATAGGTTGCCTGACCTATCTTTAAATCCTTCTTCAATGAGCATCACTTTATTAGATAGTGTTATTATGTGTGTAACTGTACTGTGTAATGTATATTTATTAGATGGTGTTATTATGTGTGTAACTGTACTGTGTAATGTATATTTATTAGATGGTGTTGTTATGTGTGTAACTGTACTGTGTAATGTATATTTATTAGATAGTGTTATTATGTGTGTAACTGTACAGTGTAATGTATATTTATTAGACAGTGTTATTATGTGTGTAACTGTACTGTGTAATGTATATTTATTAGATAGTGTTGTGTGTAACTGTACTGTGTAATGTATATTTATTAGATAGTGTTATTATGTGTGTAACTGTACTGTGTAATGTATATTTATTAGATGGTGTTATTATGTGTGTAACTGTACTGTGTAATGTATATTTATTAGATGGTGTTATTATGTGTGTAACTGTACTGTGTAATGTATATTTATTAGATAGTGTTATTATGTGTGTAACTGTACTGTGTAATGTATATTTATTAGATGGTGTTATTATGTGTGTAACTGTACTGTGTAATGTATATTTATTAGATAGTGTTATTATGAGTGTAACTGTACTGTGTAATGTATATTTATTAGATAGTGTTATTATGTGTGTAACTGTACTGTGTAATGTATATTTATTAGATGGTGTTATTATGTGTGTAACTGTACTGTGTAATGTATATTTATTAGATGGTGTTATTATGTGTGTAACTGTACTGTGTAATGTATATTTATTAGATGGTGTTATTATGTGTGTAACTGTACTGTGTAATGTATATTTATTAGATGGTGTTATTATGTGTGTAACTGTACTGTGTAATGTATATTTATTAGATGGTGTTATTATGTGTGTAACTGTACTGTGTAATGTATATTTATTAGATAGTGTTATTATGAGTGTAACTGTACAGTGTAATGTATATTTATTAGATAGTGTTATTATGAGTGTAACTGTACAGTGTAATGTATATTTATTAGATAGTATTATTATGAGTGTAACTGTACTGTGTAATGTATATTTATTAGATAGTGTTATTATGAGTGTAACTGTACTGTGTAATGTATATTTATTAGATAGTGTTATTATGAGTGTAACTGTACTGTGTAATGTATATTTATTAGATAGTATTATTATGAGTGTAACTGTACTGTGTAATGTATATTTATTAGATAGTGTTATTATGAGTGTAACTGTACTGTGTAATGTATATTTATTAGATAGTGTTATTATGAGTGTAACTGTACTGTGTAATGTATATTTATTAGATAGTGTTATTATGAGTGTAACTGTACTGTGTAATGTATATTTATTAGATAGTGTTATTATGAGTGTAACTGTACTGTGTAATGTATATTAGATAGTGTTATTATGAGTGTAACTGTACTGTGTAATGTATATTTATTAGTATTATTATGAGTGTAACTGTACTGTGTAATGTATATTTATTAGATAGTATTATTATGAGTGTAACTGTACTGTGTAATGTATATTTATTAGATAGTGTTATTATGAGTGTAACTGTACTGTGTAATGTATATTTATTAGATAGTATTATTACGAGTGTAACTGTACTGTGTAATGTATATTTATTAGATAGTGTTATTATCAGTGTAACTGTACTGTGTAATGTATATTTATTAGACAGTATTAATATGAGTGTAACTGTACTGTGTAATGTATATTTATTAGATAGTGTTATTATGAGTGTAACTGTACTGTGTAATGTATATTTATTAGACAGTGTTAATATGAGTGTAACTGTACTGTGTAATGTATATTTATTAGATAGTGTTATTATGATTGTAACTGTACTGTGTAATGTATATTTATTAGAGAGTGTTAATATGAGTGTAACTGTACTGTGTAATGTATATTTATTAGATAGTGTTATTATGAGTGTAACTGTACTGTGTATGGTATATTTATTAGACAGTGTTAATGAGTGTAACTGTACTGTGTAATGTATATTTATTAGATAGTGTTATTATGATTGTAACTGTACTGTGTATGGTATATTTATTAGACAGTGTTAATGAGTGTAACTGTACTGTGTAATGTATATTTAATAGTGTTATTATGAGTGTAACTGTACTCTGTATGGTATATTTTTTAGACGGTGTTAATGAGTGTAACTGTACTGTGTAATGTATATTTATTAGATAGTGTTATTATGATTGTAACTGTACTGTGTAATGTATATTTATTAGAGAGTGTTAATATGAGTGTAACTGTACTGTGTAATGTATATTTATTAGATAGTGTTATTATGATTGTAACTGTACTGTGTATGGTATATTTATTAGACAGTGTTATGAGTGTAACTGTACTGTGTATGGTATATTTATTAGACAGTGTTAATATGAGTGTAACTGTACTGTGTATGGTATATTTATTAGACAGTGTTAATGTGTGTAACTGTACTGTGTAATGTATATTTATTAGATAGTGTTATGTGTGTAACTGTACTGTGTAATGTATATTTATTAGATAGTGTTATTATGATTGTAACTGTACTGTGTATGGTATATTTATTAGACAGTGTTATGAGTGTAACTGTACTGTGTATGGTATATTTATTAGACAGTGTTAATATGAGTGTAACTGTACTGTGTATGGTATATTTATTAGACAGTGTTAATGTGTGTAACTGTACTGTGTAATTATTTATTAGACAGTGTTAATATGAGTGTAACTGTACTGTGTAATGTATATTTATTAGATAGTGTTATTATGATTGTAACTGTACTGTGTAATGTATATTTATTAGTGTTATTATAAGTGTAACTGTACTGTGTATGGTATATTTATTAGACAGTGTTAATATGAGTGTAACTGTACTGTGTAATGTATATTTATTAGACAGTGTTATTATGAGTGTAACTGTACTGTGTAATGTATATTTATTAGACAGTGTTATTATGAGTGTAACTGTACAGTGTAATGTATATTTATTAGATGGTGTTATTATGAGTGTAACTGTACTGTGTAATGTATATTTATTAGACAGTGTTAATGAGTGTAACTGTACTGTGTAA